>NW_024467586.1:221359-223253 GCF_000804445.1 Metarhizium album ARSEF 1941
CCCCCCCCCCCGCGTCTGTCACTTCGACAAGCGTCTTGGCTCGGCAGTCAGGCGAGCAGGGGGGTGCCTCGCGAGTGGCCACGCCTGTCATCTGGCCAGGGGCCCTGTCAAGGACTCTGAATCTTGAGAGGTGCGAGGTGCAGCGCGAAGGTTGGCTGGCTGGCTGGCTGGCGGGCGGGAGGGAGGGAGGGACGACGCTGATATGACGGGAGGGCCCAGCTGTCTGTCCGTCACTTGTCGCATTCACACACGTTCGTTCACATTCACAACTGCCTGCTCTGCTCTGCTCTGCTCTGCTCTGCTCTGTGCTGTGATGTGACGCGCGCGCTCACGCACACAAACAGACATGGTGCTACGGAGTACTCCACATATGTGCTTTCGTGATAACGAGATTATTCCTGCGCAGCTGCTGGGATTTTCTTTAAGTTTGGGTAACGAACAAGGATTTCACAAGACATTGATCAGGATGCAGGCAGGAAACTCCCACGCGCATGCACCTGGAGCTCCTTCCCATTGTGTCAACTGGTGTCTTCGCCGCCCGCACCTGGTCGGTCTGTCACGACGTGCTTGGTAGCCTTGTTGCCTTGCCATTTCATTTCATTGTTCGCATGCTCCTCTTCAGCTTCAGCTTCGGCTTCGGCTTCGGCTTCGGCCGATGGGCTGGTTCGGCTGGCTCTGGCACATTTCTCCCTTCTCCCTCGTGATGTGATCTTCTCCCGGTCCGTGTTTCACCGTCTCACGCCGGCTTTGCCATGATGATGTGCAACCCTGACCGATTACTTGCGGCCCGTTTGCTGAACTCGGTCACAACCAAGCCGATCATTGTCGCCCTGCCTGCGCTGTCCAGTATTAGTCAATGCTAGCTCCTGCATCAAGCGACGGCTCCAGACGGTCCCAAACTCTGTTTACAGCGCGTGGAACCGGGGCGGCCATAGCTGGCCAAATCATCATGGCAAAACAGCCTTTCAAGGAGCACTCTCCGACGCGACCCTTGAGGGTTACGCCAAGTGCAGGCTGCTGAGAAAAGCCTAATCTCAGAGTCTGGCCGTACGGACTGCGGACATGGTGTCGGGACCATTACGAGAGCAGTGGTGATCGTGGGTCTTTGTTTGGTGATCAGAACGTCTCAAGTCTCGACCACGTCCTCGGGCCCCCTGATTATACGACGCGTGACTGGAACGCCTGCCTCGTAAGGCAACGCCGTCGACGAGCCTGTCGGTGCAAATGATATCACAAGGAGACATCGGGGTAAGGGGGCGGGGTTCGATGCATCGTCATCCACGCGGTGCCTGAGAACCCTTCGGAGTCGAGGCTTGCAGCAAAAAGAGGCCGGAGAATCAGATTGTTGACCGGCGCCGGCATGGGCTGCATGGCTGACTGCATCAGAGCCTGAAAGTCGTTTTGGCGCCCACTCAACCGCCCAGTCGCTGCCCATGCCAAATTTTGGCCAAAAAGGCCGCCACACGGTCATGCCCCAAAAGCTTAGTTATTGGTTCGCCGTGGACAGATGCCAGTTTCGTCCTGGCTCCCCAACTCTCCCTCACTCTGCAAGAACTCCTGGCGTGGTTGAAGGATGGAGCACATATGAAGCGTCGATGCAGAGCTCAACGGCAAGGCCCAGAGACGAGAGCATCATCAAGCATGCATGAATGAGTGAGCCATGCGGTGCGGGCGTATAAACTTTTGCCATGGGCTGTCTTGTCGCCGTCGTCAACTTCCCCGTGGGTGTCCCGGCAAGAGGTTTTATTTTTAATCACGGGCTTTTTAGGTTCTTGAGCCGCGAACCCACGACCACAATCCTCCACAATCCTCCATAACACACGTGTCATGTGAGGACAAGTAACTTTTGTTCGAGTCGAGTGTAACTCGATGATGACGGATGGGGGGGGGGGGG
>NW_024467586.1:223395-661457 GCF_000804445.1 Metarhizium album ARSEF 1941
GGGGGGGGCGCGCGCCCGACACTGACACGAGCAATAGTCGTCTTGAATGCAAAGCCAGTACAACACTGATCAAAGTACTTTGGCCACTTTGTTTGGACTTTTACTTTGCCTGGTCGTGCTTCTTATTTGGGCCCCCCGGTGTGTCGCCAACAACTGCATTGCATCTGGACCCCAATGGATGGGAGAAGATGGCTCGAAAAGCTGGGTAAAATGACTGGGTACGCACGCACGCACGCACGCACAATATACAAGACTACTCTGCGAGTATTATTACTACGATTGTAACAATGGGGGGACCGCCGTCGGGTTCTCTGCTCCAGGCCCTTGGCTTGGCCCAAACGTTGCGGCCGCGTTGAGTATACAGCCACGGCGTGGGCTTGCCATGACGACGAGTTTAACTTTTCGCCCCTTTCCCAGCTTCTCGATCTCGGCCTCGGCCATTCTGGGAAAATGGCAGGACGGCCAGTGTGACTTATCTATAAAGCATCCCAGTCTGGCACCAGATTCCTGGAACGACCCATCCCGACCACCTGCAGCCACCTCACAAACCCCTCCCCCTTGTCCAATCTCGAATCCCATTTTGGAGCCTGCTATACATACGCGCCGTCTCCTACACCTACATGACCGCGGAAGACTGTTTCTGCTTACCGCAAGGCTGACACTGCATTGCAAGACAGACACGCGGGCCAACAGGACAACATTGTCACCGCCTTTGCCAGGGAGAAGAGTTGCCGTGCTCGCCAGTCTTGGTCGACCACGAGACGAGCAAGAAAAGCAAAGTTGTACAACGCGACCGGTCGTTTGCCCCGGGTTTGTCGACAGCCACAGCAACCCCCTTGTTGTTCCTACTACTTGGTCAAGACCCTTTCCGTTGAAAGCAGAATCGCCATTTCGCCCTTGACTCAGAGTATTAACAACACCCCTGCCGATATACTTCCCTTTTCCACCGTCTGGTACCCACACGTGCTCCGGTTCTCAAGGCGCTCTAACCGCCCATCCATAGCGTCAGAACAAAGCACCCGCAGGCATATATATGTGTATATATATACATGAGCGGTTCGCCCACCGTCTCACGCACTCCTCCTCAAACTATGTTATCTGTTTCCGCTCAGGATACCCGTCACTACCACCCGAGTCAAAACCACCAGACATACCTCCCTCACTACCGCCCAATGCCTCACCGTGAAGACACCCCTGTCATGAGTGTGCCCGCGGGCAGCTCTCCCGCTCCAGGGAAGAGTTCACAGGATGCCGCGGTGGCTCAAGCTCTCGAGATCGCCCGCGAGAGTCCGGACGGCGCCTCGGACCCTACTGTCAGCAAGATTCTCGAAAATGCCCTCGCTCAGATCTGGGGCAAGGTCCGGGATCAGCCCAACACGTATATCATGACACGGGACGAGTTTGCCGTCTTCAACTTCTTTCAACACCGTTTCGTCGGTGACAACGACGCTGTCGGGGCCCGAAGACGATACTGGGACAACTGCCGCGCTTGAGAAGCACACGCAAGTCTCCCCGCCATGGTATTAGCACGATACTGGTCGTTCCCTCAACGCTCCTCCCATCCTTTAGTTTTCTGGCTGGCCAGAAACCGCACTAGCTTCATGTGGCCGTCCACCAAGGCGAGCCCTTCTCGACACATCCCAATTCCGACATGCAACGCATACGGGCATGCCACCACCGCGTGTAACCAGCGGTCCTTTGCCACGAAACTAACGACAACCAAGGTCGGATCCAAGCAGAGCACTCTAGACGGCTGTGTTTCTGGCAGGATTTCGACCAAGTCGGGCCGTCCATGGTTGGACAAACTTTTACCGCAATCAACTAACTAATTAACTGGCTTGTACCACTGGTCCTGGTATGGTGGGAAGGGGGGGGGGGCGAACGAATCCGGTTGGTTCCTCGCGACCGCGGTCGAACGTCACTATGCCGCATACCACGAGTGCGTTCAAAGCACTCGGCTGGTGCGAAGATACAGAAAGACGGGGCATGGACCCCGATCCCTACAGGGGCATCGGACTGGACTGGATCGATGCCGATTGTCGCCTGGCTGCGGAAATCTATTATGGCGTGGTGATTGAGGTTCCCAGGCTGGCCAGGTCCTCACTGCTTCGGCCCACAACGGGACACCTGGACTGACTGCTGGAGTGGCCTCAGGACCTCAGCTCTCGGCATCCAATGCAATAAATAGTACATACGGAACTCTGATGCCGGCCAGCAACGAGCATTGTCTGCTCTCACTCACCAGTTGGCCTGATGCACGACCAATGGCGGCCCCATGGGCCCGCTGGCCACCGCGGGTCTGGCCCTGGGGCTGTCCCGGGTCTACCCCTGGACTGTCACTCCAATTCTGGGCAACAGCAAGTCGACTGCTCGCCAAGCTGTTGGCGGTGCAATTTGGACTTGCCAAAGCAGGACGATCTGGTGCCTCTCGCCAATCGCCGTCATGGCTGGCCGCGTCAGAGCCGAGGCACGGCCAACAGCAGCAGACCATTCATTATTGCGTGGCATGATGCCACCAGAGTCTTGACTGGCAGGCCAGGAGCCGTATGTACGTGGTTTGCGGCATGCGTCTGGGTCTGATGATGGCATGGTTTGCCGGAATGGTTCCACGTGTCGGCAATGCTGAGATGGCACCGCCATGTTCCACCGGCAAGTTGCAACAGTGGACTTGGTGCCAGTGCGGCGCTCCCTTGCTCGCGATACTTTTGTCTCTTGTGGTCGTGAGCAGGGCCCAACGTCTCGATGGGCGAATTTTTGTGGTGTAAATGTAAATATAAATGGGTATACATACATACACGCGCATGCTTTGCCCACCTGGGTAGGCATGCGGCCCGATGATGAATTCACGAACACGTCTCTTTTTACTCATTTCTGTATTACCTTTTTTTTTTCCTCCTACGGGTGGACCAGGACGTCGGATGGGGGGGTGATGGTGCAACACCTTGTCCATAGTAATACTACTAGACATCATTACGTGCGTTCTGTCCATCAAGACAACTGAAACACGGGACCTGGCGAGCAGTCTCGACCGCGCTAGGGTGACTGGGACGACTCTCACCAAGACGCGACTTGCACGGGAGGCTTCACCGGCGGCGCCGACGTGTTTTGGACGGAAGATGTCGTGACGCCCAAAACTCGACAGACAGTCAGTACTCCGTAGGCAGGCAGCTCTATCGAGAATCACGCTCGGCCCTTTTCTCCCGTTTCATCCTTTGTTCCCCCTCTTTCTTTCCGTCTCTCTCCTTGTCGCTCTCTTCGCTCCTTCGTCGCCGTGGCCGTCTGCAGCAACAAACAGGCCATGTACCATACGACGCGGGGGCCCGGAGCTCCGGCACCTCGGATGTCGACGGCGAACAGAACTGCCGACATGCTGTAGAGAGTGGATCGAGATGCCACGAGCGCAGCCTGCTTGGACGGGGAAGGGAAGGGCAAGGGGGAAGGGCGAAGGGGGTGTGAGACTGTGAGTGCTTGTTGCTTGTGTGCAACGATGCGCGGGCGTCGTTGATTGCGAGCCTGTTTTGCCTCTGCCTGGGCTGGGCTGGGCTGGGCTGGCAAACACAACCACAACCACAAAACGCGGGCAGATGAAGAAACGTCGCACAGACCCGGGCCGTCATTTTGTCCTGTTGCCAGCTTGCTTGCCCCCCTTTGTTTTCCCGGGGGGATGAGGCCCAAACCCACGCCCACCCGGCGCTGCTGACCTGCCTGCGCACTTGCACCTGGCGACCTGAGGACGGCTAGACGGCAAGCGAGGACGTGCGCGTGCGCGTGGTGCGTGGCGCGCGGACGACGACCCCGCGGACGGACGGACGGAGGTTTTCCAGCTGGGAAAGGGCCTTTGTTGGCTGGCACGGCACGGCACGGCACGGCATGGCATGGCATCAAGTACGGAGCGGGATGGAAGTAGAAGTGAAGCAGGCACGCAGGCACGCAGGGTAGGGGCCGAGGGCTTTGTTTGCACGAGAAGCGAAGACGAAGACGAGAGAGGCCACGGCCGGACGGGCCGCGTCTGCTCCTGGACGCCGGGGCAGAGGGCGGGATCAGGATCAAGACAAGACGGCGTCGCGGCGTCGCCATGAGGCATTCGGTGCCAGTGTGCCGACTCGCGTGTGTGAAAGGAGGGAGTCGGGGGCCCAGGCGGAAAAGTCTAATCTCCAGTTTTGCTATGGATTCTGGATTCTGTGATTATACTCCTCGCTGCTCGCCTTGCGAGGTGAAGAGAACGTGGCACGCAGGAATTCCGCGGGGCTTGGCGGACAAGATTAAAAAAAATGTTATTATTTTTTTTTGAAAATAAAAATAAAATAAAAATGTGCACGGCATCGATTGAGCGGGCGTGCGCGCAGGCAGGCAGACTCGGTACCGGTTGGCGCGGAAAGGAAAACGGGGGCTGCCCGCGGTCGTGCGGACCGCAGGAGGCAGGAGCATACGGTCCGGCGACGACGGGTCGTCTGCTCAGCGGCTGGCCGTCCGTGGCCAGCCAGAGATGCCAAGGCCCAAAACCCCGTGGCGACCACGTGTGCTGCGTCTTGCGTTTTGCGTTTTGCGTTTTGCGTTTTGCCGGGGCGCCCTGTTCCTGGCTGCATGTGGCGAGGTGGTCGTTCCCCCTTGTCCTCACCTGCAGTCTTGTACATTCCTTCCTGCATTCCCTTGGTGATGTAATGAGCGTTGGTTCTACAGTTTGCCTCGTGCCCGCCAGTCCCAGTAGGGAATGAATGACTTGGGCTCCGTGTGGGGCCGCCGCAATGCTGTGGCGCTGAGTGGACAATGTGCCGACGGCGCCAACTCTAATTTGAGGGCCGATGGGATGCTTCAACGTTCGAGAAGGATGCCGCTTGGGGTGCGAGCTTGGGGTTGGGTTGGGTCAGGCAGTCGGGCAGTCGGGCAGTCGGGCAGACGAGAGGCCAGGGTCGAGTCACGTCAAAGTCCAATTAGGCGCAGCCCGGTGGGATCTGGACAGTGCATGCATGCACGTTGATGAGGCTGCTGGGCTGGGCTGGGCGTGCGCACATGGGGGCATGGATATGAATGATGGATGAGTGAATGAATGAAAGTGCACCGGGACGTTGCTTCGGAGTACGTGGCTGTGGGCATGACAGGCTGGAGTTTTGACTTTGCTCGATTGTCTTGGCCCCACTTCTCGTTCTGCCTGTTGCCCAGACGGGCTCCCGTCACCTTTTCCAAACCAAACCATTGGAACTCGGGTGCCGCCATTCCATTTGCGCAAGACGGATACGTTCGGCTCGGAAACAATGCCTGCTTCCTCGTGCCAGACAGAGCGGCATGTGCGTCCCTTTGCGTGCCACGTTCCTCGCTGGCCAGGGGCCTGCCCGCTTCGGTTCAGCCAACACGCACACCAACGCGCACACCAACACGCGGCGCAGCTGGCCAAGGGACAACAAGACGACAGGGACGGAGAGTTTACGGGGAAGAGGGGGGAAGGGGCCCCGGCCCACGACAATATATTTAGAGTTTGGCCCAGAGAGCCTGAAGGATGCTTTTACCCGCCGGCCCGCCAGTCAAAGTTTGGACATGCTTGACGCCTGTCGCCTTGACAAGCCTCTTGTCTGTCTCTGTCTGTCTGTCTGTCTGTCTGCATTCCACCGCTTCGGGCGGGGAGTTACTCCGTAGGTGCCTGTGCCTGTGCCTGTGCCTGTGCCTGGCCGTGAGCGCGGGCGCGGGCTGGTCGGCAGCGGTCAAACAAGGGCTGCGTCGGATATCGAATATCCAGTCTTGTCAGAGTGAGTGAGCCAGTGTGCCTGGAACCGGCTCTCGTCTCGTCACGTCACGTCACGTTGCCGCGCTCATCGTCTTGGACGAAACCAGCAGCCAACCCCCTTTTTCCTTTGTCTCGTCTAACCCCCATTTATATCACGAGACGGCCGTAGACGAGACTACTGTGTGTGTACGTGCCAAGAGCAGGATTCGACCGTTGATCGTACGACCCAAAGCCTCAAATGAAACCCGTCACGACCCATTGGGCGACGTACGAAGACGGACTGGGGAAGGAAACACCTCAAGACCTTGCGTGACGCAGCATAGGCATGGACGCAGAGCGTGAGGAACGACGGGGGAGACACGGCACACGGGGAAACGGGGAAACAGGCTGAGAAATGACGAAGAGGAGGAGGCAATGTAGAAAAGCCCGCCGTCGCAAGTTCCAGGGCCCCAGCGAACCCGAATCCATGACATCTGCTGGTGATTAATTGTCTGGTATGTGTGTGTGTGTGTGTATGTACGTGCGTATGTTCTCAGTGGCCTTGAAACGAACACCGTCGGTCCACCTTGTCTCTCCCACACGCAAACGCCAGCACAAACAGACGGCCGCGGAGCAAAAGCCCGACGACAAGAGAGCAACAGAAGAAGGAACTCGAGAGGAAACAGTGCCCCCCCGGCCCGCCACGCCTCTGGAGGCGAACCTCGGGAACCGTTGAGAGGAGCCGTCTGGAACAAAAAAAGCCCAACAGTGATTGGTAATGCCAGCAACAAAAGTTCTGCTTTTGACTTTTCGACTTTTCCAGTCGTCGGCGTTTCACGTCTCGCTCCACGCCTGGTGCGGCCAAGAGCGACGCCACCGCGAACAAACTGGGGGAATCGCAGCATGGACACCTCGACAGGACAGGACGAAAGAAACTATAATGATGGTGTAAACTTTGTCCAGCTCTGGCTCTAGCTCGTCGCAGCTGCGCGGCCTCTTTCCTCTTTGGTGTTTTAGCAGGCAGGCAGGCGTTGCACGTTGAGGCGCTACGCGGACCTTTTTTTTTTTTTTTTTTTTTTTTTTTTTTCGGGGGCCCGCCTCCGTCTCACCTCCGTCTCCTTTCCCTTTTGGGTATTTTTATACGAGAGGCTCCCGGAGGCACCTTACTGCCCGGTGCTTGGGAGAGGCTTCGTGCGCGCTCTTGTTCAGCTTTGCGCTGGGCCTTGGGTTTTAGCTTTCTGAGATTCCAGAGATTGCACTCGACCCCCGCTGGCTGGAGGAACCCTGCAGAAACGGGCTGCGCTCGTCTTGGCCGTTTCGGCTTGCGGCGAGCGAGCGAGCGAGCTGACTGACTCCTGGTGCGGAGCAGGCAACTTGACTTGACTCGTGGGCGACTCGACTCCAAACAAGTCTTCAAGTCTCGAAAAGAGCTGTGCCACTGCGTCCTGCCACATGCCAGGTCGACGTGCGACGTGCTCTGCGGCGCGACGGGCCGGATGGTGTTTGCCCTTTTTTCCTTTTTTCCCTTGTTTCTTTTCCTCCTTCTCTCTTTTCTATACACACATGCATGCATAGAGGCGACCTGCAACGATGCGCATTGTTCCCCCGGCCCGTCCCGTCTGCCAACCTTTACATCACATGCCTTTGCTGTCGACTTTTGCCGCGGCACCGAACTCGTGATAGCACGTCGGATGAGGTGAGTGCAGGCACATGGAAATGGAAATCTGCAAACCGCGTCCGAGGACTCCGTACTCCGTAGAGCTGCGTGTCTCTTGGTGCAACGCTCCTTGCCTCTTGCTACTACTTGGCTTGCGGGAGAAGAAATGGTCTCTTGCAGGGTATGGAGCAAGGCAAATTGCAACCGCGCCATTTTCATCGCTTGTTCGCTTTTTATCACATGTATATTGTTCTGGGTTTTTCGTTTCTAGCATTTGCAAGGTGGCCCACGTCGTCGAGGTGCATACGTACTCCCCACGCGCTCTGAAGAGAGCTCTCTTCGCGGCTCTGTGAGGGGGAACCTGCCCGCAAGTGCTGCGTGGCATCACGAATACCGAGGTTCCAACGCGCACGCCCGTCATTTTCCATGGAGCGCATACGAGACGTCTGCCTCCCGTTCTCCATGTAATCCATACTCGCACCGACTTTCTCCTGCCGAGACGGACGAGACTGCAGACGGGGCGCGGCATAGGGTAGCTCGCCTGTTCGCCTCGTCGACTCGGCACAGAGCCGGGCATCACCTACAGACGGCAGACGGAATTGGTTCAATGGACCGAGTCATCCGAGTGAGCAAGAAGACGAAAAAACCACCTGGTTCCTGGGCCGACGAGACGACGGCATGAGCTTACACTTGCAACTCGGATGGGTGCTGCAGAGCCGTACATGGATCGCGGACCAAACGCTGCATCAACCGACATCCGGCTTGTCGAAGCCCGGCAGCGATGCTGTTGTATTCGCGGCCTTGGACGAGACCTTGCCCATGAATGCAGAGCAGAGGAGGCACAATGACGAGACGGCAAACTCGATGAGAAGGTACGAGAGGGGCTCCATGAAAAGGGGTCCAAGTGAGGTTTGTGACTCTCTCAGAAGCTACGCGCAAGGTCGATATACCGGGTGATTGGCAAGTACACGGCCGAGTCGCCGACGGCGACCCTGTCCGCGCGCGAATGACCAACATTGCTGAGGTTATAACCGTCTAGGAACATGTCCTTCGTTGTCTTGCTACTGTCTCCCATACACTCGCTCCGTCTCCGTCCATTTGCACTGGCACTTCATCAGCCAATACAGAAAAGGCACACGAACAAGCCGGGCATTGACGACGGTTTGCCCAATGGGCACTCCAGGCTGAGACGTATTGGCTCTTTGGTCCACGGCCCAACCGTCGAGGTGACTCATGAGTAGCCATGGTGACATGCCGTTGATAGTGGGAGATTGTAGAGGGAATGCACATTCAGCTTCAATATCAACACCCGTACTGGGGAGCTGTGAAATGGTGACAGGCGCGTGTCGTGACTCTCCATCTCGGCTGCATCCAATGTTCTTCTCTTCACAGCGGCACATTACAGTGACAAACGGGACGAATCTCCATGAAAATTACGCACACACAATCAGATGCAGCCCGTGGGCTCCGTCTTCACAATGATATTATACGTCTCCCAAGCACTGCCTCACACATTGCATCGGCACAGCCAACTTCGACGTGCCTGCTGGCAGAGGCATAATCGGCCTCGGACTCCAATCGCGCCACGAATTGATGACGGAGAAGCAGTCGACCAAAGTTTCCATGACTTACACAACCTGTGTCCGACAGAGCTGGCACAATCCGGCAGGGACTTTGGCACTATTGGGCCGAGACTAGCTCCGACAAAGCTTAGACGGCTGATTTCCCTGCAATGATTGATGTCACCCAGTAGCACAGCTGCTTGGAGACAAAAATCACAAAGCAGGCAAATGAATGGTTGACTCCTTGCAGGCCCGGCAGTGGGCATGCGACAGTTTATTTCCAAGGCTAGCCAGCCAAAGGCTGTTCATAGTCGGCAGGGCAGCTGCTGAGCTTTGGCCAAATCTTGTGATGGATGCTTACGACTAGTCGCATCGACGGAAGACCCTTTTGAAACCCTTCCCCGGTTGATCCGGGTAGCGCAACGCTTTCATGGCTGACGTAGGGTTAGGACGGCAAGCCAGTGACTGTCAATGCCGTCGGCCGAGAACCAATGACGACACAATTCTTGACCACCTTGGGGGCCCATGCGGCTCCTTGGAAACGAGCAGCTCGTCCCAGAGCTAGGAGACGTTTGGGGAGGCGCTAAAAGGCGCAGCCACAAAAGGCAGGGGCAACTGGCGGCAAGCGAAACTCGTTGCATGTCGTGTCCGGTTGTGTCGAATGCTGCATGTCAGGGTTCTGCGCAACCCGCTCGCAGCGTGGCCGCGCCAATTTTATTGGAAGCAGAGCCAGTGTTGTAGGCGTACTCCGCAAGGCAGCGGTTTTCCCTTTGTCCCAGTCGTGGGCAACGGATGGCCACGATGCGGCCTGCCCCGTCTTGCCGCTCGAAACGGGCGCTTGGTGATGCATCACACACACACCCACCCGCAACAGACTGAACATTCCTAGACGATTCGCGCCGCCGGTCCAAAGGAGATTGGCGAGCGCGGTGAAGCTGTCATGGTGGTTGGCTGAAAGTTTGGAGGGTTGGGATAGCCCTGCGGAGACGAGCCGGCCGACACAAGCCAGCGAAAAACTGGGTTCTTTAGCTCTTCTCGGCATCAAGCCAGCCCGGTGAGGTCATACATGGTCCATTGCTCCCTTGCAACTTGCCGATCGCTCCGAGGGACGGGTACGCGAGAAGAGAGAGACGAGGTTGTTAGGTGAGATGGAGGGAGGGAGAAAGCCAGAGGCGGATACGAAAACGAGTCCCAGAGTCCCAGCTCCCAGGCTCCCGAGCAGGTGCAGGCAGGTGCCCGCTGCCATGGCCCATCACCCATCACCACTGATGACGACGGACGGACAGTCGAACCGTTCGCTCCTGCTTCAGACAAAAAGGCCGCCGCCGCCTGCATCGCAAACCTTTTCCTCCCCTCCCCCTCAGATGTGCGTTTCATAGCAACAACCAAATCGTTCCCCTCCAGGAAAATTCAATTTCTCCATACCCCATATCACTCACCATAGTAGTCCGTAATTGGTGTTTACTCTTTTTCTGCATCCGCCAGCAGCCGCGTTTCCACGCTTGGGCATACCGATACTTATTACCGACGGCCCGTCTGCTTCAAAGCATCCTCTGCACAAAGCTCTCAAAATACCCAGCGTCACCAGCCGTTCCGCCACCATGGTCGGCTTCATAAACGCCATAGTCCGCTCCATCGGCCTCCTCTGGACGCTGCTAATCACGGCGCTTGTCGGCAATGTCATTGCCAGCAACATCAACGGCCAAATGGCCGCCATCAACTTCACCATGTTTGTTGCCGTTCTCGCATGGGTTGCCAACTTGTATGGCCTTGCCGCAGCCATCATCTCAAGCCTGAGCATGGTCATTGTTCTCCTCGCTCTCGACGGCCTGGCTACTCTCTTCACCTTTATCAGCGCCATCGTCTTGGCCGCCAAGCTGCACGCGCCCAACTGTAGCAATCTCCGAAACGCCGGGCTCTCGAGCAGCTGGATCGGCTGGGGCTCCTCCGACAACGAGAAGCGCTGCCGGGAGCTCCAGGCCAGCACCGCCTTCATGTGGTTCCTCTGGGCCTGCTTTTGTGTTTCCCTGTTCTTCAGCTTCAAGGAAGCTCGAGGCGGCGGCGGTCTTCGTGGTTCTGCGCGCTCTGGTAGGCCAAACATGTCCCAGGTTGGCGTATAAAAAAGGCCACTTACTTCCTCTTCCCTTGCAAGAAGCCGGAAAACAAAGCTGAGAGCCATCTCTTTTGCCTTGGTTTCTTTTCGCCGTGAACCAATGTTCCATTTCGACTCTGCTTCGGGCTTGACGTTAACTGTCATTTTGTTTCAGGCGTTTAATTCTTCTTGGACTGCCGTGGACCGACAGCTGGCTGGGCTTGCGTACTTGTTTTGTTCCGCGTCTTTTTCTCCCGCTCTTGTGCCATGTGCTCAAGCAAGACCTTTCCCTCGCTTTCACTTGGCCATGCCGGTGCTGGCCGCAGAAACTTGCATTTGCACACAACAGATGAGGCGCCTATCCATCAACGCAAAACCAAATGGATCAAGGAAGATGACATGAGCCTATCGAGGCGTTCTCGACGGAGAGAGGGTGGCATTTTTGGAAATCAGGGGATAATACTATTGGGTATGCCATACTTTAATGACGACGGCGCGGGCACATGGGCCAAACATAGACACTTATGATGGTTGCAGTTATGTATTAATCTATTGCCGTTATCGACTTTTTACTGACCGTCTTGCTCGCGGAGAGACCTGATTGATGAAATGGAAATAGCCAAGTTTCTATTGTGTAGATGATCGAGTGTATGCATAAATTCGTGCTGCCCTGGATGGTCCGTCGAGACCACGCTCATGAGTTCCTCGAACGCCTGAGCAATAAGTCCAGTTCATATGGGGTTGTAAAAAGGCAGATCGCCCGAGTGTTGAAAGGCGTCTCCTAGCCCATGTGTTGCGTAAGCTGCTGTCGTCTTCCAGCATGGCCATGTTCCAATTCCAAATGGATGCAAATGGCACCCCCTCACTATTACTATAACGTGGCCGCTGTCTCTACTACACCCGCAGCCTTGAATGCCTTCTTGTTCGTCCATCGTATCTCAACTCCGTGCATCCATTCCATATATCTTCCCCAACCTAATATCTTGGTTAGCGCCTTTCCTCCTCGAACATGCACTGCACCTGGGATCACGAGGCCTGCTGCACCAGGAATGGGAAAAGGAACAGACGAGAAACAGTCAAGAGGGGAGCATGCAAGGCAGGACATACTCCAGTAGGCAAATTTCCTGCCAAAATATTTACCCACCCACGGAACTACCATCATGGTCAGTAGAAGTTGGAGCTGCTCAAGAGACCGATCCCATTCGGCCTGGGCGTCGGAGTCGGCATCGGAGTAGAGCTCGCTAGAGGAAGACGTCGAAGGCAGAGAGTCGACATCGTCTTCCTTTTCGTCATAGGTGTCTTTGAGGTCGACCAGGGATTCGGCGGCCACCATTGTGACTGAGCTGGCGACGAAACGCAAGAGCAGCAGGAGGGAATGGGGAGCTGGGATCGGAGACGCGGAGAGGAGGACGGTGTTCAATAGCGTTGCGGCATCTGCATCAAGGTGTCCGGGGGTTGCCGCGCGGAAAACCAGGTTCAAATGACCTTTTCTGGCTTCGAACAATCCCTACGTCGTGAATTGGGGATGCAATAACCAGTAACTAGTTACCCTCTCCCCCGGAACGCGCCATGGCCCATGGCGACGGCGAGCCAATGACGACGAGCTGAGGCTCGCTCGCCGTCCCTCCCACGTCGCGATGCCAGTCTCACGTGGGCCATCACGTGAATAAGCGCAGGCCATTCACCGGCGCAGCGTGGTCGCCACTGCCTTTATCACCACGACGGACGGACGTACCGGACGTACATGTAACGTGATGGAGACGAACTTGACTCGCTCGACTTCTTCTCGTCACTCATGTTTGCTGCCTTGCAAGCAATCCAGAACAAGCCTGAGCTCCTTGTGCTGCACTTCTTCGCATCCCTCTTGTTTTGGCGACAAACGGATTACCACCGTTGGGTGAGACTTGGCGTACTAAAGCAGGCAGAGACGACACAAACAAGCACAGTAGCAAACGGTCGGGCATATCCAGGTTCTGCCGGCTTTGGGAACGTCAGACATGGAGAACGAGGTGAGAGCCGTCTCTGCTGTTCTCACGCACTTGTTTTTGCTCTCCTCCCGTTTTTGCTTTTTGGCTCGTCCGTCCACTGCGCGTTGGACATCAACGCATCGGGGTCTTATGCACGGTATGATTAATACCGGCTGGCCCTTCTCATTGCCCATTGCCCATTGCCCACTGCCCGTTGAGGTGAGCGGTTCCCTGCGTACTCCGTCAGCCCTGCCTGGGCTGGGCCCTCGCTGTTGTTGCTTGCCCCTCACTCCGTTCCCGCCAGTGCGGAATAGTGCGCAACAGTCATTGACGTGCACAAATGCGCAATGCAGTCAATGCAAGACGGAGCACACACAATTTTACCCCACCTCCACGCACGACTGACCAGCCCAGATCCGCACAACACCATTCACCATTTTTTGCCATAATCCCTCATCAACGTCCCATTTCTATTGGTGTCTGCTGAGAGAGTCTGCTGGTGCGCGTGGGAGTTTGACTCATCTCCTCAATAATCTCATTTCTTTTCCTGACCTCCGTCTTCCACCGAATCGCACACGTGACGCTCACATACACGGTGCGCTGAATATTCCATTGCCACTGTTCGGTTTGCCTTGCCCTCGTCGCTTCATCTCGCCCACGCTCTGCATATTTCTGATCCAATCTGCCTCCGAAACTGCACGCAGAATTAATCTTTGCTAATTTCGGCTTGTCTGTTCGCACTGCGCAGGACCAAAAAGAGCGGAAGTCTCGCAAGTCCGTCGCCTTCACCGACGAACAACTCGTAGTTGACGCCGACGGCTCAGTCACGATGGTGACCGCCACCGAGGAGCCCAAGGAGACGGCACAGTCCCATACGCCTCGTACGCCGCCGTTGTCCGCCGCCTTGGGAGCCTTTGCTGACCCCTCAGCTCAAGCCGCCACCGATGACATCCCTGCACCTGCTGATGGCGGCCTTGATTTGTCCCTGATGAAAAAGAAGAAGAAGAAGAAGGTCAAGAAGGAGGTCGGCGAGGAGGATGACTTCGCTGCCAAGCTGAAGCAGCTGGAAGTCAAGGATGCCGAGGATGCTGCTGCCACTGCCGTGGAGGAGTCTGGTGACATGGATGCCGGTACTGGTATCTGGGCGCACGACGAGACCAAGAACATTGGCTACAGCCTGCTCCTCCAGCGATTCTTCCACCAGCTGTCACAAAAGAACCCCGACCACACTCTCACCGGCACCAAAAGCTTCAAGATTCCTCCTCCGCAGTGCATGCGCGAAGGCAACAGGAAAACCGTCTTTGCCAACATTGCCGATATCTGCAAGCGTATGAAGCGAACCGAAGACCACCTTACTGCCTATCTGTTTGCTGAGTTGGGAACAAACGGCTCTGTCGACGGAAATAGGAGATTGGTCATCAAAGGTCGTTTCCAGCAAAAACAGATTGAGGGTATGGTCCGAAAATATATTAGTACGTTGCTACCCCTTCCTCCTGTTCCCATCAAGGCCCCCCAGACACATTCTCACCAACAATCTCATAGTCGAATACGTCACTTGCAAGACCTGCAAGTCCCCCGACACCGAGCTCAGCAAGGGCGAAAACCGTCTGTACTTCGTCACTTGCAACAACTGCGGTTCGCGACGTTCCGTCACTGCTATCAAGACCGGTTTCTCCGCTCAGGTCGGCAAGAGAAGGAAGATGCAGGGTTAAGAACTCGCCACGGCGACGTCACCGCCATGTCGTCTCCCCGCCGATCCTCGCCGCTTGTTGCCGGCTCTCATGTCTTTTAACGACTTGTCCCTATAGTTTGTCCATGGAAATTACTCTCGGCTAGTTGTGTAAAAGGGGACCGTGGGATGACTTTTGGCCCAACAGAGAAGCAATTGGTTGGGGCAAGGCTGACGGGGAAAAGGTGACTGGGGAAACCTAAAGGACGAGGGGAGAGTTCTTGGACTAAAAAGTTGGCGTCTTCGTGATAGGAATCGATGAAAAACGGATTGGAGAGCGGCTTACAAAAGCGCTCCCGGATAGAGTAGGCGGAACTGGGTTGGGTCAGAGTGGCGATTGGAGATTGGCGATGGGTTATCCATTATACAACGCTGGAATAATGCTTGTTCGACGCCGAACTCTCTCTTGCTTAGGTTCAGGTGAATGTTGCCGTTGAGTGAAGGCCATTACCACATTGTGAACAGCAACAAATTCTACGTAGCCATGCACTCTGCCAATTCTTCCATGGAGATCATCACTGGAGAAGGTCCGCGTCTGAACAAAGTACCAACTAATTGCGGTCGCAAGTGCAGCCAGCGCCTGCAAGACGAATATCATTGCTCCTAACACGTTGCCAAAACTCGAGAAAAGCCAAGAAGAGAGTGAGATGCAAAAGCCCCCGGTCCGCCCCTGCCGTCCGAAAAAACGTCCCTCACAAGGACAGTATGATAAAACTCGCTCGTCTTTGCCACCTTTTATTTCCCCAGGTTGCGTCTGCATCTAACGTAACCCACTCCATCCTAATGTACATTCGATCAAGTAATACCGCACGGTGGCAAAGTGACATGGAACCAACACAAGTTCTCGTCTGTGTATGAAAAGGAAACGCCGCCCAATGAGTGTATGTAGAAAAAAAACGCGAAACAAAGATGCCCATGTTCAGAAGCCCATCTAAGACTGGCTGATCAAAGAGGGCGTAGAGTCCATCACGTTGTCGTCGCTGCGGTTGTGGCCGTGCATAGATGATGAAGGATCCGCGGAGGCTCCTGCTCGTGTGGCTTCATCGACGGTATTTTCTACCTCGATTTGCGCGGCTTCAAATGTTGCGCGGAGCCACTCTACCAGACGGTTCTTTTCGATGTACTGGCCAAGAAGCTTGTCCTCCCATTTCATTGCCTCAGTGAGCTTGGATTGCTCACTCTCAGCAAACCCCTGGAAGCGGCTGTCCAGTTGATCTGTGAAGACGCCGAGAGCTTCCTGGGGAGGCATGGGATGGAAGGGATCGCGAGGGTCCTCTGGAAGAAAAAAAAATTAGCACAATCTTTGAAACAAAACAAGTAGTGTATGGTCATCAAGGGCCAAGCCTTACGGTATCGAATGCAGTCCGTCAACATGGCAAAGAGCTCGGTTTCTGCGAGTCGCTCAACAACCTCACGGTCGTCCTTCAGTTGGGTGTCGTTGATTTTGGCCCAGTCGTCTCGGATGAACAGCCTTCTCCAAATAAGTCTCTTGGCCTGTTTGATTTCACCAGGGCGGCAGCTGTTGTCAGCCACCTTGAGAGCCAGCCAAAAAGGATCAGCAATCTCATCCCTAGCCTCCGGTTTCAAAGACACCAGGGTCAGCAGGTCAATCAGACACATGGGTGCAAGTGCCTGGTGGTCCAGCAATTTCTGCATCCCATCAGAAAACAGCTGAAGGAGGGCCCTTTGCCGTCGAGGGATATTGGTGCTGTGCGCGTCAAGGGCAAATGCAAGGGCAGCAGCTCTGTCCACGGCAGTACGCGTGCACGGAGCAATCTGGTTGTAAAGTTGGTCCTGGATGCGGACTACAATGAGCTCATTGTCCACCTGACGAAGACGTTCATCGCGGCGCGCATCGTCGGACTTAGCCTTGAATGAGGTTTGTTCCCGAGACTCAGCCTCGAGCTCGGCCAACAGCGCGAGTTTGCCCAGACTGAGTTCGATTTTCTTCCTCCACACTTGGTCTTCGTTTCGGAGAGCCAGATCAAGCAGGGTATTGGCAGCATGATACACGTCCTTTTCTTGTTGAATGTCGTTGATCCAGGAAATCCGAGCAAGCTCTGGGCGGCTACGGAGAAATTTGGTCTTGAAGCCAAGAGTGTCCAGGTCGAACTCCAAGACGGACTCAACACCATGTTTGCTGAGCAAGTACTCGTAGACGGGGAAGGCAAAGGGCTCTCCGCATCTGGCGAAGTTGTCCTCAAGCTCTGTTGTTTTGGCTCGTCTCAGATTTTTCAGACTCTGAACCTCCGCATCGGATAGTGAGGGGTCTCCCAAACTAGTTTCCAGAACCTCAATGTGCTCGAGCAGAATCACGGCCAGGGCACTGAGGCAACCGTGCTTGTCGGCAATCGCAGCAGCTTGCTCCCATTTACCCGCTCGGGCGAGAGCAATCGGCTTGTCATTTCGGTAGGCGTCGTAAGCCTTGGCAAAGTCTTCAGCGGTGGTTCTGTCGGCCGAATTGGCCATCCCCCATCTCGCGCACTCTAGAACAGATGTAAGCATAGCATCCGTCAAGACTGGCAGTCCGTCAAAAATCCGTCTCACAACGACCGGATCCGGCATGTTTGGCTCGCTTGGCCCGTCTCGCAGGTGTTCATGCTTCTTGAGCCATTGACCACATAAATCAGTGAGCCGTTTAATGCCATTTGCCAGGGGTGTACATCCTGTCCAAGGCTCTGGCAAGTTCCTGTAGTCCTCCTGCAAGATGCCCGTGCGTAGCCGTTCCTTGCCCAAACCGTAAAGCGAGAGATGACTTTTGCGGAATTCGTGTGCGCCGACCTGTGCTGTGACGTTGATCTCTACAGCTTCATTGATGAGGATGTTCACCTTGATGTCATCCAGGAGCTTGTCGGCGTAGAGAACCTTGATCACCTGGTATGCAAAGGTGACAAGAATCTCCAGCCTAAAAACGTCGTTGACAAACCAATGGCGCACGCGGTCGACCTCGCCAATGCTGGCGACGGGATTATTCTTTTGATCTTGATGAATGAATTCCACAATCAACCCAATAATACTCTTCTTATCTTCGGCAGCTCTAGAGGCGGTAAAGGCTTCATGACGCTTCCAAAGCAGGGCTGCTACGTGCATCTTTTCCGCGTTATAGAGAAGGCTCCATCGGGTCTTGCGAGCGAGGTCAGCGCCAATGGTGTTGAGGTACTGCATGAGTCTTTGCAGAGCGTTGGACCGTGCCACAAGGTTGTCCTCCATGGAAGCCGGAAGCGTTGTTATGTACGTGGTCGTAGAGCTGAGAATTTCGTGGCTGACTTGAAGAGCGGCTTCGCTGATCTGCTCGTTGGTGAACTTGACGTCCGGTCGCTTGTCAAAGATGAGAGGGCTGTCTTTCTTCGACCCGAAGAAGACAGCCTGCTCTATCTTGCTCTTGGCAGACACTTGCGGGGGCTGTTCACTGGCAAACTTTTCCACATCTGTCGTGACGATGCGCACAACTCCAGCGCCGCGCACCATGAGCACCACAGCCGGATTCTTGATCTTGTTGTTCCGCAGAGACCGGCTCTCCTCGTAGCCAGAGGATGGCGCTGCTTCTTCGAACCCTGACCCAACAATTTCATGGATACTGTCTACTTGGAAGTCAACCACATCCTCAAACGAAGGGGTCAAGATGTGATTGTCCAATTGCAACTGCGAGTCTGGAGATTCGGGAGGAGTAGCGACAGACGCAATCACGGCAGCACCGCTGAACACCGCAAATGCCACCAGAGCAGGTCGAGGCAGGTACACACGAGGTCTCACAGTCTGACACGGATCCGAAGCGGTAATAGCTGTAGAATATGAAGTAATCGGGCGAATCATTCCGATCTGGCAATCCTTGGGAGTCATGATGACCTCCACCAGTACATACCTCGAAACACTACGTTTGGTGAGGCAGACCAGTAGCAAAAGATGTTGTACCAATGGATTGTCGGTTGCCATTGCGTCGCTCAGCCTGCTGAGTTCCAGATATTTGGGTTCAAGTCCCTTGGGCACGTAGGTAAAGTCTAGGGCTTCAAACGAGTCGGCCGGGTAATCTTTGCTGAAGGGGTCATTTTGCTGAAGCGCGTGGACCAGCTCATCTCGCATGTCTGCCTCTCCAATTGGTTCGTTGTGACCTCCTCGGTGAATCTTCCAGGCTTGGATTTTGCCTTTACTTGTCAGTGCAACAATGTTGCGTTCCCCAACGCGCGAAGATCTGTCGGCACGGACAGCAGCAATGTCGCCCCGGAGCGATAGGTGTGAAAAAGCATGTCGTATGCTTCCAAAGAGACCACCCGAGGTTGGTGAGAGGTTCGCTCGCAAGAATTGCACCGAGATGGCGGGCCGCCCGTGGCTGTCTCGAACACTCATGTACGCCAATCTCCCGGTATTAAAGGTGAGGACGAAGCCGGCGGATTCAGCGTTGGTTATTGCGACCACCTTTTCGCCAGAGGACATGCCCGAGATGACATGTTCAACTCCGGATCGGTCCTTCTTAATGAAGGCAAAAGTCGCGGCACTCGATATCGATTCCCAAAAGACCACCTTGCCACTTCCAGACATGACGACGACGAGGCCCGGCTCTGTTGAAGACGCAGACGGCGAGACAAGACATCCTACTGGAAGGGGATCGCTCGGTTTCGATGCGGATGGCAAGGTGAATGTGAAGGTTTCGGGAGACTGTGATGTCGAGTTGTAAGCCCAAACAATGGCGTGGGTAGCTGTCAGACTCAAGGCGTATCCGGCATTGGAAAATATGTCGGCTTGTTGGCTGCCTACGTGCGCAAAAGAAGCTCTTGGTTAGCGATGAGATGACAAGAATAGGTGAGAAAATCGCGAACCTGAGCAATCGGAGCGGATTCGATCAGGCAAGGCGGGCAGCTTGGAGACAGTGAATGCGCTCGTGCTATTCTAAATTTTCGAAGCGTTAGCGTCACGGACAAAAGGATTGGTATTGAGATTCGGATTTGCGCCAAATGCATGGTCGCGCATGACGTACGAGGACGAAACTCCTGTCGCCCTTGCTGGCGACACGATCTCCGTGTTTAGACTTCTTTGCTCGCACATTCAGGTCTTTGCGAGGCGTACGGTGGGGATTCTCCGGGGGCGACTCCTGTTTCGAGTCCACGGTGACCTTTTCAGCCTTTTCAGCCTGAACCATTTCCGGCTGAGCCTCAGGTTCCGTATTGGTAAAGGTTTGTTCGGCGAGAGGCAGGCGTTGGCGCTTGGCCTTTGGTTGCTGAACAAGACTATCAGTGCTCTTGGGTCGCTGGCGACGACGAGATCTCGTTGCGGTGGCCGGACCGCCTTCTGCGACAGAGGGATTGAACATGTCGAGGGTTGGGATAGCGTTGCAGTCCGTGGCGGTCGCGATGGAGGCATAGGCTAGCCCGGCGTGGCAGGATGGGAGCGGTGATGCAGAGAAGTGGTGGCGATGCAAAACACGGGCAACGAGATGATGGACCAAAATCAGATGGACATGTCGAGATGGCCGGCAGAAGAGGCACCGCGATCAGATGGAATGTCTAGAGAAGGACGAGTATTCGAGTCGGAAGATGATGAGGATGGGCAAAAGCTTCGATGGAACTAACATGTAGGGCAACAGCGAAGGCAGAGGCAAGAAGATTTGGTGGAGAGAGCAAAGAAACAGTTGCCGCGTCGGACGCAGCTATTGGCTCGCGACGGCGCAGGGAAAAAAAACAAACGGAGCTGCGTCAGTATGGAGCCAAAGTTTTGGTGCAGCTTTGTGCTGTTGCGCCGCAGCCAGCGTGCACATGTGGACATCAAAGCTCAGACAGCCCCAGCACAGCACCGTCACTCCCAGCGTTGTTGAACCACTGTCTGTGCAACGTCTGGTGTCATTGGCCACCCAGCCTCAGCCTCAGCCTCAGCCTCAGCCTCAGCCTCATCCCATCCCCATCCCCATCCTCATCCTCGTCCTCATCCTGGTTATTCTTAGCACTCAAAGATCAAGCCAGCGCTTCATCTGCCGCAACCACAAACCATCTCATGCGCTGGCAGAGCGGCCTGGAGACGTTTGCATAGACTGTATGTCAACCTTTTTGCCAAAGGTTCGTAGTCAATTGCAACGTGTCATACTCGCCCATCACTGACAACGTGCCGTAGAGCATAGACTAGACTTGTACCTCGGCATTGCTGCTATTTCTGCATATATCGAAAGTGGCGACGGCTGCGTCAATCTTTTGGTTTCCAGCTCCATATCAACAGGTGGAAATAGTCATGAGAATCTGCACTGAGAGGACCTGAGACCTCCGGACCTTGCTTACCCCGAGGTTTCAGCTTGCAGCTTGAGCGCATGTAAAAGTCGCCACGAACATTTCGCGCGAGGGAAAAGAAATCCCACATCAAAACCGGCCGGCCGCAAGATGAGGCGGTTCTCGACAGCAGTAACCATAACTGATCCTCTGGTTAAATACCAAACACTTGTCAAAACTGGCGTGTACTCCCCCGATCCCGCCCAACACAGACTGGCACATCACTTGAGGGATGTCTATCTCCGCATCAAAGACTACTCACCTCAGGCAGACTACCGCCAGAGGCTGACCAAAGTTGCGCGTCTCACGGAGACCAGGATCCCCAGCGATGAAGAAGCAGGCAATATTCTCGCCTTGCGAAGCCACAGCATATGGCGCAACCCCTTGTTCAAACACCTTATCCCCGGGGCCGCCGCAGACCCTGATAGTCTCGCCCTCACCCGAATGTTGAGCGACCACGAAACCGCCATGGAGATAGATTCCCCCAAGGGCTTGTTCTTATCAGGGGAAGTGGGCACGGGGAAATCCATGCTCCTCGACCTATTAGCGGACGGACTTCCGACGGCACGCAAACGAAGATGGCACTTTAATACCTTCATGCTGTATATATTTGCGCAGCTTGACAACCACAGAGAACTCCACGTCAACTCGCCCGGCTCTGATTCGGAGTTCTCATTGGTTTGGATGGCAAAGAAGCTTGTCGACGAGTCTCCCATCCTCTTCCTGGATGAATTTCAGTTACCCGACCGCGCAGCCAGCAAGATCCTCAGCCACCTTTTCATAGCATTCTTCCAGCTTGGCGGCGTCCTCGTTGCTTCTTCAAATCGAATGCCGGAAGAATTGCAAAAAGCAACGGGCATCGACTACGCTCCTGCCTCCTCAAAGGGATGGATGGGCCACATTTTCGGCGGAAGCACGCGGTATAAAGGGGGGCTGCATGGCCAGAGTAGCGACTTTTCCAACTTTCTAGATGTTTTGAAAGCCAGGTGTGATTTCTGGCAGATGGAGGGAGGCAAGGATTGGAGAAGAAAAGAGGCCACTGATTGCCCGAAAACATCCACCGTCGCCGCCACTCCAACCGGCGGCACAAGACTGGCTGGCGCAACGGACGACGACAGCAGCACGAGCAGCGTACCATACAACTACTTTCTACTTGACAGTCACAAGGCCCACGAGTTCGACGAGCGGATACAAAAGACCATTGGTTGGGACGGCCCAGCAGAAATGCCATGGAAACCATCCACCCTGATGGTATACGGCCGCCAGGTCCTCACCCCAAGACATCACGACGGCACAGTACTCTGGACCTTCAACCCCCTCGTCGAGTCCTTCGGGCCAGCAGACTACATCACAATGGCCTCATCCTATCACACATTCGTCATCGACCAAGTCCCCATCCTGACGGTGCTCCAGAAAAACGAAGCCCGCCGATTCATAACGTTCCTCGACGCCCTCTATGAGGCCCGCTGCAAGCTCATCATCCGGGCAGAAAGCGCCCCCGATGACCTCTTCTTCCCGGAAAACAACCCTCCCCAAAGCCCCAAACCTGACAAAGATCAAGCCAACGACGGCAACGGCGACAATGACAGTGACGCAACCTACTCCGAGACCATTGCGGAGGTCTACCAGGACCAAATGGCGCCCTTCCGCCCCAACGTGTCATACTACGACGCCAAAGCATCCACGTCAAGATACGACCCGGACCAAGACTCCGACTTTGGCCTGCAAAAGCAGAGCATCAACTTCGGCAACGCCGGGGCGTTCACAGGCGAAGACGAGCGATTCGCCTACAGACGCGCCGCCTCACGACTGTGGGAGCTCTGCAGCGCAGCGTGGGCCGCCAGGACAGGCGCCTGGTGGCAGCCGCTCCCCCTCGAAGCAAGGCACTGGGAGGGCGGCACGGCCTCGCAGCCAGTCAAAACGGGCGTCTCATCAAAGAAGGCGAGCACGGGCGAAAAAATAGGCGGCAGCGTGGTAACCGACGTGGCCGGCCTGTCCAAGTGGAAAGTAGACGACCTCCGCAAACAGTCCGACGGCGAATAGTAAAAGTAAAAGCCCCCAAGGACATGCACACAGACGTACACGCTTCCCATTAAACATGCCAACAAAACACACATGTAACGCAAGGGCTTCGGATATCATCGAGACTGTAATGTTAAAAAAAAAACCCCCCCAAAACGCCGTGTCGTGCCATGCCCATGCGCTTGTGGTCGCATCTCGTCCCAGGGGGCAGAACTCCCGGCTTACAAACTCGTCACGCCGGGCGTCCAGGCCTCCCCGATCCTCCTCATGTCGCCCTCGAACCTCGTGCTCACGATGCTCTTGCCGGGCGCGCCCCCCAGAGGCGCATGCTCGTCCGGCTCGTAGAAGGGGTTCTGCAGCAGCCGCACGTAGGCGGTTTGCATGGCGCGAAAGACGGGCTTCAGGTCCGTCTCGCGCAGCCCGGCGGCGGCCTGCCTCCCGCCCGAGGCGTCGACCCTCCTGCCGCGCATGTCCACGACGCACACCATGCGCACGCCCGTGTTTGTCTCGTACCCGTACGCGGCGAGCCGGTCGTCGACGGCGTGGAGCAGGCCCACGTCGCCGGAGAGGCCGACGCCAGATGCGGCGTTTGCCTTGGCGCGCAGCCGGAAGACGTCGATTGTCGAGGACAGCAGGAGCGAGAACTGGAGCGGGCTGCGGATCGGCGTGAACGTGTTGGTTGCGGCGTCGTGCGAGGGGAAGACGGACACGTGCAGCGGGTTGTCCTGTTTCCTTGCGTCTCAGCGACTGCGCGGGGGCAGGTCGGGCCGCGGGGGGGAGGGGATTGCGGTCGTCATGGTCGTCGGGCTGGGCGGCGGGTTTGGAGTTTTGGAGCCTGGACGTTTGGAGCTTGAAGCAACTGGGCCCAACGTCGGGGCTCGGGAGGTTTTGGTGCCGGTGCCGGCGCCGGTGTGCGACCGTAGTCGCTGGCTGGTGCCGGGGCGTGTGGAGACGAGAGAAGCCACACCGCACCGCACCGCACCGCGTCGCGTCGCATCGCATGCACCGAGACAACGAAGCCGCATCGAATCGAGACGTCGACGGACCCGTCACACACGCAGGTTGCCTCGTCGCCCCCCCAAGACATCGTGGCGTAACCCCCCAGTGCGCTGGCACACGAGCAGCAAGAAGCGCCATTAGCAGCACGTCTACGTCTGTACACCCGCGGCGACACGGCTCACAGCCTTGCACCACTTGGCCGACTCGCGGCACAGCGGCACCGAGCACCTCGTTTTATTCATCGTCAAGACCCGCCGTCTCCTCCAACCCCCTCAACACCTCCTCAATCTCACTCGGGTCCGTAATGGCCCAAACCCCTCCCCCCTTGACCGAGTCCTTGCCCCTCATGCCGACCTCCTTGCCCACCAGGTTCCGGCCAACCTTGCCGGGCCCTATGCCAACCCACCTGCGAACCTTCTCCTGCTGGTCCAGGTACCGGATGCTGTCCCACCAGCGCACCGTCTCCAGGCACCCCCTCGCCAGCAGCTCCCTCAGCTGCTCCTTGCTCCGAAACGGCCTCGCCGTGACGTTGCTCACGCACGGCATGTCGCCGGGAAACGTGATGATGTCCTCGCCCTCCCGCCCAGGAACGCGGCTCGTGTCCGCCAGCAGCGACCGCATCACCGCAACGGCCGGCTTCATAATGGGGCTGTGGAACGGGCTGTCGCTGTGCAGGCGCACGGCGCGCGGGTCGTGGCCCAGAAACTGCCTCACGTGCGCCATGAGCGTCGTGATGCGCTCAATGTTGCCGCTCAGCACGATCTGGTTCCGGCTGTTGATGTTGGCGATGAGCACCTGCTCAATGGGCGGCACGTGCTCGCTGCTCTCGCCCTTGCTCCCGGCGCTCGAGTGCCCGACGAAGTCGTGGATGGCGGCAATCAGGCCCCGCAGGTACTCGGGCTCCGTGACGATGGCCACCATGCCGTACTCCCCGCCGTACTCCTGCACCGCCTTCCTCGTGGCCTCGGACATGGCCGCCGCGCGCCGCCCGACGAGGTACAGGCTGTCCTGGAAGGTCATGTAGCCGCCGGCGACGAGGGCGGCGAACTCGCCCAGCGAGTGGCCGAGCGTCATGTCGAAGTTGTCGGCGGCCCTGAAGTCGAACTCGCGCTCGAGGATCTTGAGGATGACAATGGACGTGGCCATGATGGCGGGCTGCGCGTTGGTGGTCTGCGTGAGGACCTTGGACGGCCCCTTTTGGATCACGTCGGAGAGCTTGAAGCCGGCGAAGTGGTCGACTTCCTGGATGAGTTTGCGCGCCGTCGACGGGAAGGCCTCGAGCCAGGGGGTTAGCATGCCGACTTTTTGGGTCCCCTGGCCTGCGATGCACCCCGTTAGCGTTGGCCTCGTGAGTCTTTGTGTACACTGTCTCGTGTGTGTTTGTCGCGTGCGAGACGGGGAGAGGGAGAGAAGGAGAGAGAGCGAGGGAAGAGAGCCGGCAGAAACTTTCCGTACCCGGGAAGAAGATGGCCGTCCGTGGCCGCCTGGGCCTTCGTGAGCCCATGGACATGCATCGTCTCTGGTGCCGAGATGCGTCGTCTTCCGCCGCCAGAGTCGAGTTGACCCGCGAAACCAGACGCTCGCGCTGCGTCTTGGTCGTCGCACGCCGCCATCGGGGGGGGCGAAACGCGCTGCTGCAAAGGCGCTGCATGGCCGCGCCGGACGGCTCAAGTGTGAATAGCCGAGCTTCACAGCGATGCATTCATTCTGACAATGGATGAGAACAAGCAGGGAGGGACGGCCCAAGACCTCTGGCGATGATGTTGTTCGAGTTGTATTGTCGTCCACCTCTGGCCAAGCACGTGGGGTAATTAATTGTGGTGCAGAGAGCGCGGGAACCTCGGACGGCCGCTGATGAAGGAGCCGCCAGGGGCTGCTATGGGCCTGTGGCGACACTAGAGGCGCTGCGCTGACTTGAGTATGCAAACTTGGCCCCGCATGTTCAGCGGCTCAGCCAGGGTCCCAGCATCTTCACCTCTTCTTCTGCATGTGCAGGCTGCCATTCACTCGGCTGGTCATTCTTTGTCCGCAACATCATCTCCTTGACTTCATTCCTCATGTTCACGTCGTAGCATCTCTAGCACCGAATCTCTACACCCCCCTTGCTGACGGTCAAATACTTGACCCCCTTGTACGGCTTTATCCCTTCAGCCATGCCTCTGCTCTTCCTTGTATCCAGCATGATGCTGTCCACCCTCAACCCGCTCGCCAACCACCCCTTGACCGTGAAGCTCACCGACGCCGAGCTCGGCATCAGATTCTTGTTTTGCGCCGCCTTCTTGGCGTCCTGCCCGTGGCCGTTACCCTTCTTGCCTTCCGCCTTGCCCGGCGCACTTTGATACGGCTCATCGCAAGAGTAGTCGTGGCTGAATGCAAACCCGCTGGGGTCAAAGTCCTCCACCTCGTCCTCTATGGGCCCGACCACGGTGCAGCGGAGCGCAAGCTGTGAGGCCGGCCCAGACAGCTCCTTGGTGGGGACCTGCCATTCGAGAACTCTTTCTCCGGGGTTGAAGCTGGCGTCTCCCCTGCTCGGACGAATGTCAGAGAGGTTCCTCACGTCTTCAGGTAGCGGAATCGTGACGCGGAGTCCTTCGAGCAGCGGCGCGCCGGGGGACCCCGCGTGGGGCGGCCCAACTCGTCCTGACCCGATTCCCCGTCCAAATTGGTTGGGACCAGACATGGTCTGGTGGCCGAAAATCTTGTTCACTTGCAGTCTGACTTCGAACTCCAGCCCCGCGGGGCCCAGTCCCGTCTTCACCTCCAGGTTGACAGGTAGTTTGAGGTTATTCGCGCCCAGGCTGCCGCTCTTCCCGCTGGTGAACGGCAGCAGGTCGACCTCATATCCTGCCAAGATGAACCGGCCATCAGGCGGTATGAAGCTCAGTTCCCCCGGCCTCTCCTTCCATGTATTTAGCCGAACGCACGGGTGAAAGACGGGTAGTTCCATGATGCCGCCGACATTGTGCTTCCCCGACGGGCTGCTCAGGCTCACGGTAATGTCCGGTACGCCGGAGACCTTTGCCGTGAATACAATGGAGCCGTTTGCAAATGCCGCCAGCGGCCGCCCCGACGGCGCAAGAGTGACGGCAAGAGTCTCGATAACATCGGCGTACATCTCGTTCGAGGTGTGCCGTACGTTGGCACTTCGCCAAGGCAAAGCCGGCGCATTGGACAAATTCAAGCTCACGGGTGCTTTACTGCACACCATCCGTCAGTCCTGGGAGTGCGCCCACCTCTGACCGGGCACGGATGCAACACCACAAGCTTACCTGGGCAAGTTGAAACCACCGAAAATCTTGTCCAACAGGCCCTCCATTTCGACGTTTTCTTTCAAAGCGTTGGGCTCGGTAGTGTTGATGGTGCCTGCATCACACATTTCCGTGAGGATTTGGGCCACCACATGGTAATTCCTCTCAATCTCGGACGCGAGGAGCGGGGCGGCGACGATGTCTTCAAGCGCATCGATTACGCGGTGGAGAAACTCGACAACAAGAAGAGGCTCTATTTCTGTAGAAGAGGTTGCCAGGAACAAGAGGTTCGCATGGGCCGAGCTGAAGACGAGAGTGGCCGGGCTGGCGTTGGGGAGATATATCAGGTTCGGCCTGGGAACAGGGTGCTCGAGATAGAGAGGCAGCAGGTGCTTGGCGGAGAGAGGTCGGCCGGCGTAGATGTGCGACAAGATGGGCTTCCTAGGTCTCATTAGCAATCCCAGACGTCGCCAATGGGGTCACCGAGCCCGGACTTATGATGGTCGTATATGTGCAGCGCCTCGATAAGGCCGTTCATGTTGTCGACGACGGCCGTCGGGTTGCCGTTGCCGGGAGGTCTGGGGCTTGCGAGATGCTCTCGGCGCGTTGCGTCTGGCAGGCAGGCACATGGCGGAACTGCGATTGCAAAGCTGATGACTAACGCGGCGCCGCAGCCGCATCGGCCAATCACTTTGCAGCAAGCATACTCGTTGCGGCCAAGCTTCCACGAGCATCGACTTGTTTACCATGGACGAGACCAGAACCCGTAGACAGCTTACAGCTCCGAAGCACACCATCTGAATTGCTCCCGCACGGTCCGCCGACAATCGCCGACATGAGCGGCGGAAAGCTCCCTGCCGTCCAGTCCCTCGACAAGCCAGAAGATCTTGGACATCTCCTCCGCCAAGACCGTGGCGATGACTGCCTAAGCTGCAAGGTCGTCGGTAAGCTCCCGCACCGTCGCCAGCCAGGAGACCTGCGCCGCGGATTTCAAACCAAGAATTGACAACGTGCAAGGGAGCGGTGCTTTTTTCGGACTAGGAGCGTACAGCTACCTCTCCGGCATGTCGCAGCTGCAGAGGCAGCGTCAGGCCATCCTCCGGAGCAGGTCCATGTTCGGCATGAGAAGCCGCAAGTTTGGCATCGTCGGCATCTCGCTAGGCCTGGTGTGGATGGGACTCTGGAGGGCGTTCCGGTGAGACGGACGGGGGGACCAGGACATTTGTAGCATCCGGCGTGTGTACATAGAGCGACCACGTCGTTTCCCAGCGAGGGCAAATCCTCACCTCACCTCACCTCTGTCGCGACCCACTTCAGAACTTGACCTCGCCCTCGGCCTCACAAACCTCGCACCCGAGCCGACAAAATTGTCCACTGCCGCCTGCCCCCCGCCCACCGTCACCGACCGTAGTCCATACGCCGTGCCGGATCCCAAGTCTCAAAACGAAAGAGAAACAAGCAGCACAGGCCGACAGAAAACGCCCGCCCGCGGCGCACAACTCCCACCCCGCGGCCGTCCACAGCTCCGTCCCCAAAATGCCCATCGCCATCCTCAAACCGCAAGCCGCCACGCCCGCCGCCGCCGCCGCCGACGCCGACTCCGACTCCGACCCCGACTCCCCCGGCGGCGTCGACATCCGCAACGACGTCTCCGTGGGCGGGGCCAAGCAACGGCGCGCCATGGACGCAGACGACATCTTGACCCCCGGCACCATCATCACGTCCAACCCCCAGTGGATGCGGCAAGTCCCCCTCCCTCCCTCCCTACATACTACATATCCCCTCCGCTCAGCCCACGAGAAGCAGCGCACCGGTGCTGACCCCCCCCCAGCGGCCACGGCACGTACTTCGCCCCCTCCACGCAGTCCATCACCTCCTCGCTCGCCGGCACCCTCACCAAGACCAACAAGCTGCTCTCCGTGCGGCCCCTCCGCGCCCGCTACACCCCCGAAATAGGCGACCTCGTCGTCGGCCGCATCACCGAGGTCCAAGCCAAGCGGTGGCGCGTCGACGTCGCCGCGAGCCAGCTGGCCATCCTCCAAATCAGCGCCATCAACCTCCCCGGCGGCGTCCTCCGCAAGCGCACCGAGACCGACGAGCTCCAGATCCGCTCCTTCTTCTCCGAGGGCGACCTCGTCGTCGCCGAGGTCCAGCAGCTGCACCAGGACGGCGCCGCGTCCCTGCACACCCGCTCCCTCCGCTACGGCAAGCTGCGCAACGGCCTCTTCGTCAGCGTCTCGGGCGTCGGCGGCGGCGGCGGCGTCGTCAGGTCCAAGCGCCAGGCGTGGACCATGGACGGCGCAAACGCCGCCGGCAGGATTGACCTTCTCCTCGGCGTCAATGGCTACATCTGGATCAGTAGGCACGTCGACGGCGACGTTGCCGCCGAGGCGGCCGGCATCAACCGCATGGAGGAGAGCGTCAGCGGCGGGGTGTATTCTAGCCAGAATGACGCCATCGACGTGCCTACTATGAGGGAGATTGCGAGGCTGAGGAGCGTGATTCTGGCCCTCGTCGAGAATGGCGTGCGCGTGGACGAGGACATGGTCCGGAGGGGGTATATGGAGGCTGTCGAGATGGCGAGGGAGTACGACGCCGATGATTTATATTTGGGAGGCGAGAAGGGCGTTCGCTTGGCTGCCATTTTGGCCGGTCGTTGATGCAAACTACCGTGAAAAAGGGGGGGGGTTTCGTTTATTACCGCCGGGCATAGCTAAACAATTCACATCGTCATGGTTGATTTAGTACAAGCGGCGTTTACGAGTTGCAAGTCGTTTGCATCCTCCCGCCTAGGGGCCCCTGTGTATTGTGGACTACTCGGACAAATTACAGCCTGAGAGGGACAGAATCAAGGGAAATAGATGGGGGTTTGACTTCACGACCACGCACGAATGCTGTTGTTTGGTTCCCTTCCAGTCAGGCTACTCTCAAAGTAACGTACCAAGCTCTCCAATCCTAGTTACAAAAATGAGGGACTTGGACCGTCAACCTGTCATATGTATGATGTAAGTCACAAAGGTATATTTATTCCCCGCCATGGTGCGCACATCATATTAACCTGTGGACTTCTCCATCTTCATATTACATTTCGACACAGACACCTCTTGCATTCAACAGTCACAAATATTAGTCATTGGTAGACGACGTATTGTTCGCAGAATGACGTGGCTTTGGAAACCCTCCATCGTCTTACTGGGACGACGATTTCGCGCCGTTTACAGGCCTGGCAATTTGCTCTTCAGCCGAAGGAACGTGACAATCAAGGCAAAGAGAGTCCCCCACCTTACTGCTGCCCCGGACGTGCTCTTCCCGCCGAGGCTGAACGCAAAGCTGAGCCAGTACTTGAGACCCCGAGCCACGTTGCCGTCACGGTCGAAATTAGGCCTGTGTCCATTCATTATGTGGTAACGTTTTAATTCGCTCCATGAGTATGGCATGTAGCGTACGCGGAGGAGCTTGTCGGTCCATTTGGGAACTTGGGTGATGACGCGCTGATGGCTGAAGGCTTTGAAGGAGTAATAGCCGTGGTAACTACCTTGGCCAGAGGAGCCAACCCCCCCGAGGGGCGTGGCGTTGATCATGGCGTGGAAAAAGGCATCGTTGACGGTGGCACCTCCTGATGTGACATTGTCAAGCACTGGCGTCACGCGTTAGTTGCTGAATTCTTGACTTCACGCTCTTTTTGGTTGGAACAGAGTGTTTTCTGTCATGGCAAGCATGCTCAAAGTCGGCGTCTTCACATACCCTTATTGTTTTCCTCATCGGAACCAAAGGTAAAAAGGGCCAACGGCGTCGGGTCAACCTTGTTGGCAATTTCTATGGCCTGGTCTAGATTATCAAAGGGCATGATGGACCAAATGGGACCGAAACTTTCCTCGGCCATCATGGTGTCCTCAATATCATCGACGAGGACGGCAGTCGGCTCGATCCACAACTTCTCCACGTCAGAACCACCTCCCATGACGACCTTGCCCTTGGAATCGTTCAACATTCTCATCAGACGATCAAAATGGCCCTTGTTGACAATCCGCGACATGTCACTGTCCTTGGCGCCATTGGGCATGAAGATGCGGTACTGCTTATTTACTTGGGCGATGAAGTCGCTCAAGACGGGGCGCTGGACGAGGACATAGTTGTGCGACAGGCACACCTGGCCGGCGTTGAGGCACTTTTGCCATAGAAGGCGTCTGGCGGCGAGCTTTACGTCGGCATTCTTGGTAACGAAGGCAGGGTTTTGGCCGCCAAGTTCGAGAAGAACAGGCGTCAGCGACTGGGCAGCCTTTGTTGCGATGATGGCACCGGTCTTCTTGCCGCCGGTGAAGACAATCTTGTCGAACTTGTGCTCCAGAACGTGCTTGGTCTCCTCCAAAGCACCGTTGATACACACATAGCAGTCCGGGTCGAGATACTCGTCGAAGATTTTCTTGAGGATCATGGCAGAGTGAGGAGACAGCTCAGAGGGCTTGAGTATGACACAGTTGCCGGCGGCAATGGCGCCAATGACGGGAGTGAGATTCAGCTGAATGGGAAAGTTGTAGGCACCAATGACGAGAACCTGGCCCAGAGGCTCGTTTCTGATGCGTGGGCGCATTGGCCAGTATGTCACGGGCAGGTCGACGACGCGCTCATCCTTGGCCCAGGTCCGGAGCTTGTTGGCGACGTTGATGGCCTCATTTTTAACCCAGTCCATCTCAGAGACGTGGGCCTCGAACTTGCACTTGCCCATGTCCTTCATAACGGCCGTCTCGATGAGCTTCTCGTAGTCGGAGACGGCCCAGTAGAGCTTGCGGATCTGTTGCAAACGAAAATTCATGTCCTTGGTCTTGTTGGTGCGGAAGGTCTTGCGCAGACGCTCGACGTGAGCAGTAATGTCGTCAAGGGGCGTGGGCTCAAAGGCCGGGATCGGTCCAGTCTTGACGTGAGCCATGATTATCTCCCACTTGATGCCTCTGATGGCCGACGATGATGCAGAAAGGTGAAGTAGGGGACAGAACTGGACTCGGACTTATACAAGTAAGGCCTGGGGGTCCAAAGGTTGGCCAAGAAGCTATGTACTCCGTAAGGTGCAGGGTTCTCCGTACTCGCAGGACAGGGGTCTGGTTCCAATGCTAGGTTGGATTCGGCTCCGGTGGGGCCTGGCAGCTGGGAGGGAAGGAACTAAGCGATGCGTCTGGTAATTTGATTCGAGGGCCTCGGCTTCGGAAATACCAGTCGACCAAGTCCAAGGGGCAGGGACGACCGTCTGGCGTCAACGGGGATTGTATTGTACAGTCGACACAACGTGCCCATCAAGGCCAGCGACATACAGACGTAGATGGGATGGGCGGGGAAACGGAAAATGGGAAATGAGAAATGGGAAATGGGAAATAGATAATAAGGAATGGGACATTGGAAATGGGAAACGGGAAACGGGAAACGGGAAACGGGAAACGGGAAACGGGAAACGGGAAACGGGGAACGGCAGACCGACGAAGGGGAGCGAGCGGGTTTTACTTGGGAAATCAGGGAAACGGGAGCGGAAGGCTTAAAAAAATCAAGGTCAAGCAGGAGCATCGGATAGACAGACATGATACATCAATCGATGCGGCTTGCAGCAGAGACCTTGCTTGGCCTTGGGGCTTTCCAATGGTACGGCAAGGACGGACCGCGGAGTAGGACGTTACCCAGGTACTTTTGTGCAACTTGTCAGTACTACCGTCTTCCACTCCTTACTCCGTACTTTAAGTACCTAAGTACTTATAGGTAAGTACTAAGTAGGTAAGAAGTACGGAGTCGTCCACTTGAGCACCCAGAAGCGGACCAACACCTGGAGGTACCAGACAGAGACGCTGCCCTCCATCAGCGCCAGTGGCATCAATTGCAGTCAAACAGCCGGGACGGAGTACTCCGTACTCAAATGCTCAAGTACGCACTTGGGTACTTTTGTCAATTGCCCAGGTACGGAGTCCTTCCGAGGCCGATACGGAGAACGGAGTGCAGATGGTCATTTTGCAGAGCGGCCAGGTATTACAAGTACTGAATTACTGCTGGACCACCCTGACCGGTCTGGCAAGTACGGCGTTGTGTGCGCCGCGCGACAAATGGCTCTGCCTCCCTGAGAGCCCTGAGACATGGATTGAGTTCACGGATCCCCAACGGGCGGTGCAGCCTGCATTCAGCCTTAAGCCTTGGTCGTGTCAAACGCAGGCAAATGATGAATCCCTTTGACTGTTTGGGGGTGCCACCATTGTCGCCGCCCCACTTTTCTGCAGTAGTGCTGGGCTGCGGACTGCTGTACTTGGTACTACGTACTCGGCACCCGGCCTGCAGCAAGGTTGCGCTTCGGTCGCAGTGAAAATGTGGTCAGTGTGATGCAGCTCTTTTGTAAATCTACTTAAGTACGGAGTTCCTAGGTAGCAATTGCTGGTGGCCTTGTTCCGTAGGAAAAGAAACTAATGGATCTCTCACTGGCTGAGCTCCTTGTCTGCCAAACACACACACCAAAAAGAAAAAAAAAAAAGAGAAACCGGCAACCTTCAGTCAAGGGGATACCAGGCTCCTCAGGGTACCCAAGTTCTCGGTACGTAACCGCGACGCGAGCTGCTGCCGTCTCTACCACTGGCCCCTGCCCACGGTCCACGGTTCACGGTCCAGACGCGCATGGCATTTGCCGAGGCAGACTCGCATTGCTGGCCCCAATTTCCTGCTTCTCTACGGAGTACTCCGTAGTCACTCCGTCCCGACCCCTTCATGTACCAACAGTCAGGCTCAAGCATGTGGTCTGGTGCTTTTTTTGCCCGATTTCCCGCCCACCAAGTTTACCCGCGGCAGCTTTGCATAAAGACGTCGTCAAGCGATCCATGGTCCATGCCATATTTCCGGCGTGGCCAATGGGAACGTGGGAGGGGCAGGGTGTAAAGAAAAGAAAGACATCATGACGAGGCGGATGGCCAGTGCGAGGCAGTAAGTGGTACGTACGATTATTACGGAACAAAAACATCTCGGCGAAATCGGATGCGTCCAAGTCCGGCCACTCTGCCAAGCAAGCTGGCATGTACGCCATGCCATGTCTGTACGCCCGTCGTCGCCCCAGCAGCAAGCAGCGGATTGAGCGAGCCCGCCATACTTCGTAGACTGCGGCTGATTCGAATCAAAACACTTGGAAAGTAGGGCGGTATGCGTCGAGCATGTCATGTCATGCCGCCAACTCGTTCCTCAAGTAACTAACGTCGAGCTGCATTGCCAGGCGTTGTCCGATGCCGCTCACTGTCTCTCTGCCCCCAGCATCCCACGTCCCTCAATTCGATATACTTCCGAGGTACTTTTCATTCAGGTCGCGGCCATCCATGCATGGCATTTGCAAAGCCAAGCTGCAATCCAACAGGGGCACATTGATTTCTACACATTTACTGTACATCCCCCGCACACGCATGCCCAGGTTTATTCTCATGGTCAAATATACAGATGCGGCCAGGCCAGAAGCCACCCCCCGCAACGGCCGGCAGCATAATTTTACAGCTCGTCTACCTCCTCGCTCTCACCTGCCCGGCTCCTTTGCCCGCCTTGGCCGCGGGCACCATCTCTGCATCTCTTTGCTTCTCCTGGTCCTCAATCAGCTTCTGCATCAGATAGCTGTCAATGGCCTGCTTGCCGTCCACCAGCAATCCATTTTCGGCCCGTTCAATGTCCGCAATCGCCGCCGCCTTTCGCTGCTCCTCCAACTGTAGTCGCCTCTCCTTGGTCATCCTCCATTCCTTGGGGAATCTTGGCTTCTCCACGAGACGGTGGTGCCTTAGGTCCAGGGGCACATCTTCAAAGGTATCCTTGGGGTCTTTGGCGGCCGCGATCAAATCATCCACCAGGCCTGTTAGGTAAAGCTTGTTCTGGGCCTGGTGCTCGTAGCTTTCGCAGCTGATCTTGACGAGTTCCGTCTTGTGGTTGTATCGGGCCCCAGCGAGCTTCTTCAGCTTGGCCGTCTGGACAGGCGTGAGCTTGAGGTCATCGGGCGCGAACTGAACGACGACTTTTCGCTCAGCGGGGTGCGACTCGCCCATGTAGGTCGTGTATCGCCAGCGCAGGACTTCGTTCTCGTTCGGGGGCACGAAAGGCTTGGCGAATTCTGCCACAGGTGATGAAGTTAGTATTGGGTGCCTTTTCCCGAGTACTCGTCCCGGCCTTTTTTTTTGGGGGGGGGCCCAAGCCGCCAGTCGCGTGTAGTGTCTCATCTCTCGCACCTGGTCCAGCTTGCCATGCGCCATGGAAGTAATGTCGTCCTCGTCAAACTCATCATGCTCCTCCGTATTGGTTTCCGGGTCATCCTCGTCAAACCAGAACGATGACTTGTTGGGCTTCTCGCCAATGTCATCCCTAAGCAATTCCTCTTCCATGGCTCTGTCCTCGGACGCCCAGCCAGGCGTCTCCTTCAGTTTCGACGTCAGGAACTCGTCAATCGTGTCGTAACCGTTCGTCTTGGCCAGCTCGTCGAGCTGTCGCAGTCCTTGCGGCGTGGCAGTCTGCGCGAAATCCTGGTCCATGCCCTTCAGCTCCAGCTGCTGCGGCAAGTCCCCTTCGCCCTCCTCCCCTCCCTCCCTTTTCGTCTTCTCCTCTGCCCATCGTACAGCTGACGTGCTGAGTGCTCGCTGGACGGTAAGGACTTGCCGAGGAATCCGGCGTACCGGAGGCAGTCGTCGGACTCGCGGGGCTCTACGGCTTGCCAGCGCGGATAGCCTCGCGACAGTCGAAGCCGACGCCATGTCGAAGTGACTGAGGTTGCACCTGCCACAGACGCGCTGTGCCGTCCTCTCGACATTCATGTGCGACTGGGAAATTTTTCGGGAGAGGTCAATTGAGTGGCAGTACTCCGTAGACGAACACACCTTTTTGCCGGTATTTTGCCACACTTACGCCCCACCCCAAGTTGGGGTGTGTGGCGCACGCGTGACAGCTCCGCTGGTGACCCACACACAGCTCTCCTCGTACGTAGTTACAACCTCACTTACATGTGTCCATCTGCCTTTTCAAACAACCGCAACCACAACAACAAGGTAGAAACATCACATCAGATTCGCAAGAATGCCCCCAGATCCAAGCGCCCTCAAAAGGTACTGCCTAGTCACGGTCGGCGCAACCGTCGGCTTCCAGGAACTGACAAAACAAGTCCTCCAAGCCGCCTTCTGGCAGTTTCTCAGCGAACAAGGCTTCACAGCCCTGCACGTCCAGTGCGGACCAGACGTCCCCTGGGCGAGCGTTCGACTCGCCAACCAGAAGGAGAAGCTGCCCGAGGGGTTCGAGGTCGACGTATTCGACGTCAGGAATAACCTGATGAGGGACGAAATGGTGCTCTGCCAGGCACGACCCGGACAGCGAGCCCAAGGCTTGGTCATTTCACACGCAGGTCTGTTACGGATTCGCAGCCCGTGCATGCGCACGTGCTCTAGGACTTTGCCCTGATGATAGCTAGGGACTGGGACTGTTCTCGACGCGTGGAAGATGGGACTGCCTCTCATCGTGGTCCCTAATTCCCGGTTGCTGGATGACCACCAGGCCGAAATGGCTCAACATCTCGCCAAGCAAGGCTACGCCACCATGAGCTCCGCAGAGTCAGTACAGGACGAGTACATCACTTGCTGCACGGCATGTAGAGCTGACTTTTGCCCCAGCCGCCTTGATCTTCAGGAAGCGATTCACAAGGCGGTCCTTCTTTGGGAAGAGAACAGGACTACGCGATGGCCAGCCCATCATGTCGGGGGCAAGGAGAAGGAAGCTCTTAGGCTGTGGGACATCCGGCCCAGGGAGGTACGAAAAGAAGAAATATCGCAGATGTCTCATGACTAGGCGCATAGGCTCTATCGATACATCTTTCTTGATACCAAGCCCCAGGCCAGGGAGGCCTCGTCATGAGCTCAAACTCTACAGTCGTAGCCTGGTTCGGCAGGCTCAGGCTTGATTATTAGCTTGAAAACTTTTGAGACATGGTGGTCTTCGATTTGATCTTATTGGCATCTGGTCAAGTCCTCGATGCTATCAAGTTGTGCTCGGCGAGGGCTGGTAATGACAGAAGAGTGCTGCTGGCTGCTGCGCGACTGTGATTGATACTCAGGGCAAGCTCTTGACATCCCAAATCTTGACGTTTGCATCCCCTCCCGCGCTGGCGATCTGTCCACCCTCTATCCACGAGATGCCATTGACTCCGTCCTTGTGTGCGTTGGAAGCCTTGATTCGCTTTCCTTGGTTTTTCTTTTCCAAGCACCAGACAAAGACATTGGTGTCTAAGCTCCCGCTAGCTGCGTATGCGCCGGTATCGTCCCAGGCAATGCAAGTCACGCGCGCTGTGTGAGCAGACCACCGATCTGAAGCCACCTCCCAACTTCCGGTATTGTATGCATAAATCTTGCCAACGTTATTTCCGGCCGCCAGGTGAGAGCCGTCCCTGGAGAAAGCCAAAGCAGATATCGTTCCAGTAGGGTTCGCCAACGTTTGGCATTCTTCCAAAGAGCCCCTGGAACCGGCTTTGTATACCTTGACTGAGTTTTTGTCTGCCCCTACGGCGACCAAGTTTCCTGAGGCGGCGATGCATGTCGGAGCATAGCCGACGGTTGTCTCTTTCAAGAGCTTCCCGTTTGAATACGCCACAATTGACGATACCATGGCGACATATAGGACACCGTCGGACGCACTGGCGCCCTTTGGCTGTGCAGGAAGGCTGATGGACTCGCCCACGGAAGTGCTGGCCGATTCATCCGCAATCTTCACCATGTCATCCCAGCCGGCGGTGTAGACTTTGCCTGCAAATCCGGTTATCTGTACAACCTGGTTTGTATGAGATCCTCCGTCGACAACACTGGCAGTGCCTGTTTTGACGTTCCAGTGGCAAACCCGGCCATCAAAGCTACCCGTCCATAACGCAGAGCCTGTGCCGTCAGAGGAGGCCGTCAGTGCGGTGATGCTCTTTTGGTGCCCCTGGAGGATCCTAACGGGTTCTTCCTTGCCCTCGTTGAGGTAAATGAGCTCCCCGTACAAGTTTACGCTGATAATCAAACCATCAGTTCGGCCGTGGGGAATGACGACACCCATCTGCTGGTCGCGAATGCTGACACCATCCCCAAACTTCCAGGTCTGAATGACGGTGCCTGAGTCAACCTCCCAAAGCTTTATCGTTTGGTCAGCGCTTGCAGTGGCAAACTTCTTACCGTCCTGAGACCAGGACAGGGCGAAGATGCTGCCGGTGTGCTCCCCCTCACCAATCTGCCTTGTAGGCTCCCCAGTCTTTCCATCGTACAACTGTATTCGCTTATCCGCGCCAACGGTCGCAAGAGTAGCTCCATCGGGTGAGTATGAAGTTCCGAGAACGAAACCCTTGTGTAGGGCGCTCTTCTCGTTGAATTTATACGGAGCGCCGTGATAAAACACCATATTGCCATCATCACCGACAGTCGCCGCACGGAAGGGGCGCTGAGGCCTCATAGCTACTGCGTTGACGGATTTTGAATGGCCAATGATTTCCCCCACCGAGTTACCACTGTCTGCCGTGATGCAGCGGCCGAATTGCTCCTTGCCGTCTCCGACAGCAATAACGCGCTGAGACTCGCCGTCCCAGGCAACATCGTTCAGTCGGCCCGAGATGATGTGATATTCGCCAATGGTCTTGTCCGTGTTCTCGGGCTCCCAGACTTGGAGCGTGCCGCTGGCATCACCACTGGCGACCTTGAATCCGTTGGGCGAAAACCGAGCGACGGTTGTCGTAGCCGTGTGACCGGTATACTCCTTGCATTCTGCGGGTTTATCGATGGAGCGGACAATGATTGATTTTCCCGACTGAGAAGGCGCTGCGTTAGCATCATGGGGGGCTTCATAGGTTGGGACGACTCTTGTGCTGAGCCGACGCAAGCTTGCATTGCAGAGAGTTGGCTGGAACTTACGGCGTAAGCTATCCGTTGGCCCTTGGGGTCGGCGGACAGCTGGGTTGGCTGTCCTCTGGTGGTAGAGGGAGCGGCTGCGAGAATGCGGTTCAAGGTAACAGCGGGAGCTGCCATGGTTTTGCCACAGTCGTGCTTGGCTGACTGTCGTGATGTGCTCGAGCGGTGATGAGGCTTGGTGGGGGAGGAAGCCTGGTCTGGTTACGTTGACAGGACTCAGGAGGAGGAGGGGCCAGGGACCTGAAGCTTGGTCGTCAAGGGGCAGCCAATGACGTCGGCGTGGCTGTGGCAGTGGCTGTGGCAGTGGCCGCCTGGCGACTTCCGAAATGCTTGAGCTTCACAACACGCTTCGATTCCCGTCGCCCGCGGCCTCGCGGACTTGAATTATACGGTCTCGTACTTGTCTACTCCGTACCTTGCAAGAAGACGACGCCTCGATAGGCTCAGTCTTTTCGCCGCTCCGCCGTCGCAATTTCACCCGCAGGACGACGTCGCCACGGCGGTAGCTACTAGGCAGCCGTGAGGAGCCCTCTAGTCTTCTGAGCTGGCAAGCGGGTTCCGACGGATACGAGGTTACGTCTTTGATGCGAAATGAAAGAAATCTTGATAGGATGCTAGCGCCCGGGCCCATTGGTAGTACGTACCTGTTCAAATAGCTTGACTCGTCGGAATATTGATCAGACAGACAGATGCCAGCCGGAGCATGTCCTTGATGGGACAGGAATGCTACGGCAACGCCAACAACAAACCACCATGACGGACGATGGCTCGTCGGGGGGACACCATTTGCGCCAGCCACAGTGTGCCTCGATGCTCGACTGGAAATTTCCCGAGTACGGACTGCCTCGCATCTTGGCGGCCAAAGCAGCCGCATTTCCCGCGTCCCTGAACATGACCGCATGGCACGCCGTCCAAGCACCCAAGCACCCAACCTGTCTCATGCCGCCGTGGGGTGTCACAAAAAGCAACTTGTTTCCCTTCCTAGCCAACCTCGCAGCTTGTTGTCCCAGGAGCTGGTCAGTGGTGAGTGGGAGTCGCTCGGCACCGGAGCACTAGTCTCATTCCTACCAACTTGCGGATTGCAGAAGGACTACGCCGTACTACAACAACACGCCCCAAGGCCAAGTATTTGCACGACCCGACCGCGTGTATGCGAAGGAACCCAGCCCTGGTGACACCAGCCGGCAGTCTGGCGCCGTATCACTTGCGTGGAAGCTGTCTGCCGTCTGCCAGTAAACAACGACCAACGGCTTTTTATTGGGAACCCGGCGCCCTCGCCTGTTGGACAGTACGGAAGGCAAGGGGGGTTGTATGCGATCCGATACGACAGCCATACACTTCGTACGTAGTCCGTACAGTCAAGTCAGTATGTATGTGTGTGTCCTAGACGAGACAGCGCCGTCCCCAAAAGGAGATTTTTTTGCCAGTTGTTTCAACAGACACCTGCGGCTGAAGGAAATGTTGACTGCGACAGTACAAAGAAGGGCTGTCGGATTCCAAGTTACTGATCGTACGCCACCGTCTTAAAATGAAGCAAGCCAGGACGCCGGCCCTCTGTGTACGGCCATACGTATATTAAAACCACAGACCTCCCCCCTGATCTCGCCTCCCGACTCTTTGTTTGACCTGCAAATCATCACGCCGTTGCAAGAGCCCCGTCATTCGTCGAGCAAGTCCATCTGAAATCCTCATACCTCGGCCAGCCAGCTCCAACCAGCCTCCCAAGAATCAAGATGAAGTTGCTCGTTTACCTCGCAGCCGTCGCCATCAGCGGCGTCTCCGCCGCAAGCACAACCTCGAGCACCGCTGCCGCTGCCGCTCCCGCCGTCTCCCAGAAGAACTGCCTCGCCGACTACATCCTCAAGCAGTGCCTCGAGACCGAGAACGCAAGGGTACGTAGCTGCGGTCATGAGCAAAAACCTCGCCTCTCCATCACTGACCCGTTGCACAGCTCGCCACCTGCGGCCTAACCGACTACCAATGCAAGTGCTACGCGCACCAAGCCATCGTGACGTACGGGCCCCGTCCTAGTCCCGTACCCGTCTCATGCACGCAAATCTGACAAATTCCACAGCTGCTACAATAACTGCCCCAACGACCCCGACGCCCCAGGCGCCACGCTGTACATGAACGGCGCCTGCATGGACGCCTCGGCCTATGCCACCACAAGTTCGGCAAAGGCCACTTCCACAGCCCAGGCAGACTCGGCGGCCGCTTCCACCGAGGCCACCACATCCAAGCCGACAGCCGTGCCCACCAGGTCCATCACCGCCGCCTCCGCCGCCGCCAGCAAGACCAACGGTGCGGAGAGCCTCGCCGGCAGCGCCGCCGGCATGCTTGCCGCCGTTGCCGGCGCCGTAGCCCTTGCCTTGTAAAAGGGATCCGGGAAGCGCGAGACCGTGCGGTCTGCGAGGGACGACGGACGACGGACCGAGAGCCTCGACAACACCGACAACGAGCCCGTCTGGGGACCGGGACCGGGGACCGGGGACGTGTTAGGCAGCACCCAGCTACCTAGGTAATCCTTAATACTATTCATTGGCTTTGGCCGAATCCTCGCAAGTTGGTTGGCCGTGGCTCGGGAGCGCGCCCCTTTGAGAGCAAGGGCCGGCCCTAGGTTGACGGGATCGATGCGCGTCCTATTTCATTTCCGTGGTGTACGTTTCAATCAGACGCGTCATTCCATCGTGCTGGCCATGCAGTCTTGTGAGAGGTGCAACTAAGAGGCTCCCTCGTGATCCATTCACCGTCTACCCAGATAGTTAGTTACCCAAGCAACTCACGCATGTCATGGCGTACGTATCGCGTCTCAAGTCCGCTTAGTAGTCACAGTCTTGGAAAAGACATCCTCCATCCTCTTGGGTCGCATCACAGCAATCACAAATCATCCACGAGAGAGAGGAGGGGCGCTCGTCTTCATGCCAAGTCAACCGTGTTTCGCAGTCCTCTACGGCACTGCCTAAACCAAACTCTTCTATCATACACCGAGGCTGGTCCTCCTATTGTGCTTCGTGGTCCAAATCATACAACCACTGTTGGCAATCGCGCCAAAGTCGCAAGCCTTTCCTCTCAGAAAACAAGTCCCGCTCTCCTGTTGCGCCAAGTACGAGGAAAAAGAGAGCAAAACGACATCTCTACAGAAAAACCGCGACGGGAAGCTGAGCAAGTCCATTCTTGCCTGGTTACAAACCACTTGGACGCCTGAGAATAAATTTCCAGATTTTTCTACCAGTATGCCACGCGCATCTTCGTTCCGTGCCGACACGAGTCTTGTGTAACTGTGCTACCGCTAGAGCGCACGTCCTCCATGATACTTTGTTCTCAGAGCACGTGTTGGAGGGAGGGAGAGAGGGGAAGAGAAAAAAAGACTAAAATCGAGTAGAGGTTTCAAATAGAATCAGTAGCAGAATAACGAGCAAGCCCATCATATGCTGTTGACTGTTGAAGCGTATGTGGATTGAAATTGTGATGTTGGAGAAAGTACAAAAGTATGGGAGACAATTGGCACCCTTGCAGTGACACTGCAACGGAAACAAAAGACGTCTCATGCTCTGCGCGATCTTCGCTCCTTGGCTCGGTTCCTCACCGGCCCAAGAAAGGTGACATGTTGCTTGTTGACATCGTCTTTACGGAGCCTCACTGTTCCGGAAACGCCGTTGGAGCCACGGCGCAGGGACCTCGAGTCATGGTCGTCGTCAAGCGTAATTTCAGCGACGTCAGACACAGATTCGTTGTCAAGCTCATCACTACCACCGGAAATGGAGGATCCGTCATCAGAGTCGTCATACTCTCCGTCGTCACTAACAAGAGACGGCGCATTGTTGCTGACCAAGGTACTGGGGCTGAGGTTGGCTTCCATATCCATCTCTTCATCGGACAAGGCAGCATCGGAGCCCGGTTTGGACATCACATCCAGACTAGAACCAGGAGAGGATACGACAGACATGGGCGGAGCACGGCTCTTGCTGCTCGTTGGGTGGCTGGGCAAGTCGGTAGGAGCAGCAGGCGTCTTACCGCTCTGGGCTGGTACACGCTTGACGAAAGGAGTTCGAGTAGGAGCACCATCATTTGATCCGTCGAAGGCAGTAATGGGAGTGCCCGCATCGTCGGATTCGTCGTCGGGTGTCATGTCTTCGATGGAAATCTTGGTCTTGGCGTCTGCAACGAGGTCACGAAGGTTGCCATTGAAGTTGCGGCTCTTCATCAGACGAGACAGATACGGGGTCTCAGTAGCAGGATTGAATCTGGTGGCGGCGGCCCTTGACTTCTTGGAAACCGGCGCGTTCACACCAGGGGTCCTTGAGATGATCGCGTCAACACCAGGATGCTTACCTTGGTGATACAGCTCGAGTGAGTCGGCGATTCGCGTGCGCAGTTTGACGTACACCTCTTGATCGGACATGTCTTGCCGGGCAAAGGGATGCACGTGCGTTGGAAACGACGACGGGTTGTGGTTGTTGTTGTTGTTGTTGTTGACGGTATTGCTAGCTTGGGTCTTGTCATCTGTGCCAGCGCTCCCAGCACCACCATTCTCTCCAACATCGATGGGGTGTCCGCTCTGGACGGCAGCCTCCTCATGGCTCTTAAAGTCCCGCTTGTGCGCAATCCGGCAGTGGTTTATGAAGCCTTGAGTGCTGGAAAAGTTTTCGCGGTTGCAGTCGAGGCAAACCAGCTTAACGGTTTGGCCATCGGATCGCTTTAGAATACAAGGACCAGCCTTGTCCTTTGGTTGAGGATATCCACTCGACAAAGCTTGAAGCTTCTGGCCTGCGTTTCCGCGAACAGGTCTGCCCTTGGAGGCTGGCAGAGTTTCCGTGAAACTGTTCCTGGTCGTTCTGCCTTCGGCAATGGGAATACGTGCGCGCGAAGATTCCGACGTGAACTGCCACTCTGGCTGTTCGCCATCGAAAGCGGGGTCGGGGATGAGCCACTTCGCATAATGTCGTGCATATGGACCATCCACGACCCCAAAGGGCGGTGCCCAATGAGGAACTGGTTCTCCGAATCGAGTGATGGCTGCAGGGCCCTTGCCGCTGCTTATGTCGAGCATCTGGTCGGGAGTAGGACAATATTGAGGATACGGGATCAGGTGGCATCTGCGCAATTGTTCCAGCGCTATTTGGCACTTGGCAAGCTCCTGATTGATCAACCTCAACTCTTGATGCTTGAGAAGCACCTCGAGGCCCATTTGGTGCCTGACGACGTCGCGCACATGATCCAAACGATCATCGCCAAGGGAAGATACTGGGTCGTCGCGCGATGATACAGAAGCTGAGTCGAAGTTGTCTGAGTGCAATTTGGTTCGCTTAGCCAGAGACGCATCCGACGATGCTTCTCCGGAGTCGTCATAGGCATCCCAGCTCCTCTTGGGAGCCGGGATGCCAGGGACGATTTGCGACGACCGGTCTGACGTAGCGTCCAGCGGTAACTCCAGGTTTTTTCCAAGCTGATCGCTTCCCCTAGGATCGGAGCTCCAGAAATGAAACATAGAGCAGCCTCCGTCAGCAAGAGCGTGGGTTGCTGATGAGTCGCGACACAGTAGTATCGCGGCGACGTCTGCAGGATGATATTTGCGACCAACAGCGACTGGAAGCGTCTGGACGGCCAGCAGAGTGGATCCCGGAGCACTGCTGACGTAAACAGTAAAGTGGGACTAGGGGTGCCTGATGAGGTGGCAGTCGGGCCAGGTCGGACACCGGGGGGTTGGATTTGAGTCAGAACACGGAGTGTGGCGACAAAGCTCCAGAGGCAGGAGTCAGTCAGAAGGAGGAGGCAGACGTGCGAGTCTGACAAGCAGAGCGAACGTAGAAGTGAGAGTGTCGGGAAGAGAGTGAGAAGAGAGGGAAGAAGATGAGCTGTCGCGCAAGATGATCGAGAGCTAGCCAAAGCCTCGAGTTGTATCTCTTGAGGAGACAACGAGTCTGAAGAGGAAGAGACGAAAAAGAAAGGGAAAATAGGTGATGAGAGTGAAAAAAAATTAATGGGCTACAGCAGAGGAAGGAGGGAAAGAGGGAGCAAACGGGGGGAGACGAGAGTCTTGGGTGGTGTTTGGATAGTGGAAGCGGGAGAACAGCTGCTCGAGGGGGGTTCGAGTGAGCGCAATGTCAAGTCTGGTTGGACCAGCCAGTTAGGCCAGCCAGTGGGAGCAGTGGACGGGCGCTGGCCGTGGACGGGACATCAGACACGGGTGAACCAGACTGGAGGGAGCATGTACTCGGTACCCCCTCGCCCCGTCAACTGGGGCTCCAAGGCGGCGGGGGAACGCCTGGACAGCGTACTTGCTGCGTACTTCTTACTTGTTACTTCAAGGAGTAGTGCCTGAGTCGGTACTTGGTGGTCTCCAGGGCGCTGTCTGGTTATGTTTTGGCGCAGGCAGCCCGGCGGCAGGCGCCAAGTTTTTGAACTGGCTGGCCCGAGTGGAACAACAGCCAGCACCCGTAACGAGCAGCGCCGCGCACTGGTGGACGCCTCAATACAAACGCACCGCGCTGCACGGTCCCATCCACCAGTGTTCCGAGGACAGCTTGGGAGCTGTCCAAGTACCAGTGGCACATGTAATATGGAGTCGGCCAGGACCCAGTTTGGCTGGGAGAGGGCGACACGGATGGCGACCCGCTTGCCGCTCAACGGATTAAAGCGAGGGCTGCTTGGCCGAGGGTGAAGATTGAGTTTGAATCCAGTCAACAGGTGGATTTGGGGGGTGGGCCGGGCCCAGCTGGGGCAACACAGCCAGCAGCCCACTGGGCAGCTTGACAACACCGGTCGACCACCAAACCACTGCTGGTCGCAAAATTCCACAGTAAGTACGGAGTAGGCAGTCGAACCCACCACACTCGCCGCAGAGAGGTGTGGGGAGTCATTCAATGGGCTGCGCCCGAGCCAATGCGCGCGAGGCAAAATCCGCCTTTTAGCGGCCTTCCAAGGTCCCAGTCTGGTTCGCATTTTCATCCGACCGGACTGTCCCCAGTGCTCGCCTAGAACACGTCGTCATGCGTGCCGACGTATGTACTCGGGTGCCGCTTGATAGGGCAACAGAAGTATGTACACTTGGGTAGCAGAGAGATGCCAGATCCCGGCCCGCTAGTGAGCTGCAGCCTGCTAATTAGGTACTTACTCAGTAAGTACTCAAGTAGGTACGGAGTACACAGAGTATGTAAGTTATCTTGCTCAGTCTGTGTCTCTTTGTTTCTCACGGCCAAGACATGCGGCATGGCTGGCGCATCCAGTTCAATGGTTGCGAGCTGGACAAGCAAGACAGATGTCAGTAACTGTTCCTTGACCTCTGGTTCTTGGGCCGAAGCCAAACAGGCACAAACAAGGCACAAGGCACAAGGCTGTCGCCCAGGAAGCCACCCATGCTTGGCTTGTTTACTGCCTGGGAGGTATGTACCTACCTGGTATTTGGATACCTACTCCGTACGTAGGTGTACTTAATTCACAAGTCGTATGTCCATACGGTCGCCGGTGCACGGATACGGAGGGCCAGTTGAGCATTCAACACCAACAAATCAGAAATCAGCCACCGGATGTGGCAGGAACGAGGTTGGCAGGCCAAGACCGGCCGCGTTGAACATCGTACGTACCCTGTTCGTTATTTAATGGGGGCCTCAGATGTCTCAGCATGTTCCCAGAACCTGTCAAGGGATCGTCCGGGACGTCCAAGGTTTCAGGCCTCTTGATGTATCAGTTGCCTGCAAAACAACAACATTCATGCCATTGTACTACTCCGTAAGGGCCGCAACTGCTTGGTCCCTTGGTAGTAGTTGTTGTCGCAGTACTACTCTGTACGGAGTGCCGACGACCGGGTACCGAGTACGGTTGCCCGGCTGTGATTGTGAAAGACGTCACCGTCCCACTTGACTTGGAGCGAGGGCCCAGGCAACTACGTGCCACACATCACGACAATACCCGTCCGGGTTCTGCCCAGTGAAGCGCCTACAAAAATGCCAGCCGACTGCAGGGCCGGAACGTTGTTTTGCACCGTCGACAGAGCAGTCCTCATGCCAGGTTGTTGTGACGGCCTTTGGCGCCGTCAATTGTTGGGTCCTGCAGCTCATGCTTGGTGGGTGGTGGGGCGCCACATCAGCCTCCTTTGCCCATGCGCGGTTTTGTTTTGTGCAACGAAGTACATACGTAGTAACATGTGAAGGATGGCGCTCAGCGATACTCCGTACTGGAGCTGCCATCTCCGTCCGCCGTCGCAGCATCTACCAAAGGGACCCGCAGATCTATGTTGAAGCCATGTCCGTGTCGACTTTGGGTGCAAATCAATTTTTCCCTCTCAACATTTTAACCTGCCGACTTGTTTTCCCCCTTCACCTTGTATAAGTCTGGTGCATACCTATGTCTGGTGCCTTGTGTTTGCTCCCTGTACTACGGAGTATTTACGCAATAAGTAAGTACCTACCAAGTAGGTAAAAGTAGCCCGAATAGCCACATGCTAGATCCGAAATGTTTCGCGGGTCGCCCGGATCATGTGTGATTTGGAGATGCAGAGAAATAGCTTCGTCTTTGCTTGCACAAGATATCAATGAATGCCCTTCATCAATCCTGCACACATCTGGCAAGCTGCCGCCCCACATTTGTAAAATCCCGATATGCCAAGGCCAGCCCTGTTGGAAGAAACAAAAATAATAAATAAAATCGGAGGGGGTCCAAACCTTCCACCTCAAATCCGCACAGTTGCCAACCACAATATCCTCAGGCCAATTCAAGCAAAACATGTCTCCCGAGGCCTCACAAGAGACTTGTTCCGCCTCTCAAAAACGCAAAGAACCGTCTGCCGCAGACCGGCCAGCGGAACGTTGTCGGTCACAGCCTTTCCCTCCCGGCATGGCGTCAAAGCCAGCCCTCATCGGGCCTCACGAGGCCATCATCGCCCAGCTCCAACCAAAGTACAACGTCCTTGCAGCGTCTGTAATATCCTCGACCCAGATCCGAAAGCGTGTCATGCAAGCTGTCTCGCATCTTGGTTCCACGTCAGATCTACCGAACGTGGTGTTGCTGCATGCCCGGACGGCAGAGGTGTGCAAGATGATTACCATCGTGGAGCAGTGCAAGAGGGTGCTGAGGGAGCAGGGCAAGACGTGTCTTCAGTACAATGAGATGTTTCCGTTGCCGGAGACGGAGGGAAAAGACGTGGTCGAGGAGACGGTTCTCGAAAGGGACGATGGCGAGGGCGAGAATGCTCAAGAGGGCGATTCCGAGGTAATGGCCAGTCGATTCGAAAAGGCTGTAATACCGGAGCCGTCGAAGCGTGCGACCATGTCTCTGAGGGTGATTTTGAGCATGGAGGAAGTGGGAGTCTTGAAGGACAGAAAGGGTGTCACCGTTCAGACAAGTGAGTCGAAATGATGGGCGCCTCTGCGATGCAACGGCGTTACGGGTGGCTCGGAGTGCTGTTTTGCGGCTCGGAGATATGCAAGATACCCCAATTGGCTTCAGTAAGTTGGCGCTGAATTCGACATGGCATTTTTACTATAACATCGATTATTTATACTATGTAACTGGAACACGACGCTGGATATCCAAGATACGACCTCTTCATCCTTCGCCAGAAGCGCATGCTTCTCTCCCCTTGCGTTGTCTTTGCAGAACTGCTTCATTCTTCTTTGCGCATGCGACACCTCCACCCCCGCTGCCACCGTGGCCCCGTTCTCAATGAACAATCAGGCCACCAAGCCTAGTTGTGCTTCTGCTTGTTCGAGTGGTCCGTAATGCGCAACACAAAGTTGACCACGACGGCTAATAACAAGATTATGGCCAAGAAGGTGGGACCAAATCGGTCATCGAAACCAGCCTGCCCCCTCATTCGTATTGACTTTGCTCGCCAATGGTACGTCACCAACGCATACAGCATGGTCAACATGGCCACGCCGGTGAAGAGGAAGGCCGAGATGAAGGCCACCCGATCGCCAAAGTTGAGCATTCCAATGGCTAGGGCGCCCAGGATGACGGTGAAGTTGAGCCATGACAGGAAGGTGCGCTCGTTGGCGAAGAAGACTTTGGGTTCGACTCGGGTGGGCAGGGCGATGCGCTTGCCTGGCGCTGGTTAGCATTGGCTGCTAGAGTCATGACCGCTGTCAGATTTGGCGTACCTTGAGTGGTCTGGAGAAGAGGTTGCGAAGACATTTTGTTTGTCGAGGGCAAGTCGACGGATGGCAGCGCTGTAGTAGGTCGCTGCGGTTGTTGATTCGCTAGAAGCTACGGCTCCGTTGTGATGTCGAGATACTTGCCAATTGGCTGACGCAAAGACCCAGAGATTCCGGACACCTTGCAGTGTTTTCTCAATTCTCCAGAGGCGAGAATCCGGTCCAGGGAGAGAATCGATCGGGCAAGATGCGAACTGCGACGTTTGGAGGAAATGCTCTCGCAACTGGTCAGTAGGGTGCAGTTGGGGCCTTCGGGTGCAACCCCACATGTGATGACTGTTTGGGAGAGCTCCAGTTCACGTGCGCAGGCTGGTTGGCCCGGGGTCACGTGCAGTGCCCCGCTAACCACGGAGACTGGCGAGAGTGCCAAAACGCGATATGGAATTGGCTGCGAGAGAACAGGGACGTTGCTTATTCGTTCGGGGTTTTTGTTATTTACTTATTTATTTTATTATTTGAATAAATACTTACATTTTTTCTGTTATTAAACATTCCTCGGGCATTTGAATAGATTACCGATGTTACGGCCTTTTCGCTGGTCGAGGTTCCTTGGTTGTTCGCGCGCGACTCTGGCTACCCCTCGTATTCATCAACCTAAGTACTCAAGTATTCGCTACGGAGTACCCGGTGTTTACGTCTACGCTTCAACATCGCTCCACCTCAATCGCTCGTTAATCAACCATCGCCACAAGCCACGAGATGTCTGCTCCTGTATGTGGCAAACCTTGAGTGTCTCGAGCTCAAGGACTGGACTTTCCCCTCTAGATATTCTGCTGACCATCGGCTGTAGCCTGTTCCCTTCAACCGCCTCAAGCAGATTGCTACCGATGTACGGATTGCCCCTCGTTCCGCGGAACAACCAGTTTCCACCCGCCCAACTTTACACCCTTGCGAGGAGTATTGCTGGCTCTGACAAATGCACATCAGGTCTGCAGCAAAGCGATCGGTAGCGCCGAGTTCTACGACCACGCAAAGACGGAGCAATGGAACTCTGCCATCATCGTACGTCCATGCCAGACAAACATAGTCACCGTCCCAGCACCCGTGAAGCGACCGCTTAACACGCATCTAGAATTCTATGCTCAAGGCCGTCATCTCCGAGTCAACACCCCAAGGAGCTTCCGCCCCATCATTCAAATTCGCATGCAACAGCACCATCGTGCAGCACCTCGTGCCCACTTCCTCACTGAACAAGGCCCGCGGCGGAACCGAGATCAAAGGGCAGCCTCACATCTCGACGAGCTCCGAGGCCACGGCCACCGATGGCAAACCTCACGTCGGTCGACGTGGTATGCACAGCGCCACCGGCGCCTACTGGGACGAGAAGAAGGATGGCATGTGGACCTTCAAGTATGACGGGGGTGAGGGCAAGGGCATGGACGTGGTCATTATGCTCATCTGGATTGGCATCTAAATGCGTACGAGGTCGCACGAAAGGTGGTAAAACTCCTTGGATCGGAGTCGAACCCCGTAGGAACAGAAGGGAGTCGGAGCATGGCTGGCACCCTGCACTGTAACGGCGTTTCAGGAGCAAAGATATCTATTATTCGAACACGTTCGCTCCATATGCCCCGTCGGTGGTGAGTGTCGCCAAGTGTCGGACTCAATGACGAACTCTCTGTAGTTGAGCATTTTGTGAGATAACAATCTAGGTAGGTGCTGCTTGGGAGTTGCTATTTTGCGGGTACGTTTTCGCGATGTGTGTCTCGCTAGATTTCTTATTGGCTGTAAACGATGGACATAGCCCAATGCTTGATTGTGAAGATTTGGCAGAATAATCATCGCTCTGTGATGTTGGCAGCCGGGTGTTGTTCAATCTGCTGCGTTCAGCACACTTTCCTTGACTTGTTTCGTTTGTCTCGCTTCTATTGCCTGCCATGGTTGTTAGTCGACAATGGAACGTGTTTTTTTATTCCTTTTCTTTGCCTTCTCCAGTGTCGAGTGGTGCGGTGCTCAAATTGAAACTCCGGACAACAGCGTCGGAGCAGTGGGGTCTTGATCGATGAGTCGCCTCATATTCCATTTTCGATGAGAAATGGTGAGGCGACTGAAGAACTGTCTGACCCTGGGCTGTACTCGAACGCAGATATACGCTTTGCAGTGTTGAACCATTACCGTCGCCACCACCGAAGCTACTGGCATTCTTGACGCTGTCACGTGTAGATTCAGGCCTTGTACATGCCAGCGCCAGCGCCTTCCTACTCTCCCTACGAACCAACACACGTTAAGAAGCACATTGCAAATATGGAGCGAGATACCCAATCCACCACGTCTCGACCTTACCATGTGGGTGGTATTGGTTCTTTGCCACAAAAAGAACCATTGAACCGCATTGGAGTCGGGCTACGGCGCTGATTCACAATCAGAGCGAACGGGTTTGGGAAAACGCCCCATTGCGCATGCGCCATCTGCAACGGATAGACCTGATCCCGCAGCTGGGTTGGATCAGTCCGCAACAGTAGTAGCAAGACAGCCGCGGTTCATCAGGCCTTGGTATGTTTCTAGAACAAAGGCAGTGCTGGGTGGTGGCTTTTGACAGACAGGCCATGAATGAACTGATGAACTGGTGCGTGGCGCTCCATGGGCTTGGACGACAATCAGAAGACTCCGTTGGATGATTCGGTTTGGGTCTTGCCCTTTGCCAAGTCACCGCCGCTCCTTCCTCCCTTGCGACGTTGGCGGCCCTGGGCCATCCACCAACGACAAACTCGCCTCCTCATTCTTCTTCCTTGCATCAAGAAAATGATTTCTTGGGAACACCCGACTTCATTCTTCACAGCCGTTTTCGCCACCAGGGTCTCTCCGACACCGACAAGGTTCCTGCAACGGTCACTGCCGCCGCTCACTGAAAATGCTCCGCAATGATGATGCTTCTCTGCAGATCTGAGGGGCTTCCTGGCGCCCGCCGGGAAGATGGCTCCTCGCGGCTTGTGTGGAGCATCATGGAGAAAACGACAAATCGATGGAGTCCCGATGGCCTAAGTCGAGGCCGCCTAGTGGCTGGCATGGTATTCGGTGTGGGAGTTTGACGCTGTATCGGGGACCTCGCCACCTCGCCAAGCTCTCTGTTGGCGACAAGATTCACGTCCCTTCGTTTCTATGGATTTCACCAGGGGGATGATAGAGCCGGATCATGCAACCATCCTGGCTAATAAAGTGCCGCCCTACGGCGTACCGCGGAGACAAGGTCCGTATTCCGAAGCGTCGGTCGAATCGGATTTTCACGCCACAGGGTTGGACCCGAGCCTGGGAGGCCGTTGCCCACGCACCACGCCGCGAGATCTAGCACACCACACCATCCCATTTTTGCATGAAGAAAACATGGCAAAGCAACAAAGCGCACCATCTTTGTTGCCCGTTGTCTTTGCAAGGGAACGCCGCGTGCCGCCACCTTGTTCCAATGCAGAGACGAACGGTTTGCGGCGGCTTGCCTCTGTCGTAATTTAGGAGTCCGTCTGGTCATGTGCCTGCCGATCAAGAAGCCGCGCATGCAATCTCGTCACAGCTCTCGACATCGTCCAGGGCGTGCGGCTTTTGTTAGGGAGCCCACGCAAGGCACAGTGGGGAAGACCCAGAAAGTCAATCAAAGGACAGATGGGTGCAGGTCGTGCCCTTGTGAGACTGTTGGAAGACCCATATGTTCTATTGTTCCAGCAACCCTGGAGAGCGAGACGCGGCCAATGATAGACGTGCGGCCATGCGAGCGGCTATGACAGACTCTCTTCTCTTCTTCACCACCATCTCATCTAATTCACACCGGCTGAGTTGACTTTCGAAGAAACACTGCCTGCTACCTAGAATTTCGGCGGAGGAAGCAATCGTCAGGTCATCCGCGTCTTGCCCCAGTTCCAGAGACTGGAGTTGGGGTATTTAACAGAGTCGAACGATCAACTAGTAAAAGCACAGCGCGATACTGCGTACTCGGCAGGCTTGAACTGTTTGTCTCCGAAGTCCGCATGGGGAGGGGAATAATAAGAACTAGATACCCCGGCTGTGCTTACCCGTTATGCCGCAAGGAGCAGGAGCAAAAGTCACATGGCCATGGGCTTTGCTGAGTCGTTTGGATGGCTCGGTCAGGGGAAATTTTTCCAAGAGTTCCCACGATGTGGACGATGTGGACACCACGGCTCCATAACGCCAGACTTTCACACCACCCCCATCGCCGAGACCGACCGACCGCCTTTGTTTGGATTACACCCCCGGCCCGAGCAGGCCAGTTGAATAAAATTCTCGTAATCCTCCCTCGTATCTGAAGTTGTGTCAACATGTAAACGACCTCCTTATGAAGTACATGGCTTTACCACGACCTTGACTGATCAACCTCCAAACAGTCATCTCGGTGCCAGTTATACATACTTTCAACGTCTCCGCTGCCAAAAGTTTCTTGTTTTTGGGGCGCCAACGCCCCCGTTTGCTTCGCTCGTTAGATTGGCCTGGTCACGCCACCAACGACCGCACGCTCGTAGCCGAAGCAAAACGAAATACGAATCGCATACTCTGCCGGTCCTGTATTCCGAATACAAAGTCAAATTTCACATACAGAGTCCATTCGATACAACCACATAACCGCTCGCCATGGTCCGACTACTAGTTGACCTCGCCCTTTCATCGAATGGCAGCGGCGTCTCTGCCCATGAGCAAACGGATGGATTCGCAGGTGTCATCGTTGCGAACCAAGAGAGCGGAACCTCGGCGCGAGAGGAACACGCTCAGCGAATGAAGGAACTCAACACGAAGCGCAGCATGAAGAGAGCCCCGCGAAGGGGATGGTCCCTGACTGATTACCAAGGCGACCAGCACCAGTATATGCCTCACTACCACCCTCATTACGTCTCTCAAATGAACCGGCACGCACCCATTCCCGAAAATGCTGTTCTGCAGTCCTCCATTGCTCGACCTGATTCGCCCGCGTCTTCGACATTGTCCTCTGCCTCTTCGACAGTTGGCCCCATGGTCCAAATGCCCCTGAGACCAAAGATGCCTCCTCCGCGCCGGTCACAATCCGTGACAGATAAGGAACCAGAGCCCAACAACGAGCGTCGGCTTTCAGTAAATATGAATCTGCTCGAACTTCCGTCTGAATTGCACTATGCTCTGTTCGACTTCCTGGACCCTATTGACGGCGCCTGCCTTGGACTTGCCCATTCACGGCTGTACTCGATTCACCTTCGCAAGAATGGCAAAGTTCCCCTCTCCAGCCGGTACTCGGGACCAAACGACATGGAATGGGCATGGCGAGGCGCTGGCCCTCTTGTTCGCAGAGAAAGCGGCGACCCTTCCGCTTCGCTCAAGGCGCTCGACAATCTCCGAGTCAAAGGCCAAGTGTACTGCCGAAAGTGCGGAATCTCCCGGTGTGAACTACACCGCCATCTAAAGGACTGGATGGGCAGCGAGTACGAATACTGCGAAATTCGAAAAACGTACGGCCGGCCGGCGGATGAGTCCGCCAGGGCGTACTGCTACATGAGCTCGCCCAAGAATCCGCACCGGTGCGGTCGCCACGGCGGAAAGAAGCCATAAGCTCGGCTGCTGTGTTGTTCAGGCTGAGCAGCTGCCACGGGGAAAGACGTTGATCGGCATAGGCGAAAACCCCAGACGGTTCGATTCTTGTGTTGTGAGCGGGTCATTGAATGGCGTCGTTGTTTCTGTATGTGCCCCGGCGTTCTTGCATCATGGACGGCGGTAGCATTGTTGTTTGCACAGGATATCCGGTAGAGCGAGGTTGCCAAGGCCAGGGGCAGCCTACAACGGGGGAAGAGACGCAGAGAATACTCATTTATACGTGCTCGAAATCATGCACACGTGTTCCCGGCTCCAGTGTATGCTCATACCGTCCGTGAACAAGCGAAGTGAGGAGCGGGTCGACGTCACGCGGCCAGCCTATGGACCAAAAAGCCAAGAAAGAGACTGTCAGGCAACATGGGCAGGCCCGTCGAGACATGCATGCTGCCTTCTACGACAATGTTCCACCTGCCTTGGGCGCGACCTCGGCCCGATCCGCCATGTGCAGTGCCTGTTTTGAAACGGGTGCGGGAGAAAGTCGCACTTTGGGTGGGTTAGGGCTCACGTATGCTGCCACGGAGCCTCACAACGCAGATGTCAGTGAAGATTTGAAACGATGCCGCTCAGCTGCCTCGTGCAATAGGGTAAATGAACCGTGTTCCCAACACCATTCCACCCGTGTCGCTCCCGCTCAGATGGACGCGCGCCAACGCCAACCAGAACTTGGTTCCAGGTATGCTATCCAAACAACTACTTTATTCTTTTTCCGTGCCCCAAACATGCGGGGGAAGGGAGAAACAAACACAAGGAAAAGGAAGAGGAAAAGGAACCAAAAGCAATCCCAGCGCCGGGGCAGAGCCTTGAGACACCACCCCTTCTTGTCGTCGCCTCAGCGAGGTGTAACTGGTTCTTTCCACCGCGGCGGACAGTTCCCCATGGCGTCGGCCCAATCCTCAATACCCCTGACGAACCAGCCGCTCGTCACGACCTTTTCATACTTCCAATCGCCCGACACCGGCCGAGGCACTCCCAGAGTAAAGGTCGGAGACGTAACGCACACGCCGTGCTCGTACTTCCACTGAAAACACGTCCGGTTCAGCCGGAACGAGGCGTCCCGCCCAGCCTTGTCGTCGTACCTTTTCCGCACCAACTCGGCTCGTGCGGTCTCGGTCGAGGGGGACGAAAAGTCAGCGTCGGAAATTTCCAGGCCCTCTGCTTCACAGACTTTGGCGCAGGCCGCTGGCGACTTGTGGGCCTGCTTTTCAACAATGTTCTTCTCCGACTCTGGTTTCCGCCTGCTTCTGACGCAGTCGGAGACTCGGTCCTCGTCCTCGGGGCCGACGTAGCAGGTGCCGCTGGAGAGGTTGTCCCAGTCTCTGCGGACGTGGACCATGTGTGGCTGGACAAATTGGCGATAGAGGTGTCGGTATTGAATGGGACCCTGCGGCCGAAATTAGCTTCGGCTGGACGCCTCGCCGCGTCAGATGCAACGTACAGAGTCGTTTCTCGACCTTTCGTATTCCCACATGTCGCCGACTCCCTGGGACGTCATTGCCGCCATGGTAAACACGGGCTGGCACCAATGGTTGCGGCCAAACGGGACCGTGGTCGGGTTCTCTCCGTTGAACATGGGATGTGCCTGCTTGACTCCGACGTCGACGAGCTGCAGGGCCTTTGCAAGCGCCAAGCCGCCATATGGGATCTGGTGGGCCAACCTGTCGTACGTCTGGGTGATGTTGGGAAACTTGCTCACCCAGCGGTCGATCAGGCGGCCGGAGAGGGCGAAGCCGCTGCTGCCGTGGGCAAAGGCGTACCCGTTGAGCATGACGGCGCTGCCCACGAACGGATCCCGTTCCCGGCGTGCCTTTTTGCGCAGCCAGTGGATCAAGTTGGGCCAGACGACGTAGGTGTCGTCCTCGACGAAGACGTACCAGTCACGTCCGGGTCGAAGTTCCCACGCCCGGGCAACAATGTTGACGGGCATGTACTTTTCCAGGGCTGCCGCCATGAGGGGGTCGTCCCGACACTGCTCCCGGGAGCTAGGGCAGTCCATCTGGTCCTGGTAGAAGCGAAATTCTTGATTCTCAAGCTTGACCCGGTCTTCAACACGGCCCAGCGCGTCATGAGCACGGCGGCCGGCAATGTCTTGTTCCTGTTGCACGTCCATGAAATGTCAACATGCGTGAGCCCGCAGCCCGGCAAAGTATACGTGTACGTGTGCTCACCATGTCCGAAAAAACAAAAACATCGGGCAGGCATTGCAAGTGCGTCAAAAAGTGCGGCGGAACCCTCGAATGGGCTCTCGCGGCCCTCGTCTTCAGAGACACGACGACTCCAGCGGCGCCGGCGACTCCGTGGCACGGCGAACCGGCACCGGATCGAGAACGCACCGGCCAGTATCGGGTGTAGAAACTGACCTCCCCGCCGCCGCCGCCGCCGCCGTATAGCTGCACCAAGGGGCAAAGGAGCAGCGTGGCGAGGCACAGAGACAAGGCCGTCGTGTGACTGCGCAACCTGGCCAGGTTGAAAGCCCAGAGCTGGAGGCGGCGTAGGCTCAGACTCGCAATCATGCCGAGAAGACGGGTGGGAAGCTGTCTCCCCTTTGATTTTGCCGAATGGTCATGGGTGGAAAAGAAACGGGCTTGATGGAAGTTCCAGGTCGAGCATGTGTTGTTGAGGGAGGAAACAAGCCGAGGACGGACTGACGCACACGTGGGATGGGGGAGAGAGAGGAAAGCCTTTGGTGCGGAGGGGCTGGGGTCGACTGGCTCTCAAGTGCGTGCTTTGGTGCTTTTTAAAGCTTTCTAAGGCAACTACTTCTTGGATACCTCAAGCACCTTCTAAAGTACTTACTTCAGTACGTACTTGGCCAAGTTGGGTTTGCGTGCTTGTCGTCACAGTCATGACCTACAGTCACAGTGCTCCCGAGTTGAACGAGGAGCGGAACTGGCCTGGGAGTGCGCGTTGCATGGAAAATCACGATGAGTACGTGCTTGCTTTCCCTCGGCAGAGACATCAACTGCTACACCAAAGTCGGGCCCGGGAACTGGTACTCAAGGTCCTCGCTGTACCTGGGTAGTATGTCGAGACCTTCAGGGTGACTGCAACAGCGCCACCGCATCATCATGTGTCAATAGCAGCTACTACAACTCATCTATCCTAAGCCATCTTGGTCGTCCATACTGAGCCAGCAACAAAGAAACCTGCTTCAACTTGATATCTCACTTCGTAAACTCTCCGTCCTTCTTGGCATCACCATCAAATCGCCTCCTTCATCCGCTCGGGGCTACGCTTCTCTTCGCACCCTGCCACTTCCTTCCACCAACCTTGGCCGCAAAACCGTTGCCGTCAATGAGTTGCTGTGGCCGCTCCTGCGGCCTCGCTTGATGCACGTCCTTGCCTAGTATCCACCGACCATCAAACATCGTCGTCTCGTTACTCACAATCACCTCCCGCGAGTACAGGCGCCGAACACCTGCGGATCCTATCCCGTCCCTGTTTGCAGCGGTCTTGGCACCAAAGTCGTAAGTCTGACGTGTGCTCCCGAAGCCACCGGATCTGCTGTTGCCCTTCTTCTGGAAAAAGAAGGCTCTGCCCTTTTTGGTCGTCTGAACTACGGACCCGGATGCTGGGCCACTGAGTCGCGCGAGAAAAGGCTCTAACCCGTTGGAGAAGACCGTGTCGCCCGTGACGGCAAGCTTCATTGTTTGGGTGAGGTTCGTGTCCAATGTGAAGGTATACGTGTCATCGGGTGGCGTCTGGACAGTGCGCACTTGCATTGGGTAAGAATAGGCGGCGTAGTAGCGTAACGCCGAGTCTCTCGTTGCTCTGTCCTCGCCCTCGTACGATGCATCAACCTTTTGAATGTTGCCGGCATCTAGCATGCATCCTGTGCTGCGCATGGCGAAGCGCTGAGACCAGGCCGACTCAAATACGTTGCCGCCGGTGCGCTTGATTTCCGACTTGATTTCCAGGGTGCGGGAAATCGTTTGATCGTACCGGAGGACCTTTTCCCGGACGGCCTCCTCACGTGGATTGTAGTTGGGCTCGCTCACAGTTACATTGGGTGGGTGTCCCGAGGTGATGGAATCCTCTCCGTCGAGCCAGAGAAAGATCTTGCCAGAAAGCAGCCAGTATCTGTTTACCACGGCGTCCTCCGCACCAACCACCTCCAGGCCAAACGTGTGCCCATCTCCGTTGCACAAAACACCAAGCCAAGGCGTGATATCGATTTCTTGCTCCTTCAAGTCGAAGGCCTGCGGCCCAACCACAGGTCTGTGCAGAGGAGGCGAGATGCCTCCCGTGAAGACGACTGGATATGGCCACGACAAGCCTGCAAGTTGACCGTCGATTCGAAGGCGAACCTCGCGGAAAGAACCTTTTCCGAGCAATGTCGTCCCTTCCCAATTGTTGATCCCATCCTCTGGAACATTTGTCCACCAAAACTCCTCGTCAGACTGACCAGTGGCGGCAATCGACAAGACAGCACGCCCAACGTTGCGGGGCAGTGTGATTGTCTTTTCCGCCTTTTCGTCGGGATACGTAAAAGCACTGCCTTTTCCAGTGGCTCCGTTCCCGGCCGACAATGGCACGATCTCATCCGCTGGCGGCGCAGCAGACCTGGTCAAGCCCTGGTCTCGAATGAACGTGGCAGTTAGCGTGGTGTTGAAGGAGCCCGTGTAATTTCTGTTGACAATGTTCCCGAGATCAAAAATAATTTTCTGACGTCGTTTCCACATCGACAGGTATGTCGTCATGTCCTTCCAATATGTCCAAGTGATACCCGGACGAGCTTCGGGCTCTGCAGTCGAAGTTCTCCAGACTTCCGTGTCGCCCAGCCACATGATGGCCAGACGGTCAAATTGACGACCCTCTGAGACGACGGTGAAGTTCATAATGACCCTGTTGAAGGGGCATTTTGCCTCATCGGGAGGCGCATACTCGGCTGTACACATGGAAGGAACAAAGTCAGCCTCCATTCACTGGGTGTCAAGATTCAAGACAAACCCCCATTGATCCATACACCTCGGCCTAGGTAGCCTAGAGAGTCCATACTCACCAACGAATGGTTGCCCGTAGCTATTCCCGAAAACATGTTCCATCAACCGAACCTGGCACGACTCGGGTGGCACGTTTCCGGGGTAGCTGTCCAGGAGCTCGTTGCCGTCAACGATACCATCAGGAGACAAGACGGGATTCGTGACTTGGAAGCACTGCAGGGCCTGATGGGCATGTCCAGCGGTCGCTCTCGAGCCGAGCCACCGCTTCTGATTTGGCGCGTCCGTGGCATCGCGGCCATGTCCAGGTCGCGCGGGGGTCATGATGGAGGCTTGCGCCACCAGGGGCGCGATCCACAACAGGTTCCTCATGGTGTGGTCTCTCGGCCCTGGTCCTGAACCCTGACACAGGACTTGGGATGTCTTGTCGGGCGGACCTGGCACAACGGAGCGAGTGCGAGAGATGGTTTCGTCGCAGCAAGATGGCAGGTCAAATTGGCCGAGGGTCAAGAGGGGCCCTGATCCATCGTTGCTCGAGCAGCAGGCATGCAAAATGGAAGGCGAGACCGCCGGGGCTGCCACGGACCTGCTCTGCCCGGAGAAATTTCGTCTTGGGGTATCTGCAACCACAACCGTCGGGATTTACGTGCGGAGTAGTCGACCTGTGTCTCTTTTGCAAGGCCCTCTCAAAACGAACCCTAGATCCACCCGATTGATCGAAAACTAGCCTAATCAGCCAGCTGAATCTAAAGGAGCTGTCCGACTTGGCATTGCTATCGGAATTAAATTATCGGCTCATTTCGTTGCGGCAGGCTCGCCGTGGGAGCGCTGGCGTATTGCTGGTGACAATTCTTGTGCAATGTGAACATTAATCCAGGCGTTTGAGATTCTCATGGTAAGCAAGGAAAAACGGAAACTAAAAAAAGCTCGCGTGAGCTAGTCCTGGGCTTTTGTGGCCAACTAAAGGGTGAGGCCGCCAAACTTGCCAGCAGGAGAGTTGATCTTTCTCTTTTTCTTCAAACAAAAAAAATACAGCAAGCAACCAGGCATTGTCACCGCCGTCTGGCATGCAGGCTACGTTTTGTGTTCCCAGCGCCACTTGTGAATGACCGCCCTCGCTACCGTCACACGACGCTGAATGCAGAGCTCGCTCCTTCAAACGCCGTCAACTTTCCTCGCATCGACTTCGAATCACCGTAGTATCGTAGCCTGTACTCTCCTGTCGGGGCATCGCTTTCTACATCCCACTCAATGTCGACCTCGCTTAGGCCCAGTATCTTGCTCGTTCTTCGCCAATAAAAGCTGAGCCCCCAGTCCGAGTCGTCTCGAACTCGTTGCCACGGCGAATTTGCCGACGGTCGATACTCGACAGCGGCGTACGTTTGCTCAAGGCGCAGATTGTTGCGAGGATTGGCTCCCACAAAGGATGCCGAGACTTTTTCACCCCTTCTGTGGCTAGCACTGGCAACGTCGGATACTACGTCTCCAAAGTTCTTGGACAAGGGCGTCCTGTCGAAGAGAACACCGATGATGAAGCTGATGGACCGTCCGCTATTGTCTGGCGGGTACTTGTTCTTTGCCCGGTGCTCTCGACTCGGACTGTTGGATTTGAGATATTTCATGGACGCAATAGTGCGGTCTATGTACGCAGCAAGTGTATGTGGCCCGTACAGCGTAGAGGCACCTTCGTAGCGTTGAATACTATACGTGGTCAGCAAAGGTACCAGCAATCAGCCCAAAGCAAAAAGTTCTTACTTGTACTCCTCTTGTGTCGAAATGTAATGTGTATAGCTGTTGCTTGGTGCTCCGAGGACCACGACAGGGTCTTGACCGTCTAGCTCATTGGACAAAGCCCGAATACTCTGTTCCGCCACGGCCTCCTTCCACCGCCGTCCGGCCATCGTCGTTGCTTCGCCGGGGCTCACGATGATGAAAAGTTGGCCCACCCTAAACGTCTGGATATCAACCACGTTGGGAGTCCACGCGTATGGCTGGCTAACCTCGCCGACGTCTAGAATAATGGACTTGGGGTGTTGGCAGGCTACCTGGCCCCGAGTTGGTGGCTTGAGGAGCCAGGTCATGAGCCGCCAAATGAACCTCGCATTCGAGGCAGAGGACGCGTGCTGCACAAGATCGTAATGACCGGGTTCGTCCCAGGTCCCGGCCCCGAAGCCATACCCAAGCGCTGCCGGGCACGTTTGCGCCTCCGATCCGTTGGGCAATGTGAATTTGTAGAAGGACATGTCGTGGAATCTGTGAGTCGCCTTTACGCCTGTTCCCCGAATGTTTGGTGCCTGGCCGCTCAACGAGTTGTAGATGCTCCTCGCGGCTTCGTGCTGCAGCCGAGCAATCTCGAGGCAAGAGGCCGCACCGTAGTCGTTCCTTCCGAATTTCGGTCCCCTGGCTCGACACCGGTTGCTCTTTCCATCACTACAAGCGCTCGTTTTGAAATCGCACTGCTGACCAGATCCATCCTCGCACCAAGCACCCAGGATGTTTGGGCTCGCGTCACCCATGTTCGCCTGCGAGAAGCCTGCGACGAAATTGTCTGCCTCCCACCCGCTGCCCTTGACCTGCTTCTCAAACAAGTCAGCCGCGAGGCCCTTGTTGTCCCCGGTAATAAGGGTGTTGTTGGCTTGCATGGAGGTCCCATGTGTCGGAAACCAGGTGAGCACCCCGATATTCTTCTTGTCCGAGGCTCGTTGGAACTTTAGCAAGGTCATGTCCTTTTCAACGGAACCGTCGTCTTCTGAGCTGACATTGTACCGGGCCCGTTCTTCTGCGGGATTGGCAAGGTAGGCAAACAAACTGCGATTAATGTTTGCTTTCATAATCTTTGTTTTACCCACGCTCAAGTATCCTGGAGCGAGGTTCTCGTGCGCCCGTCGAATGGACAATATGCATCCTTCAACAATCGCCCGGTAGCTCTGTTGGTCGAACCCCATGCTCGGAATTTGAGGCAGGAGATAGTTCAGCCACGCTCCCGGTCCGGAGTGGGAGTGCGTTGCGGTTACGGCAACATTATCCTGGCCGTACATGGAATACCGGGAGCCGAGCGCCTCCAGGCCACGAAGGATTCCATATCGAACGGCAGTATCACCGGACTGAATGTCGAGAACCAGGTAGACGAAGCGGTCCTCGGGGTTGTTCATATCTCCGACAATGAAGGCCCGCGAATATAGTCGCTGCCGCAGGCCGCGTCCAATCTGGGAGAAATCTGCATAGCCCATCATGTTGATTTCTACCACAGGTCCAGTGATATCGGCCTTGCCCACGCCAAGGAGATACTGGTCTTTGGGCCAGTCGCCATTTGGTAGGCTTTCCGACGCCCATTTGTTTCCGGGCCTCGCGACATTGTCAGATCCGCCATAGAGCGAGGCATACGCAGCAGACGTTGACAGCACCGCGGTTGCGGCGAGGCCAGATGCCCGGAATAGAGCAACACAACAAGCACCAACCACGACGAGCAGAACCACCAAATTTCGGCCACAGACTAACCGTCGTTGTCGAGTGGAGGGTGTCTCACGGGGCCACAGTGGCGCTGAAGGGAGCCAACGACGGCCTAATTTTTCTGTGCCTTGATTGGGTGAGGCCATCATGAACCCGGAAGCAGAGAGCTGACGGGGACACGGCGACAGTCGGGCGCGAGAGAGAAAGTGTGTGGAAGCATAGAAAATGAAGAGAGGAGAAAGGCTCCGATGCGAGCCCACGTGTCGACTATCTGAGCCGCATGTCAATTCAAAGGTGGCGTGGAGGGTGATGAAGGAGAAGAAAAGTTGGATGACGGAGGGAAACGGGCGTCGGGAGGCAGTGTCTGTTGGCTATTGACCATTAGCCACGTCGTGTGTCATGAGGCTTGTCATAGACGTAGTCGTCCATGTCGCACCCTTCGCACCTTTGGCCCCCTTGGCTTCCGTTCCCGGCCGTAGCGCGGCGTGGTCAGGCACGCGGCCAGGCGTGTCGACTTGTTGACGTCTTCAAAATGGCCCGAAACGGCCCCAATGGGTCGGGCGACAGCCACTGACAGGTCCCGTGTCCAATGTCACCTCGACCAGCAGCAGCAGCTTTTGAGCCCCGTCCCGCCGTCCCGCCGTCCCGGACTTGAGATGATGCTTGCTGGCTGTTCAGTGTTTCCCGCTGGACGTCTGGAGCCGTCAGTGATGCCTGTTTCAAAATTGGAGCTCGGAGCATACGAGGCGGGCGATGATGCACCTTGGCAGTAGCGGGCTTGCTGCCGGCAAAGGTCTTGACGGCGGTGACTTGGTGCCGTTCCTGGTAAAGAAAGCCGTCGTCTGGTTTCCAACACACCAAGTACGGAGTAGTTTCCCTCGCCTTGCAATTGCGAGTGAAGCTTTGACTGCTCAAGTAACTACCTAAGGTAAGTTAGTTACCTACCCAGGTAGGTAACTTTAACCGACCGCCAGATCCACGTCACATGCCAAGTACGTAGCATACTGGGTGCAGCGCACACAGACGCAGCAGACGCACCCGACAAGACACCACCGTCGAGTCAGCAGCGCATCTGTCTCGCAAAAAAAAAAAAAAAAAAAAAAAAAACGGCCAGCTTTTATGTGTGCAAAGACTGAATACGCCGTACCCTCGACATTGAATCCCCGAACGCCCCGCCCTGCGGCCTGCACGTGGCCGGCCGTCTTCCAAATTGAGATGCTGACTCCTGACTCCTGAGTCCTGACTCCTGAGCAGACGACACACCATTGCCAGAGTTCTCCTAATGTCCGATGCTTCGTGCGCAGACTAGTCCCTGCGCAGCTGCAAACACGGACATGACTTGCGATTGACGTGTCCAACGGCTCACGCTGAGCAGACTTGGTCTGCGTGCATGACGCCCCAGAGTCGCAGACAGATCCAGGTCCGCCGGCAGTCAAGGAAGCGGGCTAGTAGCGCCTCACGAATGCGATTGAACAATATCGCAAGATTGGTTCTTGTTGTGCGAGGACATCATTTGAACCGACGCTCGGCATGTATTTTCACCGTCCGCGGAGACCCGCACCCGAACGCCACAACGCCGCAACGCCACAACTCTGGCGCGTGGCCACCGGTACTCCGTACACGGACGCAACATGGCTGCACGGCCATGGGAGAAGGCCACCAGATTGTTGACAATACCTTGCGAGCGCACAGGTGCTCTTGCTGGCGCCCACGCTCAAAGAGGCAACTCGGCGTCGTCTTTCCGGAGCGCCTCCTCGTCGTCGCCGACGTCGAACCTGACACCGTGCAGCCTCGAGAATCACCAAGTCGAGCTCGTGGAACCGTACCGCCAACGAGCGGAGACGTCTCGAGGAAATAAATGTACCCGTCACAGCTCCAGGGACAGCAAACGGATAGTTAGATGGGGGAATCCAGAATCCACCTGTCCCTCGGTGCAGTGAGCGAGTGGTGCAATTGCACCTGGTGCTTCTCGGTCCAGTCTAGGCGCCACGCAGACGTGTAGTCTGAGTGTGTGCAGAGATCTCGGCGCCTGGTTACGGAACTTGCATGCAGCCGCGTACAAAGTTACAACGGCGAGGCGAATCAATCACGTTTCACCAGGATGAGTGCTCCTGCCCTTTCGTCGGCACGTTTGAGGGGAAAGAACCGCTGATGAGGATGAGGGCACCGAGTGCCAGTGCCAGTGCCAGCCCAGCCGACCGCCTGCCAAGTTGGCTTGTCCCGTCGAAAACGTTGACACGCTTCGGCCGGCCCTCCGAGCTCATCGACGATCAACAATGCTGGCGGATCCGCCGACCGATGGCGTGACCCCGCTAGGCCCAAGCTGGTCCAAGCCCGGCCCGAGGGCTGCGACTCCTGCGAGCTGACGCCGCTGATGATTGGGTTGGGCGCGGCCCATGCTGATGCAATCGACGACCTCGCAGCGCGCTTATCGTGGCTAGGCTAGGCCAGCTGGTTGGTGTCGACATCGGCACCGCGGACAGATGGCAGACGGCAGACGGCGGATGCACGGCACGGCATGGCACGGCATGGCCTCGGTGACCACAGAGGCGAGGCAGGCCGTCGCAGAAATGCAGGTACCGTGGACGAGTCAATGACGCTGCCACATCCATTTTTCCCTTCTCCATGATCCGCGCTAGTTTCGGAACGCAGGAAGAATCGGCCTGCGGTGCCCATGCATTATCAACTACGTAGCTGCCTGGAAAGAGACGCCGAGCCGACGCTGTTGCGGATTCTCCTTCGTCGGCTCTCCGAGCACTCTGACCAATCATAGCACACGATACGCCGCAGGACCCTCCACGCTCAACACCTTTTTCATCGACTCGGTGCCCATGAACCGTCGTGGCCAGGTTAAAGACCCAATGTGGACGACACTGTCGACCGCATTTCTCTCCCGTCAAGCATCGTTTGCTTGAGGCATCACCCGCTCCCGCCTCGAATTGGGCGTCTTCCCCGGTCTTCACTCGCTGTTCCGCTGTTCCAGAGCAAGAGCAGGAGCAAGAGGTGGCTTCAATCAACCTCGGATTGGTAAGCGCCATCTCCTTCACCAACGCCGTCGGCACGGCGCGACAAGATCTCGAATGAGGCCAGCCACGCTTGCTCCATATATTCAGCCCCGTCGAGCCCGTCTTCGAACCTCGGACGGTACCGACAGACCTTGCGCTCCCGGCAATCCACGATTATCCTGCTGGCTTGGCCTAGCATCGCAACCTCCATCGTACGGGTTTCCTTTTCTCTGCAACAACGTGTGAGCCCGGAACAGCAAAGGCGCTTGAGCAGCGAGGGTTGAACCATACATACCCTTCGTCCTTGTCCTCCTCTTACCCTGGAGTCGGTCGTTTCAAAAACAGCAACCATGACGGACAGCTGCCGCGCTGGACGTCGGCCCATCCAGACCAGCGCGGTCATCGTTCTGGGATCGAGGCAAAAGCCAGCGCTTCCGCCGCCGTCCCCACCGACACCCTGTGCCTCGCCGTCCGACCAGGCCCTCATGGTCGATCCAACAGACGAGCCATTCAGCCTGGAAAAGCAGCCGCGCGGGAGACTGCCCGGACACGAGCCCGCCCAAAACAGCTACCAAACACGCCCCCAGGAGTCGCCGTCCAAGGAGAGCCGCCTCCGCCGCGGCTTGCACGTCCTGAGCACGGAAGCAGTGGCACTGGCCGCCCTCGCGCAGTTGTATGAAACCGACCCGGCCGCCCGCGAGGGCTTCGACAGAGCCGTCCAGGTGATTTCGCGCCAGGGCCTGACGAGCGGAAAGCTCGTCGTCATTGGCGTCGGCAAGTCGGGGCACATTGGCAAGAAGCTCGTCGCCACGTTGCAAAGCCTCGATATACGCGCCGTCTTCCTGCACCCAACCGAGGCTCTGCACGGAGACTTGGGCATAATCGATGCCCACGACACCTTGCTCTTCATCACCTTCTCTGGAAAGACGCAGGAGCTCATGCGGATGCTGCCACACCTGGACGACGGCCTGCCAACCATCCTTCTCACATCCCATACTCACCGTGACGGCTGCGAGTTCATCAAGTGGCGTCCAAAAACCATCCTGTTGCCCGCTCCCATCCCCGAGAGCGAGCAGGCATCCTTTGGCGTCTCTGCACCGTCCACATCGACCACGGTCGCACTGGCGCTGGGGGACGCATTAGCCATCACCGCCGCCAACGAGATTCACCACAACGTGTCTGTCGCATTCGCAAAGAATCACCCGGGAGGCGCAATCGGCGCGGCAGCAACGGCGGCGGCCGCCGCCGCCGCGAAACTGCCGCAGAGACTAAAACACATTTGCGTCTCAATGGCGGACATGCCCTCGCTCGAGGGCCCCAACCTGTCCTCCGAGGCTACGGGTCTTGATCTTCTCCGGGCTGGGTTTGACTCCAAATCCGGCTGGGTACGAATAGGGGATAAAATCGCGGCGCCCAGTAGAATAAAGAAGATCAGCAACAGTGCTTTGAACCAGACCCTCGGGGAGCTGTCCAGCACCTTCGTGTCTCGCCACGACATGATTGTCATGTCGTCCGACACGACCATTCACCAAGCGGGCAACATGATCCGGACGACCCGACCAGATGACTCTGGCGACTTGTCCTGCGCAACAGAGTCCATTGTCTGTGTTGCCGACGGGGAAAACGTCATCGGGGTGGTCGAGGCACGCCATCTCCTCGAGGTCACACAGCATCAGCAGTAGCCGCTGCAGTTTGTCAGGCGCACATGAGCTGGAAGAGAACACCGGGGCTTTTTTTTGGGATGAGGGTTTTTTCTTTTTCTCTTCAGTCGAATGATTTCATGTACGACAATCTTGCGCGTTTTGATTTGGCACGATAGCTGGCTCCTTTTCAAGAAGGGCCATTTCGCATGCATGCATTGCGGGGAAAGAGGGAAAGATAGACGTCCAGGTGTAATGTTGAACATGTTTTGGATAACACAACCGGGGGCAAACGGAATACAAGGACAGGGCCACTTGGCTCGTTTGAAGCAATCAAAATATTGAAGCCAACAACGTTACCCCTGCGATTGGACATGGTGAGCTCAGCTGCGATTCATGCCCGTACGACCGCCACATTGGCAACGAGGTCTTGTGACAAGACTGCGTCAGGCTGAATCTCTTCAGTTACTTTACAGGCACACAGCAGCTAGGCTTGTCCAGACCGACAGGACGACAAAAATGTTGGCATAGCCGTGTATCCCAAGTCTCGGCACTCGGCACTCCGTAGTTGATTGCCCAACTCTCACATCTCGCAAGGTGGCTTTTGGCTGCCACGCCGACCCCAACGGCGCAGGCATCATAGACTACTCCGCAAATCCGCAAATACGTCTTGCCAGACTTCGCCGCAAGAAGACGGTTCCAATGTCGTCTCACCACACGAAAACCAAAGCGAACAGTGTCGGGCCTATTGCCCGCAGCCTGCGAAGCATCTTCCATGTGATCACTTGCCGTTTCCATCCGGCCCTCAACTACGGGCAAGGGGAAGTCTTCCAGACGCCAAGCCGTTGCGGAGCCGAAATGCTTGCAACATCCGCTTTGCGAGCTAATCCAACGCCTCCCGCCAGCTGCTTAGTGCCGCTGGCCGAATTGGTCCGAAACTAGGGCGAGGGCGACATGAAGCAAGCAGTCCGTTTGGGAGGCCTTTCTCGGCACGCAGGTAGTTGATGTGATCCGAATCGGGACCGCCGGCCGTCCGAGCAGGTGGATTTGTGTCTGCGGGAGCGGCTTCACGTTCCGCGCGTGGTAAGAAAACAAAGACCTTGATATGGGGATCAAGGAACATGTTCGGAGTCGAGATTCCAAATCTATCTTGATCAACACCATCACCCAGCAGGATCCCGCTTCGGAGTGGCGTTTGCGCGGACTAATAATCCATCCCTTTCTCCCAGCTCTCCATCCCTCGGTGACTAAACGGGCATCGCCAGCGCAGTCGTGGCTAACCTGTTCACCCATGCGCTTGAACTTGAGCCTGTCGGCCAGTCAAAAGCTGTGCACCTTGCATGCTGTGTCACCTGAGTGCGTCTGTCGGAAGAAGTTCATTTGAGGAAACTCCTCACGCGACACCTGCACGTCTAGGCCGCCGGCACGGCTAGTCACCAGCACGACTTTCTGTTTTCGCTCTCTCCTTTCGCCCGCGTATTTGCCGGCGGACGGATACAAGGTTTCGTGTCGAGTTGGGCCGCGCGGAATACTTGCGCCGTTGCGATGCTGGTGCATTCGAGTAAGTCAAGTGCTCCGTATCTAGGTCAACGCCTCATGAAGACGTGCGTCAATGCGGAGGATCGAGACCTCAGGGAGATCTTCGATTTGTCCTCGATGGCAATGCAGAGAGCGGCTTAGGGAGGTGCTGCGCTAAGAGATATGATATCAGCATTCCCAGCGCATAGTAATAGATTGGTCGTAGAGACCAGGATAACATGCACCTTTGTACATGGCATGTCATCCAATGATGCCGTGTAGTGCAGGAGCAACATTTCGGCAAGTTGATTTGGCTCTCTGTAGCTTTGTAATCGGGCCTTTCACGAGTCACGGTGAAGGGGCGTAGAGAACTTCTATTCTGTTTCACATTTCGGAGAGCCTCTCTTACCGGCTGTACCGGCCTTGAAGGGTTTTACATCGAGAATCGGGTGGCTGTTTGACGGCGTGCTACTCTTGGTTTGAAAGGTGGATTATGACGCGTGTTCAACGACCATTTTGGGTAGCCTCTTGTAGAGTCTGGCTTTGAACATCGAAGCACATTGATGTTTCACGGTCACGCGACAGACGGCCGTGACTATAGCAGCTGAGCTGGCTGGTTCGGCTATTGCTTCCATGCCATTCTTCACAACAATGTTGCGACATCGCTCTTGGGGCGTCGGTTATCGTGCGAGACGACGTGTCTGTTGCAACTTTGCAAGGGAGAGAGCAGGGATTCTCGGTGGAGGGTATCCCACATACGCATGGGATGTGCCGCGGCCCTTTTTTTGACAAGATGGCGCCGCTGGTATTGGATTGCTGCGTATTCAGGGTCTTTTGGATTGGTCTGGTGAATCTTTGATGAAGGTGATGTCCATTGGGGGTATCATGATGTTCATCTTTCTCCCCTTTTCACCCCTTGAGGAAGATGGAGACCAAGGAAAAAAACAAGATAATATCAAAATTACTCCTGCTTATCTGTCTTTGACGAATCTTCACATTGCGTAATGATGTCGCATGCGGAGCCAAGCCAAGCCGTTGACTCCGTCCGGGAACCATTGGTTCAACTCTCAAACAGGCTGAGAGAAATCTGGGAACTTCCTGGTTGCATAACGGCCTGGATGGCATTGCTTGTGCGAAAGGTTCGGCTTACCTTTTCCACTCAATTGAGAGGATCGCATGCATACAGGTCACAAAACGACAGAAACTGTGCCAATTTGACTGTGGGACCACAGGTAAGTGCGGATTCTTATCGTGACCAGGTGAAGGCGCTTGAGGCTAACTGGACGAGATGAGGCCATTGCGGTTGGCTCGAGCGTGCTCGTTGTTGTTGTGAGGGAGGACAATATTGAGGCTCCCCGAATCTGGCCTCTATCTGCTGCAGTCATGATTCTGTCGCCTCCTCAGCAGGGGTCAGCATTCACGGAGAGATCGAGGTGTTGGGAGGGGTGCCCTTCTCGAAAAAGCAAGCTGCATCGTGAGGCGCCCGATGGCTGCAGCCAAGCAATGATGAACAGTCTCCACAATCGAAGAATCATCGACGAAGGCGTAGATTTTTCACCTGGAACGTTTTGTCTGGATCATTTAGATTATTCATATCACCTTGTCCCCTGAAACCAGGGAACCACGTTCCCTCACAACGGGACTAGTTCAAGGTCGGCGTAGTGTAGCAAAAAAAATGCGCTGGAGCTGGCATAGTAATTGGTACGCAGGAGAGGTCGGATTCCGGATTCGTGGTTAGTACGGGCCGGCACCGGTTGTCGACAGGTTGATGGACGATGGATGGACGACTTGCTTGGTCGTAGAGACGTGCCCACCTGTTCGGCGGGTTTTGTGGCTCTCTGCAGCAGCTTCTCTGAGTTGGACTGGCTGACGGGCCGGGGGTTCGGGACCCTGGTTCACGATTTCGATTAGCCTCCACATGCCTTGGCGCGGATATCAGAGATTGGAGGATACCAGACCAGAGGACAACAGGCGCGCGCGCCCTGCCGTGCTGGAGACAACGGATACGACGGAGGCCCGTAGTTTGAGGGGGTTCTTGGAGAGCTGAGGCTGCAGTGGTTGCTGGATTAGAGGAAAGGAGCAGCGCAGCATGGAGGAGGCAGGGACGGACGACGATGATAATGCACAATGCTGGGGGTACCGGGGGAAGGCGCGTTTGGGCGGGGTCTGCAACCTCCTATCTGGGTTCTAGGTACCTTCTACGGAGTACGTGGGCAACAACCTAGGTGCTCCGTACTAAGTACCTAGATACTTAACTAGGGTACTTATAAGTACTTACATAAGACACTTGTGCACCTAACTTGAGCTCGGTACTCCGTCAAGTACCTGGGCGCGCCAAAGTCGCTACTTAAGTAGATTGCATGTGGAAATGTTCCGGCATTGAAGGATGCCTACTTGAGTTAAGTACTATTTGTCCCGAAGTTTACCGGGAATTGAGAGCTTGTATGGACTTTGTTTCAAACATCCGAAATGAGCAGAGGACACCAAGTAGAACGGAATGCACGATAGCAGATAGCAGATAGCAGATAGCAGACGGCAGACGGCAGACGGCAGACAGCCATGGCCCGTGTACGGAGTACCAGCAGGCTTGAACCTCCCCTCCCACATGCATGAGCCGGCATATGTAAGAATACTGGGCTGCTGGGGTCTGGGGTCTGGCACGATCAATGAATGAATGGTTTGCCCCACTCGACCCAAGCCAAATGGCAACGACAACCTTTTTTCTCTTGGGCGGGAGCAGCCAAACAGCTTCGTCGGTCAACTGTGCAGCTAACCGGCGTTGCAACCAACCGTGCGCCGTACTTGGTTGAGAAAGTGCCGGACAGAGTCTAGATGCGGCGCCCAAAAGAGGCGGGCGGACACTGGTTCCTGGGTCTGGCTGTTGCTGTGTCTGGTGGCAATCATCAATCCTACTTGGGCTCCAAGCCCTGTGCATGTACGCCGTGCTCGGTGCTCCTAGGGGCCCTTGCTCCCTGCTCCCTCCTGGCTCCAGCAGACCTCGGCCGCCTTCGGCTTCCAGACGACGCCATGCAGGGTGCCGTTGCCACCTGGACTGGATCGAGTTGCGTGCCCACTGCCCTGCCCAGTGCCTCTGCCGAGCGGTGCCGCCTCCATCATCATTGATCCTTAAAGTTATCATGACGCCCTCCGCCAACTTAGCCGCCACACTTCTTCCCCCCCTTCCAAGCCTCGTGTCCAACTTTGAATCTTTTGGCTCGTTGAAATATCCCCCGTGGCCTCGTCCCTTTGCCGGCTTCCATTGCCAGTCATCCCTCATCTTTCTGTTCAACTGACGATCCAGCACTTGCATTCCGGACCCCTGCTGTTGCCGCGCCGTTCTTTGTTTTGCTGTCTTACCCACGGCCTGTCGGGAACCCAGAACTACGAACCACCACCAGCCCGAATTTGAACAATTTAGTTTTGCCTGTCCCGCTGGCAGTAAATCGACCATTTATACATACAGCACACGAGGTTTCTGTTCCGTATTCCTCAGCCCTTGGTCCCTGGGAGAGGTTGTCTCGCTCGTGCTGCAGCCCCCCGCAGACCAGTTCGGGAACATTGGCCGTCATCGCAGCGACGTGCGGCGACGTGCGGCGACGTGCATTTGCGTCAGCCTCGAGTCTCGACATCGATCGGCCTTGCACAGACGTCAGCGTTCTCCCGCCCTCCTTTCAACGGCCTTGCAAAGCAGCCACAGCCCGCTTGGTGCTACTTGAAACTTCAATCCTCCTCCAACCACGCGGCATGCAATAACAACCACCTCGTCCACCAATACAACTCCTGCCCCGACACCCAGCGAGCAAAAGCATGAAATACGGGCAACAGTTGGAGCACGAGTCTGTTCCGGAATGGAGCCTCCGTAAGTCGCATGAGCACATGCCGGGTGCCCTCTTCCCTGTTGCTGGCCATCGCATTTCGGACTGCAACGGCAGGTGCAGCACTCGCGGTTGCCGGCACCAACCAACACCTCGCCTCCCACGCGTCTTCTTACCTGCATCCTCCAGCCTCCATCCTCCATCCATCTGTGACACGGTCGGGTCGCTGCAGTCTTCCATTACACCTTCTATCCCATCCGTCGCCCCCCAAACCTTATGTCCCCATGTCCCATGTCCCATGTCCCATTTTCTGCATATTCCTGTCGCACGTTCCGTCGATCGTTTCCTGTTTCTCATCTCCGTTTGTGCTAACACTGCCGCGTCCAGACAATCTCGACTACAACTCTCTGAAACATGAGATCAAGGTACACACAGCGCGGGACCAGGCCACGGCCATTGCTATTCCGGGGCATCAAGATACCACCTTGAAGAAGTTTGAAGATGGTCTCTACGACGAACTATGCCGTCAGCATGATCGGGTTGATCTCTTCGTCACTAGTAAGGCGGACGAAGTTTCGAGGAGATTAGGTTAGTCCTTGTCGTCGCCCGCCATTGGAATCTGCACGGTCGACCTGCTGACTGACATTCCATCTCGTCATAGAGCATCTTGCCACTAAGATTGAGTGCGTGCTTGCCAAGAGCGCTGGTACGAACGACTCGACCAAGTCGTTGAAACGACAACGAAGGTTGGCCAGGTACGAACGGGAACTATTACGCTGTGGCGAGGAAATCTATGCCGTGTCACGGTTTGCCAATGCCCAAGTAGTCGCCTTCCGAAAGATACTTAAGAAGTACAAGGTATGGCTGCGCAGCATTCAATGAGCTTCTTGGGTTTCTCCATTTATTATTTTCCTCCTTTGTGCGAGCCAACTTGGACATTGTCTCTCTCTGGCTGCTCAACTAACATGTTTTGCAAATGTAGAAGTGGACGGGCTCGACGACGCTGTCTGCTCGCTTCAACGAAAATATTCTTGGCGACCCCAAGAGCTTCACAAAACGCACATTCGAGCACCTCCGCAGCCGACATGATGAGATACTCTCTACTCTATTGGCGGAGACGCCCCACTTCAGCGAGCCTAGTTCACCTGAATCCCATGAGCATGTGGCGCCAAAATCAGCTTCACCTGGACAGAGTCGTCATCGGCATGTAGAGTTCGAACCGCTTCCTCCTGCAAGTACTGACTCGCCAGTCAAGTACTGGAACGAGTATGATGATGGCAGCGAAGCAGGAGAGCCTGAAGAATATGCCATTTACATCGATCCTGAAGAGGATACTGGATTCCCCGGCGTTGCCTATGTGAATGCCATGCTGTCGTTGCCGTACAAGAAAGCAAAGCGATGGTTCAAATCCAGGCGGGGCGGCCACGAAAACCAACCCCTTCTCGCTTCAGAGGTGGGTAGCCAAGGAAGTATGGGATACGCATCCACAGTCGTCAATACGGATTCAGAGGAGGAAGGATATGCTAGCTCGGATGGATATCCTCAACTTGGCTATGCTACGCATTACGCCCTTCCGAGCATCAGTGAGCAGAAGGTTCAAAGGTGTAGAGAACATTCACTCGTGTGGGGCACTCTTGGTTGCTTTGTAGTATCGTTTGCACTACTTGGCATCGCCAGTTTGCTGATACTCACGGGGAAACGAAAACTCCGTGTTGAAGTTGATGCCGGTGTGACGGTGGGCGTCATGATCAGCCTGTTTTGCGCCGGGTCAGGACTTGGCATGACGCTATATCGCCGAGACCCGCTGTCGATCCCCTACAAACTGATGGTGTCGAGTGCGTTTGTTGCGTCGTGTATTCTGAACGGCATGCTTCTTGTTTTGGTCATGGGCAACGCGTCCTGAAGGACAAAAGTTAGGCGTGTAAGTTACGAAGTTGGGTCTGTGCTTGTAGAGGGCCTTGATCTGTTGCTTGTCCTTTCTGCGACATACTGGCGTTTTGGAATTGGGCGATGAAACTGGTACAGACGCCTGTCTGCCGTGTGGAATTGGGATTGGGATGCCGGAGACTGCGTCCTCTGGGCGTACATGCGGATGAGCCTTGTCGGCTAGGGAAGTCATGATGATTAATGTCGATACGCTGGATATACTGGAGATTTCGCGAGAAAAGAAAATGAGATTGAAGTTGAATTGTCCCGAGGACCAGTTTGGTTGATGACGTCACGTTTGCATCCAACGAAGCACGTTTTAACAAGCGTGGTGTCATGGGGTCCCGGTTCATTGTTGCTGGGCAAGTTTCAGCGGAATACATGATGTCTTTCCTTTTATGTTCCATTTATTGCTGCGGAAATCTCGTTTTAATCTCGTTCTATTTCGTCGTGTCGCTGCCAAGGGCTACTCCCGCCGAGGTGCCGCTTCCGGGCGCGGCCCGAGCCCTGATTGGTCCATCTGGCCCCTCCAGATGACCCGGGCGGCGGCCTGGAGATGCACTCGATTGTTTCGGCGGCGGGCGGCGAGCCTGCCGGTGGTTTCACGTGGCCCCCAGGTCCCCCCGCATGCGAGTGGGATATTTTCAAAGCTCGTGTATCGGATCGCGCATTAGGTGCATGATTATCTTGGCTATGCATGTATTTGCCAGCAACAAACACAAGGAGACCTCTCTCTCTGAAGGAAGGGGAAAAAATGCATCTCGCCATGCTTCACCATGATTCATCTCGTCCAATTGGACGCATGTCTCCTGATTTTGAGGGAGTAAAGATTCGCGTCATCATCGGGATTATCTGCCCTTCCATTCGCCATGCTCCTCCAATTGATTGCTTATGTCGTCTGCAACTCGATGCTGACCGGATACCTTTCTCGCGGGGCTCCGGATGTAAGAGCATCAGGTGGTTCTACTAATTTCACCATATCCGGTGCCACTGTACAAGGCAGAAAGAATGACAACGATCAAATGAATAGAATGACGAAACAAGAAGAAAAAAAAAAAAAAAAAAAAAAGCAACGTAGACCCTCGCTAAAGGAATGTGTCGACAACGACGAGTCCGCTAATCTTGAAGGACCCAGGGCGAGACCGGTACAAGAGTATTGGTACAAGGTTAGATAATAAGCTGGCCAGCTGCCCATCGATAACCAAATCAAATTCATGCGGATCGTATGCCCAAAACCTCCCTTGGGCTCAGGGTACACCGACGTGCCGTGCTTGGCCTCACCAGAAACACCGTTATGAGGAGTCGTTCTCGCGTGGGAACGGGGAGCCATAGCTTGGGTCATGAGGGTTTGAATACTGGGTATGGTTACTGGGAAGAGAGGGAGCTGGATGCGTATAATTTGACGTCCAGGTAGGCCTTCCACGATACTGATGGTGACGCCAGTCACCTTCAGTGGAGCTTTGAGGGCCGTGATGTCCGGGACCATACATTGCCGGGGGTGGCACCTGTCTGTTCATTTCGTATCTGGCATGTCCCACGGCTTCACCATTGCCTGAGCTAGATGGTCGACTCGACATAGGGACACATCGCCTTCCCGGGTTGAAGGCGCTAGTGGATCTCTGGTGCATGGGTCGCGATGGTCTTCGCGTCTGAGGCCTCGCTCCTCGTGGAGCGCTTTCATGGCGTTCATACGAGATGGAAGCGTTGTGCATCTGCCTTGTGATCGAAGGCAGCATGGGAGGCGGGCTTGCGCTACTCTGGCTACCCGAAAAGTGCAGCGGCACTTGTCCATAGCCAGGCGGTTTTTGAGGTCGGTAATATGGTTCGGAAGCATATTCGGATTCTGGAGGAACGCTGCTGTAGGATGCGGCACGAGCATGGCTTTGCACTGGGTGCGTGTGCCCTAATCGTCCACTGCCAACGTTGTGAGCGTAACGGCTGTGTTCGTAATTCGTCGGTTGAATTTTGGGCACGACATTCTCCGCGCGCGCGGGAAAGTAAGAAGCCGTGGTGTAAGAGTTTGAAGGTCCGTCAAGGAACGACGCCGCTCGACTGGTTCGCGGCCGCTTCCCTGAAGTACTAACTGCACCTTCCGCATCGTATTCGCCGTCTTGACCATGACCCGCGTAGTCCATGTCATGATACGCCGGGCTTGGTTGAGTCATGGCGTGGAAGTCTGTTGTTGCCTTTCGTTTCGAGGTCCTTGTCACGCACGTTGAACTGTTCTGCCTTCGTTGACGAGTTGACTTGGTTGTCTCCTTGTCCTTATCGTCGCCCACAATGTCGGGCAAGAATTCAATCTCGGGGACTTGAGTCAAAGCACCACTCATAATCTCTTCGTGGAGGCGTCCCGCAATCTTAAACATGCGCTCAGTATCGAAACCTTCACCTAATTCCTCGATTATCCAGGCAGGAATGTGACCAGCTCCCACCTCGTATGGCTCTTTCCCCTTTTCAGACCTTCTCCCATCGCCTTGAAGCCGTTTTTCTTCTCGCTTTCGGAGTGACAGAGTCCACGAGTTGATATAGGGACCTTTTCCCGTAGCGCGATTTCGATCACTCCAGGCCTTTAGGCGTTCGATCTGTGTCTGAACAAGTTCCATTTGAGTAATAGGATATGTTTTGGCATTACGGTAACGGACTCTCTGGTAGTGTTTTCGGCAATAGTACACCCACACCATTTCCGGGATCTTCAGTGTACATGTTTTGTTGCGACCAAATAAGTGGGAAATGGCTTTGCGAAGTTGCGATCCAGTATCACAATCGTCAACGAACATGCAGGCAGCTTTCCCACCGATGTTCTTGTCCACAGTGGCGGAGGTGTTGGATGGCGCGCCAAGTTCATCACGTTGACGCTTGAGCGCTTCCGATGAAACAGTTGGAGACGAAAGAGTCCGCATCGGTTTCGGGGCAGCAAGAACTGACAACACATCTTGGCGATCCGGCTCAGTGCTTCCATTTTTATCCAACAAGTTGTACTTGGCGCCAAAACCATCATTCTGAGGACCGCTTTGTCCCGCGGCAAGTAAGCTGGCGTCTTCAGCGATGGCCATGATCTCCCGTGGGGGGGGAAGTACAGAGCGCGGATGCTGGGCATGCGTCGGCTGAAAATATTCGGCGCGCATTGGAGAGTCTGGTGCAGAAAGGGCTCTTTTATGCGAGCTTGCAACGCCAGGAAACCGAGGCTCTCTGAATTTTTCGTCCCTTGAAGTTGAATTAGTCAAAATACGCTGACGGCATTGGGAGGGGGGTGGTGATATTCGGCGATGTTCGTCCAGCAACGACAAAGTGAGGACACATGTGATGATGGAGAAATGGGGGCACCAGGTCAAAACTATTCTTATTGCAACTTGCAAACAGAAGAGGCTGGTTGGCTGGGCCGTTGTTGAGAAGATGACAGGCCAAGTTGGACGGCCGAGAATAAATAGCCATAAAAGGCTGCTGATCGTAAACAAAAGGCATGAGTGACGAGGCATAGGATACGTCAAGTGAGAGTGAATCCAACCGAAATATTTCCATCGCATTGATCGCGTATTTGTAAACACGTCATGGCTGGGCAGAGAGCGAGTAAATGCGTGAAGTGATGGGTGATTCACAACCCATCAGCAGCTCGCAACGGACATTCAGACCACTCTATGCCGCAAAAACTTCGGCATGGCTGGAAATAAAATCAGCTGCTCCCTCAGAAACACTGCGAGTAGCATATGCATTGACTGCCCCGGGGGGAAAGGGGGAAAGGCAAGACTAAGGAGCAGCACAGCTCAAATCTAACTCTCCACTCGGATAAAGATCGCCTGCGTTGCCTCGATGTACATTACTGGCAACCACCAAGGCACAGGCTGCGATCTAGTGCAAAAGCAGAAAAATACAAGAATCGAACGCAAAAGGAAGAAATATATCGGGTCAAGTGCTGTTGACTTACCTAGGAGGACTTGCAGTCGGAGGGGGTTTGAAGGCACCCTTCATATTGAGTACAGCGTCTGACGGACTCCCGCTTCTCCTTGGAACATCCATTTCTCCAATACGATTGTTCGTTGGCAGTCGGCTGATAGACGCCTGGGGTGTTCTGTTCGCGGAGGTCGGAGTCTGATACGACTCACCTTGAGACGCCACTGCCGTCTCCAGCAACGGCAACTCCGTTAATGAAGGGCCGGCACTGTGAATCCCACTGACCGTTGTCACTGACGAAATTCTGGAATGAGGACGAGACCTCCACGACGCGTACGTTGACAAGCTGCTGTGGCTATCAGAGGACTTGTGACCCATGGGCTCGCGTGCCTCTGCACCTGCCTGTGGGCGGTCTTCCCAATTATTTGGCCTGAATAAAATTCTGGGCGTCAAAGAAAATGGTTATTGACAAGAGAGCAACAAAGAAACAAACGTCATGTTCTTACCGGCTTTTCTGCGGCCTAGTGGACGGCATATACGCCTGAGAGCATTCAAAATCGATCGAGGCCGAGTCCGTTGATCCGTGCCTCGAGTGTCGCCCGAGACCTAGGGAGTCGACAGAACTGTCTGAATCGAGCACCTCGCTCCCTGAACGAAACGAAAATATTGAACTCGAGCGAAGTTTGGGTTCACTTTGCAATGGTAATGCGTAGCCCCCCGCGCTCCATGGTGTTCTGTTCTTGGTAGATTTAGACTCCCAGTCCGGCTGTGGTGTCGTCCTCTCAGGCGAGGGAGTCGGTAACGAAGCTGATTTCGGGCCTCCTTGCTTGCATGCTGCCAATGTTGGCGTCGTCTCTCCCTCCATGCTATCGCAGCCTGCAGAAGTTGATTGATTCAGCAGTGATGTGACGTCCATTTTCTGATCTAAGAAGGGGTCGACTGGTAAATGGATGAATGATATCGCTCGACAGAACGAGTCGTCTCTTGGTGCATTAATAAAAGAAAAGCACTGGCTCCCGGTCCCGGTCTCAGTCTCGGTTCATTCATTAATGATGTTGATAATAAAAGAAGCAGCAAGAAGAACGTGTGACCTCCCTACTTGGTCGGTCTCGTCTTTGTCTTTGCAAGGAAACACAAGCCAAGTGTTATTATTGTGCGGAGGCTCCCATCAAACACCGGGCAGTAGGAAGAAGGGCTGTGCAAAGCAAAGTGTACAGGAAACATGAGTCGATGATAAAGCCGATGGTCGCCTTCTACTCGGGAGCGTGATTAAGATATCTGAAATGCAAAGGCGTCTGATGTTGAAGTGGCTGGTCGATGCGAATTGATCAAGACCACACTAGTAAACGAAACCAGGCAGGGACAGATTGACGGACCAGGTGTAAACATCGACAAGAAGGCTGAAGGAAAAAGCCGTCAGACTTATTGATGCGATCGACGACGAGTGGATCATTCGCACTGACAGCCTCGCATCGCATCTGAGTAGATCGAAACAGCCGAAACACATGCGAACACAATGGTATCGGGGCCGGCCCAAGGAGACGGGGCTTGAAAACTGTGCACCGTTCTGTGCCAGGATCGGATGCCAGATCTTTGACGGCCCGAGCAACTTGGATTTGAGCCAAAGCTTCCAGAGACTTGAAATCAGTCTGTCTGAAACGAGGTGGCTGTGTATAAATCAGAATCAAACTGGGGCCCTCCTGTCCCCGAGCACACTCCCAGTCAACTCAAAGCCTATTTTCGTACACTTGGGAACCGATGCGCGCAAGTTCGAGTCAAGGGGTGTTTAGATGCATCATGAGACAAACGGTGCATCAGCAGTCCAGGGCCGGGGACGTCCCAGCGACCTCATGAGAATTAGAGGGCAATGAGAAAGTCCGTCTCACCCTGTCTTGTCGCCACGAATACGACCACACTGCGGGTAAACGACAGCGAGCTCAGTGTCTGTGCTGCGAAGAGAGGCCTGTAGGCTGTATTACAAAGGGTAGCAATCCGTGCCAGAGACGTCAAAGAGTGTGTGTATTCTGGGAGCGGCCCAAAAACAGACTCAATGACTGACTTGTCTGCCTGACTCGGGCTACTTGTTACGCCCACTTGCCCACTAGTGAGTCCATTGTATGCGCGAGTCACTCATAACTGGAGACGATCGATACCGATAATTCAAAGGCATTGCAATGTGGACCCGTTCCTGGTCTGGTATCGTATATTGAACAGCAGTTTGACGATGACAAGGCCAAAGCGGGATGGACGGGGATGTGTAGATTGTTTTAGCAAGGTAGTCTTTTCCCAAGAGAAAGGTCATGCGCCAAGAAGGCGCCCCGAGGCTCTTGGTGGTGTGCCTTACCCTGCCTGACCTTGCTGGTGTATAGTCAAGGCCGCCGCCGATCAGTAGTTGGCAACACCGCAAAGGCGCTCGCGCGACTTGCACAGAGAATCCCATCTGTCCGTAGTTGCATGGAGGTACTAGCAAAGTTGCCATGTCCCTAACAGGACGCTGAGCGGCTACCTGGAGGCCAGAATAGACCCCTTTCAGCTAGGAAAACAACCCCATCAGACACCCGGAAAGTCTTTGCGGTGCTCCGTACGGAGTACATGGATCAAAGAACAGGGAGACCCTTGTTGGCCACTTGTCGGTCGCACGCACTGGCGTGCCAGCGCTCTTCTTGCGTGTAGGCTCATAGAGGTGTTGGGGTTGACAGCCCTCAAAATAGTGTGTACGGAGTACATGGGATCAAAAAGACAGCCACGGCGCACATGTGTACACATTCAGTAGGGACCGTTGAGTTTGAGAAGCCGCCGTCAATAAGAGTTTGACGGATATACTGCAAAGTGAACCCAGGACACCAACTTACTCAATGCTTGGAATGAAACGAGACCAGGAACGGACATGGTCATATCTGACGAGAAGTAGTATGCCAAGGGGTTACACCGAGCTTGACGTGCGACCGGTTTTGGGCCAGCCGTAAACGCAAGGCGGCACAGAACGCACCATTTGAGCTCCCAACCAGTAGACAACAAGCGTGGTTTCTGGCGCGCTTGTTCGCAATTAGTATTACTTGTACCTCCCCCACGACTCATTGCAGTATTCATGACGAGTCGGCACATGCCGAGAATGTGTCGGAATCGGACCCCGGATTTCCGTGGGTGCTTGTAGAAAAAACGCGACACATAATCTGACGGCGGGTGTGCGGAAACAACGCCGTGTGCTTGATGAAGGAACATGACAAGATATTTGCCGTCTCCGCTGATCGATGACGCCAGACGCCTCTCTGGACGCCTTGCAGGCAATGCAAGTCATGCCATTGGGGGCGTTGCTTGCTGCTGTCTCGCGGCAGGGTCTTGGTTGTACGAAGCGCGACGTGCAGGATACCTGCAGGACTATTCTCTGGCGAGTTGATCCGGCCAATAGAAGGAATGAGACTGAGAGACTGAGTAAGTGCCATGCATACTTACCTAGTACCTAAGTACGTACCTACTTGGTAGTTACCCAAGGTAAGCAATCATGGGTGCACATGTACATAAGCCTGTGCGGGAGAACAAGCCACGAGCAAAATCGGCTGCAACACAAGAGGAGCAGCATCAGCATGAACCTGAACTTGAGCGTTTGCTTGAGCCTGAAGTTGAACCTGGGAGTATGAGGGGTTGTTCTATCCAATGTCGGTCATACGAAGTGCTTGCAAGTCAGGTTGTGCGTCGCCTTGATTTGTTGATTTGTTGTTGCCGACCCAAGGCCATGCCTCGTGGTGCAGCGAGATTCCGAGGTTGTGCAATACGGATAGGCTTGGGCGACACGAGCACAGGGACGGAGGAAAAGAGTGTGAGAGGGGGAGAGGGGGAGAGTGTGCGACTTCAAAGCTACACTTGAATTTGAGTGGTGCATAGTATATGCATGGCGTTGCTGGCCGGACAAGTCGAGAAGATGTCGTCCTCAGTAGGTGCGTGGTTTCCATCGTGATGTGATGAAGTAACGAATGCACGAGACGGAAACATCTCTCCAGGGACCTGGCCTGGTTACACCGCAGACTGGCATAACTGGCCAATAGGGTGCCGGCAAAAGAGAATCGTACGCCGATTAATATATTCTCCGAGTTCATGAACGGCAAGTGCAGGCATGTTCAAAGTACAGAGAGGAAGGAGACACGCAACCGGTTGGCGGCCTGGCCACGTTGGCGCAAAGGCCAGATCCATCATCGCAATCTTCTCTACTCGTACAAGAAAAATACCCACAGCACAACCTACTCCGTACCTTTTGCCATATTAAACTTCGCCCCAACTTTGCGAGACAATAAACGTTACCGACTCCAGTGCATTATCGGATCGTTAGCTACCATGTTCGACATACTACATGTTCGCTTTCGGCCCCGTTTCCAGTCCTGTCCCCTCTTTTGGAGAAACAGTACCATCAAAGCAAGAACAAAACACATGGAGGATTGGTTACCTGCCTGCTCCATAAACAACAATACACCCCTCACTTATTTGCTATCGACTGCCGGCGAAAAAGAATCTGAAAACCTTGACACGGCAATGTTCGCCACGCCATACCCATGAGAGCAAGACTAGCGATAGGTCGGTCGAGCGCCTGGCTATCTGGGTTGCTAGTAGCGTTCAGTTTGCCTACTGCCGAAATTCAGCTCACGCAGCGTCAGGTCTCGCATTGAACCGCGAGCATGGTTAGGATGCTTGGCCCATGTTTCATGGCGGCCCCGCAAGGACATCCTAGCCATTGTCAAACGATTTACACTAGTGACAGGGACCAGGTCTGAGACGATCCCAGGCAGCATGTCTTTGATCTAAGTGGGGAGGATTCCGGTGTCGAGCTACCAACTGGCAAGTTGGTAGCGCCTGGCGTCTACTGGTCTTCCTGAGAGACCAGACTGAAATTTCAGCGCTGTCACGCTGTCATGGCATATCACGGACCTCCAACGCCGGTGTGTCGTGTCGGGCCTTGTTGAGTTTATTAACTGGTTCCTTGTCTCACGGGGCTTGGAGTCTGGAGCATCCGGTCGACTACTTCCACTGCAGAGAGCTCTGAAATAACAATGGTAAAAGGTCATTGTTGACGGGGGGAACCCACGGCCAGTCGTCCGTCTCGCGCCGTAGGTCAGCTCAGCCCGCCCCGAGGTGAGAAGTAGAAGTTGCCGGGCTCCCATTTACGATAGTATTTCCGGCAGTGTTTACATTGGAGCTGCCACGTCAAGTCTTCAGGCAGGCTGTAACGATCATCTTACATGTGGAGTGTCTGCTGTTCCTATGCCCGGTGCACGGAACAGGAGACACTCTTTGAATTGGCGGAAATGACAGCGCATACTTCCGTCCTCGCCTCCGTACATAGCATTGAGGCTTGCTGTACAGATTGCTTACCAAAAGCGTGCCAACTCGAAACAGCATGGTTACATCTCCAATTGGCCCGCCAAGTACGAAAACAGCATCATTGTCTTGCATCCCCTTTCTCTGGCTGACTAGCAACTCACCCGACTGGGTGGTTTCGGCTCCCTTTCATCCTTAATTACAGGATTTGCGGACGAGCATGATCTTGCAGCTCTTCGTGCACACACCCGCCTCTGAGGGATGACATGATCGCAGGCCGTGAATGAGCTAATTCGGCGCCTACTTAATAGGGCCGCAATCAGCGCGCAAAGCTGCGGCATATGGCTCGGTACGTGCAACACAGATAGGTACCCTGCAATCTTGATCGATCTGGTATTAGAAACAGAACACTTTGACCCTGCCGGCAGTTCGGGGCAAACGACGCCACTCCCGAAACAGATGGGTTTGGTTATCTATCCCTGCGAAAATCCAGGCGGCTCAAGGGCGGGTTCTCCGTGTGAAGGCAAAAGACAGCATACCATAGCATGGTTTCATCTCAACTCGTTGTGGAACACCGAACCTGACGACATTGAGCACGCACCGCTTTTGCCCAGCCCCCAGCAGAATATTCTGCACTGACCGGAACTGAAGACTACACGAGCACAAATGCATCATTACCAAGGGACATACATGGCCAGTTGGGTGAGCGAATGAGTAGTATGCCGCAGGAACGACACTGCGCCAACTGTAGTCATTACGTTGTCCAGTGATTCTAGGTCCAACAAATACAGGTGTCTGCGCTGAGAGTGTCAGTAATGGCTTCCTCCGAGGCTCCCGGGCCGCGGTGCTGGCTGTTCCCGACAAGAAACATATAGAGTGTGTCCAACCAAGCACACCTAGGTAGTTATATACGGTATTTCAGCCTCAAGACTTTGTCCTTTGCAAAATCTATCGCTTCGAGCTTTCGCGACGACGTACTACTTCACCTTCGAAAAAAGGTGGCTCGTGCTGCCCTGGGGTCCAAGTCACTATCCTTGACAAGCCCACCAAAAAGCGTCGGGCAAACTCCTCTAATCTCCCGGGGGAAAAAAAATCTCATTTCCGAACAGTTTTTCGTTTTAGGACCCAGCGTTGCATCGATCTGCAACGCAACACAGCCATGGCGCAGCATGCCAGAAGGCCCGAATCGACGCCATGAGGACCTTCATGCCAACGTTCCTCAACAACTTGGCCGCACCAACGACGGTTGCCAAATCCGCCCCGGGGGAGCATCAAGCCTCGTCGTGAGCGGCGCTGTGTATGTCAGTCTGACAGACACCCGAGACAATCCACAGAGGATGATTTGTCCTTCTGAGAGCTGTTCAACAAGGAGATTGCCGACCTTGGTGCAATTTTTTGTGCACTAGCCATTAGTTATTCTGATGACGCTCATATCCGCGACCCAGCTGCTCGGATCGATTTAACCTTGAGCAATGTGAACAACAGACGTAGGGTGACAAGAGTCGGTGAGATGTTTCAGGCGGAATCAGCAGACAAAACAGGGATGTATATCCATCCCTTGGACGAGCCGAACAACATCCCCCCACGCCTCAATGAGCGTTCCGAGAGAAGACACTTCAAACCCCATGTTAACCCTTGACTAAACCGGGGAGCACTTGCCCACGAACGATGGGGGCGAGATCCATTGGCTAGAAAAGGCTGCTATATGTATGGATGGGCTGGCACATGAGGTCGTGCCCGGCCTTATTGCCGTGACTAAAAGCGTTCATCCGAACGGCCCAATCCCCGCCTGGCTTAACGAACAGATTGCCAGACACATTATAATATAAGAAGCTCTCGCACACCGTGCACTCGTATCCTGACCAGCTAATGTGACTGCAGGGGATATTTCAACCAAGAGTACTGAACCTCAATGACGCTGGACCATGTCACCATCAGGTCGCTCTGAGAGAAGTTGTCCAGGGCTATTCCTCGTTCGTCAACATGGTACGGAGTAGCCCTCGTGGAGAAATCCAATACAGAACACACCCACGTTTGAGAACATGAGCAGCTTCCTCATGCTGCATGACTTGGGGAAAACGTAGACACTGTCGATGGTCGGATGGCATGGACATTGAACCCCTGATCCTAACCCGTTTGAAAGTTCGGCCTGTCTCCTTCACCAGACTGACAGACAGACAGACGTCTGCACACACGCTCGTAGAAAAATGGTCCCACTTTTCGCGACCGCCTGTTTCCAAAGGTAGGCTGACGCCCCAAAACTCAATGTGCTCGCTACTGTTTCGGATCTGGGCAGAGCGACGTCCTGACTAATGTTGAGAGTTGAGAGTACGCGGTACCGAGGTCCGCAATCACGTGTCTGCACGAGTGCAACATTCCAGTGCCCGTGTAGTGTGGACTAGTATGTGCTTGGATGTTTGACGTTCCATTTTTAGACTTGGCTTGCGGCGTGGGGGTATTACAATTGCTACGTACAATTGTCTCGGGCTCACGAGGAATCGATTCCTCGTTGGGAAAAACGCCCAGTCGTGCCATGCCCGCGTTGAGTGAGGCCACTCGACGGCTTTGCTGTCGCGCAGAGGCAGGTCGTGGGATACGCCTAGATGCGTTAGATCCAATATACGCTGTGCCTGTGATACAGACGCCATGCGCCTATGCGTCGGAGAATTATCGTAGGGGAGAGCCTGACGCATGCTTGCTGATTGTTGTTTATGGGGAGTCACAGTTGTTGGGGTGTAACGGCGGCTTTGTGAGATGTCTTGTGTGTCTTGCTGTCCGACGGTCGGGGGGATGCGATGCGTACGCCCGCCGCATGCTTTTTCTCTTGAAACATTGCAGTGGCAGTGTGAGCGATTCGTTCGACCACCGAGGGATGTAGGGTAGGCGAATCTCAGGGGGCGCGAGGTTACTTTGACGCTTGCTGGCAAACAACGTACTTGCCTTGGTCATTGATCGTGGCTGAATATGCAGTTCGAACTCAGTACAGACGGTGACCTGGTCCTGGGCGTTGCTACAGGGTGTAAGAAGGTGAAAGGGGGAGGAGGTCGAATTGACTTCGTCGAGGGGGATTCATTCGCGAGGTGCTGTCATCCGGTGAGCTTTTGCTGTATTCTGTCACGTCCTTGTCGGTTGCTTGCTTGTTTGTTTGTTTGTTGCTTGTTTTGTTTTTTTTTTAAAAAAAAAGAAAGAAAAAAGACACAAGGAAAAGAAAAAAAGATTCAACAATGCCTTGCTTTTCGTCCATCTCCCTTTTAAATCAAGTCGTCTAGAGACTTGTCCGCATCCCGTTGTATCAACTCTTTCATTCCCTTCATACATGATTAGATACTCACTCATCCTTCAACCATGACGCCTTGTGATTTTTGTTTACTTACCTCTGGCATTATCGGGTTTCCCTGATCGTCTGCCACGTACCGGAAAGGCATTTGCGTGCTCTCGTGAGCATTGAACTTGAGCTCTGGAGAGTCGACATATGGAACCTTGTCCAGGGTAACTTGTTCTCGTCAGCACAATATACGTCATCGACGTTTCGACTGACGGGGACGCACTGCCATCCTGGACAACCAAGCGAGTCACGCGCACAGCAGTATCCGTGGTCATTTGCTTGGGTCCCAATCTTCTCCCTTCAAAGCCTTTCCTTCTCAGCTCCGAGGTTCGGTCTGCAGCCATTAGTACCGATCAATTCTCACTGCTGTTCTAGCTGTAGCACAAACCTCTCGGTGGGTCGTCACCTGTTGGGTCGATTCAGTCTCCGGATTCACCTCGCTTGTATTGGAGTATACATACCCAGGATTCCACCAAATAAAAATGCATCAAACGTCTTTCCATCCTCGGGGGATAAATCTTTTGCCGCGGCGGGGTCCAGCAGACATACTTTGGCCTTGTCGTCTGCGTATAGCTCCTCGACACCGCGGTGCTCAGGCTTGAATGCGGGGACGCTGTTTAACGCGGCGGGAACTTTGAACTCGGTAGGCAGACTGGATAGAATGAAGCTGCCGTTCGTGTGTTGGGTTTCTTTGGCAATGGCGATGTACTCTAGCTCTGACCAGGGACCGAGCTCGGGGTCAAGATGCTCGACGATGAAGGCTTTGCTGCCCATTTTGGCAGGCAGTACAAGGGCTTTCCCGTTCCCAAAAAAAGAGGGGCACAGGGCTTTGAGGCGTGCTTATTCAGTTCTTGCCAGGCGTGGCGATGGGAATAGGCCGAGGCTGGGGTTGTCGAAAGAGCTCGGGCAGCGTGCGTGCGGGTTGGGGAAATTCAACGTGTGAGGCCGCGAAAGAATTAATTCGGAGGGACGAGCTCATGTAGCGGAGAGAGGAAAAATGACTGGTGCAGCCAAATCAGTCAATCATGCAGGCAAACAAGACATGAACTGAATTGGCTAGTCCTGCCGAAAGACTCCAGACTCCTGCATGTTGGATGCCCCATCACCTTGATCGTCTCGCGTCAGAGCTCAACACGGCGTTCTTCAACCAATGGTTAATGAGGCACTAGTCCTATTGACACATGAGCCACATGCACGGATTTGGGAGTTGTCCAGTAATAATTAACAGCTAATAAAAATGTAGGCGCATTTGTTAAAAACACTAGAAATTGCGTTTTCAAGCGACATAGGCCCTACTAGCGAGCGCTTCCCTGCTTGTCTTATTGAAAAATTAATAGATTCAGAGGACTACTAGTTAATTGATTTTCCTAAAACCAGGCGCAACTATATCACTGTAGAAGATGTGTGGTGGGGTGTGGGTAGCGGGCCACTAGGCTAAATCGAGCGGTAGTAGGGCGAATAGATAGGGTTGCTAGCGTGGTTAGCACAAACTCTTCCTCTGAGGCTCAAGCATCCACGCAACCAACTACCTACCTGGGTAGTTGTTCACGGCATCACGAACCCGAAACCTCCTCCCTCCGGGAGATAGTGGTGGTGACAACCCCATATCTCTTCCATCAAATATTTCACCCTCTCTAACCTCGGCATCTTTTTGGAACTCCGATTCCATGACTTAGCACCGTTGCGACCGACTACTCTGTCCTCCCGTGGCTGGCATCCCAGCTCCTGGCCAACTCGAATACCCCCATCACCTCCTCATCATGGCTCCGCGGCTCTCTTGGTCCGTCGCCAGATCATGGCATGCACTCGCTTTCTTGGCGCTTTGGTCTGCTTCAACGCTGGCCGCTGGGAAGACTTCTGCCGACTACTACGTCCGTGAGCTGCCGGGGCTTCCCAAGGATGGTCCCCCGATCAAGATGCACGCAGGGTGAGATAACCCATCACAACCACTACTCTCGCTTTCACCCCTGAGCAAAGTTGCCGACGGTGTTTCTGGCGAGCTAAATTCAAGTAAGAGAAAGACTAACCCGAGTTGCAGTCACATCGAGATCACTGCAGAAACTAATGGCAACTTGTTCTTCTGGCATTTCCAAAACAACCACATTGCGAACCGGCAACGAACCGTCATATGGCTCAACGGTGGGCCAGGATGTAGTTCCGAGGATGGCGCTTTGATGGAGGTTGGGCCTTACAGAGTGACAAAGGACAATACCTTGGTTCTGAATAATGGGACATGGAACGAATTTGCGAATCTGCTGTTCGTGGATAATCCGGTCGGCACAGGTTTCAGCTACGTCGACACGAATAGCTACGTTCATGAATTGAATACCATGGCAACTCAATTCATCACGTTCTTGGAAAAGTTTTTCGCGCTCTTTCCGGAATATGAACACGATGACGTACGTACTACACCTCACGGGGATTTTTTACTGTTGCCGCCCTGCTGACGTCAATGACAGCTTTACCTTGCTGGAGAGTCGTACGCCGGACAACATATCCCCTATATCTCCAAAGCCATCCTCGATCGTAACAAGTTGAAATCTCACAACGAAGCATGGAGCCTCAAGGGTCTACTCATTGGCAATGGCTGGATTTCTCCCCAAGACCAATCCAGCGCGTACCTAAAATTCAGTCTTCAGAAAGGTTTGATTGAAAAGGGGTCCGACAACGCCCAGCAGCTCCAGCATATGCAAAGAATCTGCGACAGAGAGATGTCGATCAACCCTGGACGCGTCGACTATTCCGCGTGTGAGGCCATTCTGAATAAAATCCTCCAGCTCACCCAGGTGGGCTCTGGTGACCAGGCATGCATCAACATGTATGATGTCCGACTCCGTGATTCGGCTCCCTCATGCGGCCTGAATTGGCCTCCGGACCTGAAGCATGTCGAGCTTTATTTGCGACAGCCTCAGGTTATTAGCGCCTTAAATCTTGATAAGCAACGGAACACTGGCTGGCAGGAGTGTAGTGGCATGGTCAACTCCAACTTCAGGAATCAGAACTCGACAGCTTCTATCTTGCTACTCCCCGATATTCTCAAAGAGGTCCCCGTCCTTCTCTTCTCCGGAGCCGAGGATCTGATTTGCAACCACGTTGGTACAGAGGAGTTGATCAGCAATTTAGCATGGAATGAGGGCAAGGGATTTGAGGTTACGCCAGGTAACTGGGCTCCCAGAAGGCAATGGACCTTCGAGGGTGAGGTCGCGGGCTTTTGGCAGGAAGCCCGTAATCTCACATATGTTCTCTTCCATAACGCGTCACATATGGTTCCATTTGACTACCCACGACGCTCACGAGATATGTTGGACCGCTTCATGAGGGTCGACATCAGCAGTATTGGTGGCCAACCGTCGGACAGTCGGATTGACGGCGAGAAGGGACCAGATACCTCTGTCGGCGGAGCCAAGAACAACACGCAGCAACACGAAGAAGAGACAAAGCAGAAGCTTGATGAAGCCAAGTGGCATGCCTACCAGCGGTCTGGCGAAGTCGTACTCGTGATTGTCATCATTGCTGCCTCGGCGTGGGGCTACTTCGTCTGGCGCCAACGGCGCAAGGGTGCAACGTACTCTGTCTTACAAAGCGACGAGGCCGCTGGCCAGTCGAGGGCCGGGCTGGCCGCTTTCCATGACCGTCAGCGCGATCGTGACCTGGAAGCCGCTGCGTTTGACGAGACGACTGTTGACAACATTCCGTTGCAGGAATCGCCTGGTGGCGGGGAGCGCAAGTATAGCATTGGAGAGGACAGCGATGAGGAAGAGGAGGAGACTACCAGGACGGGACACCTGGATAAGAGCAGCTAGTGGTCTCAATTATAGCGACATGTCTGGTGTACAAGGCTTAGCTTCGCATCAGTAGTGAGGGGGAAATGGCGTTCTGGTGGGCTTTTTTTTTTTTTTTTTTTTTTGATAAAATGCGGCTGGATTAAGGCGTGCTACGAGGCGAATATACGTCAAATGTATTCTCTTATGTGCCTGGTTATATGGGTGCCCTCCGACTCCAATAACTTTTGTGCATGAATTTGACATACGTGCGGCACGAAGATGCTGAACACGCACAGCTTCTGTCCCTCTCCTGGGCTTGACCTCTACTTGGCCATGTAATTTACTAAGAAGCCGACAGAACTGCATATTTACCTGGGTGTGTAGGACAGTATCTGTGCACCATCGACACGTTAAGCTAGGTACCTAGGTGGTAGACACTTTAGGTACTTGGAAGTAAGTACGTACGTAAGTACCTACTTGAGTAGGTACGATTGTTGACAGTTGCAACCTGCTAGATTTGGCTCGCTCGGGCACTGCTGGCAGTTGTCAAGACGCTGCTGCCAGGTGTTGGACAACTGATGGATCACTGCTTCCTCCTTTATTTTTCTCTCTCGGCTGCCTCCCTGTGCATTTATTTTTACTTTCTTAGTAACCGGAAAACTTGCGAGAGTTCCCATCTGGCATCGTTATCAGCTACGCGGACATCGCTGCTCTTCTCTCTCACGCATCTAGTAAGACTATGCCCATGGTTCATTTTGACCGCACGGGATTTCCTCTTTGACGAGCCTTCGTTCATTGGCGCTGGCTTGTGTTTTTCCCACTTCGTCTGGACCAGAGGACTTGCCAGCCTTCTCGCTAGAAATCTTGACTGCGCCAAAGGTCCAGCCAGTCCGCATCATTTCTGATCAAAATGGGAGATTGGGAGGTTTCTGGTGATACCTGGGGATCCGGCGGAGGCAATGGCTCGGGATGGAGTCAGCCTCAAGTTATTTGTGGTGCTTGCAGCCAGGAAGGGTTGGTAATGTGCCCCTGTACTTTTTGTAAGGCTACTTCCTGACAACTCCTCGCAGCCACGAAGAAGCAAGCTGCCCCAACCAGCACACGGAAGCCGCCAATGACGACTCCAACAATAAATGTTTCAACTGCGGTGAGACTGGGTCAGTGCCTGGACAACTACTTCGTCAAAATCACAGTGCGTAAAGCTAACACGACCAAAGTCACCGAGCTTCTGACTGCCCGACACCTCGAGACACGGCCTGTCGTTATTGCAAGCAGGAGGGACACATGATTCGGGACTGCCCAGACAAGCCGCCCATGAGATGTGACAACTGCGGTCAGGAAGGTATAAGTTCAATCACAGAGTATTTTGTACGAAGCGCCACTGACTCACCGGATGCAGGTCATTTGCGGAAGAACTGCGAGAACGCGCGAGTCGTCAACCGAGATCATGTCGCCCATGTTTCTCCCGAGGAAGCTCTGTCCAAGCTCAAGACGGCTTGCTCTGAGCGAGATGTTGACGACGCGAAAGAAGCGGTCCAGGAATACGTCAAGGCTGTCGGAGGCGACATCACCTACCGTCAGCTGCAGTCTCTTTTCATTGACAAAGGTATCAATCTCTGGCTTATTGCTTCTGAGCGCCAACTCGTCAACGTCTTCACCAATATGGACCTTCAGGGCCATACTGGAAAGAAGTACACAGTCTCCTACAGATTCTCGGAGAAGCCTGAACGCCCTCATGAGGCTGAGTCCTTTCCAAAGAGCCGCGAGGAGCTCTTGGGGAGACTTGATGATGCTGGCGAAGTGGTTGACACCGGTCTTCGAAAGTGCCAGAACTGTGGTGAACTAGGGCATTCCAGCAAGTTTTGTACGCAGGAGCAGGTCGAGAAGAAAGCCGCGCCCGTCATTTCTTGCAACAACTGCGGCGGGGAGGGTCATCGTGTTCGGGATTGTAAGCTATTGCGACCCATTTTCCCTTCATGGCACTCACTATAGTTTATAGGTTCCGAGCCACGAGTGGACAAGTTTGCCTGCCGAAATTGCGGGTAGGTGATGCTACTACACTCTTTGATTTCTCTTCCGTGTATTGTGTATACCAGTACTAACTGCTCCAGAAAACCTGGCCACCGGGCGTCCGAATGCGAAGAGCCACCCAATTTGGACAATGTGGAGTGTCGAAGATGCGGCGAAAGTGAGTGGTGTTCACAAATGATGCTTGGCACTTGGAGTATCGCTAATTCAGTTCAGAGGGCCACATGGGCAAGGATTGCCCGCAGGGAGGTGGTCGGGCGTGTCGCAATTGTGGCCAGGAGGGACATATGGCCAAAGAATGCGACCAGCCTCGTAACATGGACAGTGTTAGTTGCCGTAATTGCGAAAAGACTGGGCATTTCAGCAGGGACTGCCCCGAGCCAAAAGATTGTAGGTGCCTCCGGTTTCCTGCCTTGTCCCGTACTGATGTTTTACAGGGAGCAAAGTGCAGTGCTCAAACTGCCAAAAGTATGGGCATATGAAAGTTCGCTGCAGGGAACCTCTTGTTGCTGATGGTGACGGCGGTTTCCCTGATGCAGCTGAAAATTCCAACGGGTTGGCCGCCGATTCCGCTTGGCCCAGTGGCGACACGGGCGGCCGATGCGTTGAACTGACAGCCCAGAATTGTGGATGGTAATGTCGGGAACGATGTGAACCGCCCATCTCGAGAAATTTGCGAGTGGCATATGTTCCCTATATAACTCTCGTCTTTTCTTTTCGCAGTAAGACCGAGACTCGCGGAATGGTCCTCGAGTCATGATATGTCGCCGTCGACAGTTTGCTCTTAGCCAAGCAGGATCTTTGCTTGAATTTGGGTTGGAAGACGACCTCAAGGGGGCTTAATGTGCAGCCTTAGTAGTTTAGCTGAATTGAACGGTCCTCGTTTAAACACGACATTGTGCTTCATGTTGAATGCCATGGTGCTGGTAGTTTATAACACGCCATTGGCCAAGTCTTGTAACCCCCGCCCCGCACGAAGCCGAGGTTAAGGTCGTGCGACGATTCCACACGAGCATCATCTTCGGACTGCTACTTGATCTTCTCACCCGTCAGATCATCTACGGACAACAGCAACATCTTCTCTTTGACAAGGAAAAATCGAGGACTGACACCAAGAATGGCTCCCGAGAACGTCATTCTCTATCATTACTCGTATTCCCCGTACGCTCGGAGGGTGGCATGGTATCTGACGCTTCGAGGAATTCCTTATGCGCAGTGTGTGAGTCCTGCGACCAAGGAGTCCATCATCCGACTCGGGGACTGACCGTACCAAGATGCAACCGCCGACAATGCCTCGCCCAGACGTGGCACGCCTCGGAATAGAGTACAGGCGCATCCCCATCCTCTCCATCGGCAGAGACGTGTACCTGGACACCCGTCTGCAGCTCATCAAGCTCGAGGAGATGGAGGTTTCCCTCCCCCGGCTCGGAGCAGAGCGGCCCGACCAGCGCGCCGTCGAGAGGCTCCTCTCGAGGCTCATGACCGACGGCGGCGTGTTCGGCTGGGCCGCCTCCCTGCTCCCCAGGGACATGCCGCTCCTCAAGGACCCAGCCTTCCAGAAGGACAGGGCCGAGTTCTTTGGCTCGCAGCCCCGGCCGGACCCGAGGCACGTCGCGCTCCGCGAGGTGGCGTCCGTCTTTGGCCTGCTGGAGACGACGCTCCTCGCGGACGGGAGGGACTGGGTCCTCGGCACGCCGGCCCCGGGCCTCGCCGACATCGAGGCCGTCTGGCCGCTGCACTGGCTGGCGGGCGTGCCTGGTGCCCTGCCGGGGGACGTGTTCGGGCCGCGGGCGTACCCGAGGGTGTACGCGTGGATCCGGCGCTTCGAGGAGGCCGTCCGGCGGGCGAGGGGGAGGGCGGGCAGGCCGCGGACCGTCGGCGGCGAGGAGGCGCAGCGCATCATTCTGGGGTCCGGCTACCACGAGGCCGAGGGGCGTGTGGACGGGGGGGATCCCGAGGTCGTCGCGCTGGGGCTGGCCAAGGGGGACGTGGTCACGGTTGGGCCGACCGACTTTGGGGCCGCGCGGAGGGATGTCGGCCGACTGGTCGGCCTGGACGCGGACGAGGTTGTCTACGAGACGGAGACGGAGACGGGGGCGGAGGCCGGCGCGCGCGGGCGGCCGGTGAGGGTTCACGCGCCGAGGCACGGGTTTCGCATTCACGGGGTGAGGGAGGACGGCGTGAGGCTGTGATGGGTCGTTGTCCGATGTCGATGGCTGGGTACCCTTTTGGTCTGTCCTGGTCCTGTTTGCAGAGTGGTTGGCTTTTTGTGTTGATTGATTGATGGACTGATGGGTGGGCTAGCTTGGTAACTTTCTTCTTCTTCTTCTTCTTCTTCTTCTTCTTCTTCTTCTTCTTCTTCTCCTTCTCCTTCTCCTTCTTCCTCTTCTTCTTCCCCTTCCTCCTCCTCTACTTCTTCTCTTCCTCTTCTTGCGGCTGCTCCTGCGGAGGCCCAGGGCTTACGAGGAGGCTGGCCATTGCGCAGTCGCGCAGTCGCAAGCCTGACTGACTGACTGATTGGCCAATGTCTGGCATGGCATTGTCGAATGCTCTGTTCCCATTCGAATACAGTTTGCTGGATTGATTAATTGATCTAGCCGAGGTGGCACCCGCTGTTACGCAACTAGGCCTCTTTCGACTTTTGTCTGATGACGAGCCAGGCCACTAGCTTGCGTGGCTGGCTCTAGTTTCCTCTGGTTCGCATGGCAAGCTCAAAGGCCCAGGTCTTGGTATGGATATGCATAACATGTATACTTTTCGGGGAAAATAAAGGGTGTTTGTTGCTGCAGCCACGGCCCAGCATCGTGGTTACCTACCCTACAGGTCAGCAAAGGTGACGTTTAGAATCCTGACAAGAACCCAAGAAACAGTGGTTTGGTAGAGCAATCCGAAAAGCCCTGCTTACACAGCAACCACTAAAGACACGTTTTCTCTCCTTCAGCCTTGAGCAACACGGGGTACAGAGGCGCATTAATTGTCGATGGTCTGGAAACGGCGCCATTCCCGGCCTGATTGCATACCAGTGACGTAAGCCCGTCATGCACCGCCATGAGTTTTTGACAGCAGTCACTTAGTGAGCTTGCTCACCGCTAGCCAAGCTCGAGCTTGACGCGGGGCAGCAATACCATTGAGCGGGTTGGGATTCAGCAAACCTTCTTCAAAAGCTTCACCTTATTTCCTCAACAACAACAATTCTGTGTCTGCTAACACGAGCGGTGACCTGAAAAGCCTAGGAGCCCAATCCGTGGGCGAATGAGCCGCCGGCATGGACTTGACGTCATCCAACATGACGGGGAGAACGGGAACCCTTGCCAACCTCCGAGTCGGTACTCAAGTGCTCCGTACTCCGTACAGTAGTACACTTTTGACACGGGATCCTGTTGTTGCATGATGCACAGTGCGCGGGCAAAGGCGAAACTTGTCGTAGTCGGTTGCACCATGCCGACGCTGGAATGGTGTTTTGTTGCATCCTTGCTGACGAGCAGTGTTTTCCGGCAATGCTGTTTTCCAGCGCGCATAATGCATGTGAGGGAACACAAGGGACGGAGGTAACTAACTAGACAAGGCTGGCCTCACGGCCGGAGACAACGCCTCGCAGGGAGCTGCAGCAAGTGGCAGCAGGGCATTTTACATCGGCCAGTCCCAGTTCGCAGACGACAAATGGGGTGGATGGCGATGCATGGTTCGTGATGATTAGCGGAGCTCTCCCTGTGAAGCCGTTGCCTGATTTGTAGGAAGACGCGAGCATAGCCTGCAACAAGGAGGAGATTCTAAAGCGAGTGAGGCTCGACTCGAACGCCACTTAAGACTTTGTCGTTCCAGACCCCGGGCTCGTGCTGACGAGGGAACACACGAGGACAGCGGATAGTCGACGGTCACGTGTTCAATGCTAGGCCGAATATCCCCTGCCATAGTTATCTGCGTCGACGGAAAGAAAATGGTTGACTCGCGACAGAAACGAGCCAAAGGGAATGACGAGCGAGATTCTCGGATCGGCAGACATGGCTGACTTGGTTGCCGTGGTTCCCCGCCCTCGCAAAAAAAGGCTGTCATGACTGAACTAGAGTAAATGTTAGTAAACCATCAGAACATGTCGACGCTGCCGGCTCTGCATGTATTACGGCGTGTCGGGTGTGTAGCCGCAAGACCGGGAGAACGAGCAGGTAGACGCGCTATCTTGTGTGGTGGAGTCTCCGTGGACACGATTCGGGCCTGTAAGTGGACGGGCTTGAGATGCCAGACAGTCAATCTGCGACCGGGGCAGATCGTCTCTGGACACATAGACATTGTTTGTATGCAGCCAACGCGCCAAGCACCATTCGTCGCTCGCTGCACCGTGTGAGGCCGTCTCTCGTTTTGGGCAGCACGTCGCGGCGGGTCGCGATAACGATGACGGAGACGACGGGGATGATGATGCCGTCGTTTCTGAAGTCGGACTCCTGTTCATTTGCTTGTTTGAGTTCGTAGAGGCAGCCGTCTAGCATCTGGGCGTGGATGACGGGCAAAATGGGGAGTCGGAAGCTCCGTACGCAAACGGTGCCGTCGAAGAAGTCATGCCCAGAAATGACCATGGGTAACATAGTACGAGTCCCTGTTCTGGTCCGTATGCCAGCCCGTATTCCCAGCCGGGAGCTGGGGCGACGCGCCTCTGACATTCCTTCTTGCTTGTTCATTCGGAGCAGCGCAGGAGAGGAGGCTTTTGTCCGGCGGGCATTCGAGTGAGCGAGGCCATACAGTGCTCCGAACGCGTACGCATGGTTGCGGCCCGCCTGCGTTCTGCGATTCAAAGGGCATCGGCCGATTCGACGTGTCGAAAAAGTGGGAAGAGGCACTGATCAACCAAGTCTGACCGAGGGTCTCAGTGGCCGACATTTGTTCAGTCCCCACACAGTGCCGGCTGCTGAGAAATCAGCGAGTTGTCAGCCAGTCAAGTGGCAAGCCGGCGGTGCAAAGGTCCGCGGCTGCTGCTCGCTCCTGCCCTGTTGTCTCTTGGCTGTTGCTCTTTCGCCCCTTGGCTACCCTCCTAATTGGACCCGGCCCACCCGACCAATCTGGGCCAACGTGGGCGTGCGGTCACAGTGCAGGCGAGGGGAAGCTAGGTAGGTGGTGCACGGAGTACGGAGTACCAAGGACGGAGCTGCCAGTTAGCGAGCTACCAGCTACCAGCTGCCAGTGGTCAGCAAACAGCTGGCACGCATTATAGAGCCTTTTCCAAGACCCCCCCCGGGGCGCCGCCATTCGCTTTTCTTTCCTGCGCCTTCTTCTTCGCTGCTTCCTCGCAACGTCATCTCTGACGTCTTTCCTTCCCCAAACCCAGCCTGAGCCCCTTCACGATCCTCGTCGTCGCAATCCCACACAACAGCGCGCCAGCCGTCCGCATCTGGCTTGCAAACAACGTGCTCGCGACACACACTATTTTTCTTATCGGCCGCGTGCTAGAGCGCATCTTTTTGGGCTGGGAACCGCCTCGTCGTGCCAAGGATCCAGCGCGGTGGTGCAGAGATTCTTTTTTTTTCCTCTCCGGGCGGCCGGTCTGCTTCTAGTCCGTTACCAACCAAGTCCCCAACCCCGGCTTCCACTGCGGGTGTCAATCTTCGCCCACTCCAGAGAAGCGCCTTGCTCACCTTTTGCGACGCTGGCAATATCAGAGGCTCTAGCGACTCCCATCAGAAAACGCCTCTGACATCTGTTGCTGTCTCTGACCTCACCAGCGCTCTTTTAATTTTTTTTTTAATTTTTTTTTTGTTTCTTGCATCGACCTAGCCGCTGGTCTGCCGTCCGCCTCCTCTTACCCCACTCGCACCAAGCCATCCATCCCCCCCCCCCAAATATAATACATCATACATCATTGTGTCACTATGGGGACTTCTCCGACCGCCGAATCGAAGTCCCCCAAATCGTCCAGCAACAACAACAAGACTTCGCGGCAAGGTGAGTCGAATTGGCACGTTTCTTCTCCGGTGTCTAGCCTTTCGCCCCTCTCCGCACAACTAACATGGGCTCGCCCATGACTCTCCGCTCGTCTGCCACTGCATCGTGTGTCTGCGTTTCTCCACCTGTCGTCGTTTTGCTTCGGTCGCAGCCCACCTCTGTTGCTTGACCTTGAAACCACCACGCAAGTCCCTCATTTATCAGTCATCGTTGTTCCATCGCATCATCGCTCACACGTGTTTCTCGTTACAGATACCTCTTCCGACTCCAAGGCCGAACCCTCCGCGAAAACGGACGGTGCGTCTAATGCGGAAGCCACCAAACCTCTCGCACCTCCGCCTCGACCCGGACAACAACCACAGGGCAATAATACGCCTGACTATTTCTCCGGCCAAGTTGGCGGATCTCTCAGCCTGGAGCCCAATCCATTTGAGCAGTCTTTCGGGGGCGGTGGTGGTGGTCCAGAGACCCCCGGAGGTACAAAACTTCCCTCAGTCGCGGCCTTGACCTCACCCTCTTCGCTGCTGCCTGTTGGCAACAATACCCCATTTAATTGGGGAGGAGGCTCGCTGCGCACCGGGCCGCTGAGCCCTGCAATGTTGTCGGGACCGGCCAATGATTACTTCAGTGAAGGGCATCACCTGCGAGGCGGATTTCCAACCCCCAACGAGTCGTCGTTGCGATCAGGACTTACACCCGGAGGCAGCGGGTCCATGTTCCCAGCTCCAAGCCCCAACTCTCAAGCACTTTTCGCACAGCTTGCCAGTGGAGGCGCGACTCCTAGCACAATCGACTTTCATCGAACTGCCATAAGCGCCGCCGCCGCGAAGCGTGAGCAAGCACAACCTCAAACACAATCGCAACAAGCCACCTCACAACCAGCAGATATGCCAAACGACGCAGGAACTACTGTCAAAGCAGAGCCAAAACAGGCATCCGGACCGTTTGATCCCCACGATAACGACGCCGCCAATGGTCTTTTTATGCTTGCGCAAGGCGCGCAAACCAGAAACGGGAACCAACCATCATCTCGCTTCTCCACGTCTGGTCCTGCTAGTCACGCTCATCCAGCACCGACACCTGCTCAGAACCCCAACACCTCGCCGCAAATGTCGACCGGAAACGCCGCGTCAAGAGGTGCCAGCGAAGGCACCAACATGTCGGAGGAGGCGGAACAAGCCAAGCCTGGGACCAGAGCAAAGGGCAAGAAAGCCACTGCTACGAATGGCAGAAGGAAAGCGGATGATACACTTGCCAAAGCTCCTCCCAACAAAAAGTCTAAGAGCAACGCTGGTGCAGCAAACGGCATGTCACCCGAGCTGTCGGACGAGGACGAGGACGACATGGGAGATGATCCCAGTTCCAAGTCAAAAATGACGGACGAAGAAAAGCGCAAGAATTTTCTCGAACGTAATCGGTAAGTCGAGTCGTGTTGTGCCTTGTATGTACATTTGATCCTAACTTGAGTCGTTAGCGTCGCTGCTCTCAAGTGTCGGCAACGTAAAAAACAATGGCTTGCCAACCTACAAAACAAAGTCGAAATGTACAGCAGCGAAAATGATGCGCTTACAGCTCAAATAACGCAGCTTAGAGAGGAGGTTGTGAATCTCAAGACCTTGCTATTGGCACATAAGGATTGTCCCGTGACCCAACAGCAAGGCCTGCACGGTAACTACATGTCCGGGGTTGTAGAACCCTTTAGCGCTCAGATGAACCCCTACGGAATGGCCGGCCCAATGCCCAACCAACAACAGGTCATGGCCGCGGGTCAAAGCATGCAGCGTCGATTCTCATAGGACGGGGCGACCAGTCCAGTAGGCGAAGCGCATCCCTTTGGACATGTACGACCCGGGAGCAGTTGATCTGGCCCCGCCCCTTGCACCCATACCCAGGATGCTTCGGCACGTCGTTATGATGAGATGTGGGACGCGGCGTGGACTTGGGAGTTGCAAACAATGCCTGCCTACCTGTGCTGGCAAGCTTGTCCGTACAGGGCTGGAGAAGCAGTTGAGTTGTACAATTTTTGTGGTCACTGTGGCATTGATCTGTACAACAATGGGACGGAATTACAAGATCTTCTTGTGGCATTGGTAAGCTTTGAAAATGGACAATTCTACGGAGTCGTCGGGCCTTTATTTCATGGTATGGGCTGCCGAGACACGGCGTGATTTCCCGTCAATAGATGGGTACGCGGTCCGGGCCTGGTCACACACACGCACACACTTATTCATGTATATTCTACAAGGCACACGCACATTAAAAGGTGTTCGACAGGGTCGTTTTGAGTTTGCTCGAGGCGTTGCGGATGAACTTGTATCTTGCGGACAACGCACTCGGTGTTTGATGGCCTTTCATGTCTTTCACGGTAGCTCTAGGCAACATGATGATGTATAACGTCTATATGAACAGCGTGAAGGCGGCCGACTGTGTAACTGAACGGGCTACGAACCACCATCGGCCTGCGGACTTGTATCAATTACAACGCACCGATTATGATGAATACCTACCTAGGTACTTAAGTAGTTGGCCTGCCGTTTGAAACGCCAACTGTACTCTACTGTACCGCACCGTCGGATTGGGTCACGGGAGCCGGAAAACACCCCGACACCTGCCTACATGGTACTTCACTTGAGCTTAGGTAAGTAAGTACTCAAGTACCTAGGCACTTAGGTACTTACCAGGTACTTAGGTAATCAGGTACGCAGGACTTGTAGGTATTTGTGTGAGTGGCGGGTGTCAGGCATGTACTCCGTACATAAGTATGCATCGTATTGTCTGCTACCCGCGTGGCAGCCTTGACTGACTCTTTGAGTGGGCGGGGCCGCCTGGCTGCTGCGAGGCGGCCAAAACGGGCTTAGCGGCACTGTTGGGGTTCCTCACCACCTCCTCCGCGCGTAAACAACATGAAATGAGCCCAAGTTCCCTCTCCCGGACGGATTATCGCCATTCCCGCGCCTACGGCTGCTCCCCATCCAAGAACATCAAATCCTGCGTGCAATTCGACGCCGAGAAAGCGACAATAGCGCAGCATAGACGACCCGAAGAACGCTTTCACCGCGCGGGCCGCCGAGCCCAACGCGACGCAGTCGACGCGACCGTTGCCAGGCAAAGGTCACGACTCACCACCACCGGCCACGCGCGACAAGATCCCGGCTGGGTGGCTAACCACCACCACCACGACGACGACCAGCGACCGACCTTTGGATATTGTACAGACCTCGTCGCTCACCACCCCATGCACTCCATGAAGCCGCCCAATTAGCCATCCATGACGACTCTCGTGGCGACTCAACGGGCGCTAGAACATCTTAGCATGAGCAACCAGCAAGAGCGCCGAAGGAGCAAGCGTCCAGCCGGTATGTTTTGCAGCCAGAAGCAGGAGGACGTGGGACACGACGAGCGATGGGGAATGCTGACATTGGACGTAGCCGCGGCCGACTTTGAACGGGACGATGATTTCCAGTTTGTGCGAAAGTCGAAGAGGTCCAAGACGGAGGAGCCCCCGGCGAGCAAGACGACAGGCCGAGGTCGTCGGACAACGGCAGACCAAGCTATCAAGGAACCCACAGTCGCAGCACCGAGAACTGCTGCTCCGTCACAACCGAGCCCGGCGACAACGGGTACACGGCGGTCATCGCGGCGGCAACAGGTCGACGACGCACCTCGTAAAGATGAGCCCCAGACCGAAAGGAGGCCTACGAGAAGGAGCAGCAGGGTTGCCGCGGCCGGGGCGGACGGCGACGCCGAGACGGAGAGCTCAACACTGCACGACGCCCCGTCGAAGGCGTCGAGCCCGGACAGAGAAAAGGTATCGAAGCCAAGACGGTGGGAGCCGTCGCCAACCCCGCGGCGGCCAACCGAGTCCAAGATTGCGCTCCCGATGAGCGACACCCCGGTCATCAATCGGAACAAGGAAATGCGCAAGAAGGCCGGGAAGGGCAACAGACGGAGCAGTCTGGGGTCGCGCGGCCGTCGAGCAAGCTCGCTCATAGAGAACGGACAGACGGCAACGCCGCACCGCGACGTGAACACGGCCGAGTTCTACAAGCACATCGAGGCCGAGGGTCTGCTCGAACCGAAGAGGATGAAGCAATTGCTCATGTGGTGCGGCGAGCGCGCCCTGCCGAGCAAGCCGCCTCACGGAACGCCCAATTCAAACGCAATTTTAGGCGGTACGCAGTTGAAAATGCGGCCCGACGGGGACCGACCAAGAAGGCCTTGCTGACTGGACACTAGCCCGAGCGATCCAAGAGCAAATACTGAAGGATTTCGCCCACCGGACCGACTTTTCAAACTGGTTCAGCAGAGACGAAGACGCGCCCAAGGAGGCGCCGGTTCTGAAACCGAACCCGCGCAACGTCGAGCTCGACGAGAAACTGAAGGCGTTGGAGGCAAAAATTCAAACGTGGGCCAGTCGATCAATCAATGCCTGGCGGGCGCCCATGGGTACGCAGGCACGCATATACGTGTGCGGTGCTAACGAAGACACAGGTTGCAAGATGAGAAACGGGCCTGGCTGGCAATACGCCAACCCCCGCCGCCCGACACGCCGCCCATGTCCTCTTGGGCCGAGGCGCCTGACATCGAACTCCCCGACCTGGGCCTCCTGGAACCCGAAGAGGTGACGATCCGGACGTACCTCGCCGACGAGATGGCGCCGTTTGCGGCGATGCGAGCCAAGACAGAAGAGAGAATACGCAAGATCCAAGCCTCTCTCGAATTCGAGGTGGATCAGCTGGCGGACAGCGTGCACAAGCTGGAGCAGAGGGTGTTGGTGGCGGGCAGGCAGGCGGATCAGGTCCTTCGGCTGAGCGCGGCGCGGCTCAAGGAGCGGGAGCAGCGGGAGAAGGAGAGCGCAGGGACTCGGGACATGCCTCTGATGGAGGTGCTGAGGAGTCTGAGTAACGTGTTGCCCGAGGGGGGTTGATGCCGGTCCTGCCGCCGTAGAACGAGGGTATCTGGAGGGGTCGGGGGGCCACGACATGTCACTAACGAGTTTGATGATGCTATGAGGCTACTTTTCTTTGTTCATCCGGCTCATACCTCATTGGGCGGGACGGGACGGGACGGGACAGGACAGGACAGGACGAGGAGAAGGCCTTTGCAGTTCTTTGGTCACTGTGAGCGTGGAGTAATGGCTAGGCTATGGCATTGGCGCATTGACACATTGGGTTTGTCGGATTGGGTGAATACATGACCCGTTGGCACATTGCGCCATCTACTTGTGTGTGTGTGTGTGAATTCGCGGCGAGGGAGCTCGCAGCCGTCGTCGTGCTCGACTGCCGCAGAGACGATGCAAGGCCGCGCGTGAACTGGAAGAAGGAATGCGTGAATCACGGGAGGGCAGGCGCGGGCAAGTAGGCTGGCAGGGCACAGTAGAACAACGGACAGACTATACACGTGTACTACTCGAATGATACCGACGAGCCACTAGGTGCCCTATCGACGGTACCGAGGGCGTCGGAATAAAGCACAGCTCCACGCACGCGTGTCTGGGCCGTCTTGAGCGATTCCGTCCTCCATCACGATGTGCTCGTTCCCGCCACGGTCCGGCGCACGGGTTCAGCGACCTTCCAGGGCCGGCATAAAGGCCATGCCGCCGCCGTCGGCGCCGTCGACGCTCTTGCTCCTCACGTGCGCCCTCAGCAGCGCCAGGACCTCGCTGCCCCTCCATCTCTCGGGCACCGGCCTGTACGCGGGCTTGAAGTTGCCCACCGTCTGCGCCCACTCTCCCCTCGGCGGCTGGGACCGCACAACCGCGTCCGGAGATGGCTGCGTGCTGGTGCTGCTGCCGCTCCTGCTCGCGGGCATCGACGGGTTAGTGGGCGTATACGTGTCCGAGGGCTCGCGCTGCGTCGCCCAGTAGTATATGTCCCAGTCGTTCTCGTCGAGCAGCGCGTCGTACTGCGTCAGGAGGCCGCCCGACATGCTGGGCAGATGGGCCGTTGCAAACGTCGACAGGAGGAGGTCTGCTTCGAGGGTGCCGCGCTTGCGGGACTGGTCTTGACGGGCGTTCTCGTTAGCACTCGGTTCTTCACTCTTCTCTGGCGCTTTCTCTCGTGTGTGCGTGTGTCCTCGGGAAGACGGACGCTGAAGAAGGGGGGGGGGGGGGGGGGTCGTCTGTTTCGCCGGCGCGCCTGATGGGGGCGACGCGGAACTTGATGCCTTGCAGTTCGCCGACGCCCAGCTCGCCTTGGGACGGCGTGGGCTCGGCCTTGGCGGACGAGTATCGCGGCGTCGTGGTGAGTCGTCGTCCACGGGGGAGGGTGGCGGCTCGCCGGGCTGCTGGGGTTGCGGGCCGGAAGCGGAAGGTCCGGAGCCGGAGGGACGAGGCCATGTTGCTTTTGTTTTTGGGTTTTTGGTTTTTCTCGAGTTTCTCGCTGATCTTTCCGATTGGTGATTGGGACGAATTGACCTGGTCGGCAGGTTGCGGACGGTGTGTGCTTGGGTGCTTTGCTGGATGCAATGTTGGTGAGAGGTGAGGAAGCCGCAGGCGAGGGCGAAGGCGATGCTGTTGCCGAGGACTAAAGACCGAAGTGGGGCCGGTGGCGAGTCGGCAACGCTCGCTCGAGTCCCGAGTCGATATCTCGGTTCGGACTTCTTGCCGCTGTCGTTTGTCGATTATTTGTTGGACCGTGCGTGCGTGCGCTGTCTGTCTGTGCTGCTCCAGCCCTTGGGTTTGTTATAAGTTGCTGCTCATGTGCTCCGTACTCCGTGCGTTGGCAGAGTTCCGCAAAGGCACAGCCCGCATGCACTTGGCACTGGGAACCGCCATACTCAAAAGTCAATCCACACATCGCTTGAAAGATGCCTGTTGAGGTCTACCATACGTGCTACCAGACAGACAGACCTCCCATCTTTTTCTCGCCATCTCCATACTCCCCTTGACCTTGTCCCTTTTCGTCCATCATAATGTACAAACGCCAGCACGCTGGGTTGTCGATAGCCGCCATCTGAAATAAAATACAAGGACAAATAGTGCGGCCAACCCGATGAAGCTACCCGGCCTTGGAGAGAAACTTGCCGTAAATTCGCAACCAACCACGCTAGCCTTTGAATTTCGAAACATGCGCTTCGGAAGCCGCTCCGGCAGACCCCATCGCGAGACTGGAGCGACAAGGGCATATCGAGCATCTTCCTTGCCTATCCTGTGTCGTATCCTGCGGAAGCGGGCTTCTAGATGAGATGCTTAGACCGGAAGTAAGCTCGGAGATACATGATCTGCCACACCCAGAGACCAATCAAGACCCACGTCGTGGTGACGCCGAACCACTTGACACGGTTGTTGGTGCTCTCGTTGGTGTCGCGGAGCTTCTGTTCGCGGTGGCGGAGGTATTCCATCTCTTGGACGATTTCTTCGGTCAATTCCTCGATACGGCGGAGCTCAGCCTCGACGGGCTTGAGTTTCTCCGTGGCCTGAATAGCGCTCCAGTCTTTGGCGTCGGCACCAATGTCGACGTCGAGTTCGATGTGGCGAGAGGCAGGGTTGGGCCGGCGAGCTACGCGCACCCAGTCAGTTGATGGACGAAACGCAACTCCTTGGCCCCGAGGACCGAGGACCCGCGGGAAGCCCCCGACTCACCGCCTGAAAACAAGTTCTCGAAGCAAACGTCAAAAGCGGCATCGGCGTGGGACTGAAACGTCACCCTCGACTCGCCGACAATGTCCCTAGGGCGGCCGTACTCGTTGCCCAATGCGTCGCGAACCTGCCATGACGGCTCAGCGTCAAACCTTGGCCCCCGATGCGATTTCTTCCAATCCATCCCTTCCGGCAGACGGACTGATGACTTACGTGCATGTTGACAACCATTCCGTCGCCCTTGAACCCATCCACCTTGGCCGTGACGACGACCAGCGTCTGCCGTCCCACGAAGTTGCGGATACACCTCTCCTTCTTGGTGTTCTCGCCGCCCGGGTGCGCCATCAGGTCAAACTTGAGTGCGTTGGCGACCCCAACAAGCACCAGCAAGCTGCAGAGCCACTGCAGCGTCGAGCGTTGTACTGCCATGGCGATTTTCCGTTGCGTCGACGTGCGGACGTTTACATGTACAAGGGGATATGGAGGGAAGGGAATTTCGTCGCCATCCATCCATCCATACACGGCACCTTGGGACTCGTGGGAACTTGCAAGGTGTCGCGTTTACCAAACAGGGTGTGGGAACAGGGGGCATCCAATCAGAGTTGATCCGCCAACGCAAATTCGCTCCCGGATCTGTAAGTCACGTGTGGGGCTCTGCCGCCGTGCAAACAAGCTCTTGGTCGCGACGCTGCGGCAAAATGCCAACGTCTCCATCGACAGACAACCTTCATATCGCTGGTGCCGATTGCTGCACAGGACACTTTTATTTGACAAGATGCCGAAATGTAAGTCGCTCCCTCCCCACCGCCTGACGCATACGACCTTTGCGCATGCTATACTAACCCGTCAAACAACCAAGTCTTTTGTAAGCCCGGAGCTTTCCACTCCTCTAATCCCACCACAACCGCACCACCGTTCGTCCCGAAACTCACACCCTCCAGGCGACTACTGCGATGTCTACCTCACCCACGATTCGATGAGCGTGCGCAAGGCTCACAACAGCGGCAAGAACCATTTGCGCAACGTGGTGGACTACTACCAACGTATGAGCCACCGCCCACCGCGCACTCAACGACAACCCCCCCCCCCCAAGCCATCCATCTGACAATCTGGCTGTAGAGATCGGCCACGAAAAGGCACAGTCCGTCATCGACTCCATCACCTCATCCTACGCCGCTGAGGGCCAGGCACATGCAAACCCGATGCTTCCCCAAAACCAGCCGGGCAACGCTTTCCTGCCGCCGTTCCCGTTCCCAGGTACCACTGCCCTTGGGCCCCCGTCCGTGAATGAAGCATGCAGCCGTGCTGACGACAGGTGTAGCCGGCGGTCCTCCTCCATTTCCTGGTGCCACGCCTGGTGCTGCTCCGGGCCAGTTTCCCCACGGAATTCCCCCTCCTCATGCTGGCGGCCGTGGCATCCCCCCCATGCCGCCCTTCCCTCCCGGTCCGAATGGTCTCCCCGTTCCTCCTCCCGGGGGCTTGCCGTTTCCTCCGCCCCCTGGAGGCCTTCCGTTCCCTCCACCGGGGGCTGCTGGCGCGCCTCCAAGTTTTCCTGGTATGCCGGGTATGCCTCCTCCGGGGCAAGGCTTCCCCCCCGGCTCTGCTCCGCCGCCGGGCTTCCCGGCCGGGCTCGGTGCGCCTGGACAAGATAGAAGGTAGGAATTGGAGCCGAAAGAAAATAGAAACTTGTAGGAGCATTATTTCTTCGTTAAACCTTGTATCTGGGAGTCGATTGGCGTCATGGGACGGCTAAGAAGCAGGCAGCTCTTAGCATGGGCATTGCAACGTTTGGGCAAATAAAACTCTACTGCATCATAAAGAGATTCATGCCTTTTAAATACCAAAGTACCTAGGTGGCTCACACATTGCACTGTCATCAATTCAAAGGCGCACAAAGTTTGTCTTATTCCCAAACACTTGGACGGGGCACAGAAAAGACGGCTTGTTATTGCAGCACACCATTATATCTATGATACATCATCGCTCGTAAATCTTTCCACCTCCTGATGTCGCTTCCCTCCAGAAAATAGCAGTCACCAGAAACAATACAGGACGGACCGCTCATGACTTGCCATTCGGAAAAAGGAAAAGAAGAAGAAGAAAAAAAAGAAACATGCGCATAGAAATCAAACTAGTAGCGGTTCATCGGTAGTCTCCATCTCACCATCATTATCGCATCAGCTCAATCAAACACCAAGTGCCCAATGCCCATACCGAGTAAACTTTGATGTAATCTTTCCCATGAAAATTTCGCTGCTATCATAAACCGTCAACGTCATGGCATTCGTAACTTGCACTTCCACGAAAGTTGTATGCGCCTTCTCCTATAGATGACTCGTGCCAGGATGCTTCCTCGACTTTTGACCGTTTTTTCTGTTCTCTGCCGACCATCATCGATTGTTCCATGAATCTTTGCTCCTTGTGTTGTCTATATTTGGTCCGGGTAAGCCCTTTGTAGACCTTGAATGTTGCTGTTCCTGATGACATCGCTGACACCATCGCGAACTTCCCTAGGTCCACTAATTATCTGTCGAAGCTCCTGTGTTCTCTTCTCTCGTCTTCTCTCATTCCACATCCGCGTCAGACTTGGGAGCCTTTCGAGTCTGCCGCTCAGCGAGGAAGAGCGGCGTAATTTCCCATGACTTGGCCGCTTCCGTAAAGAATGACCGCGCCAAAATCCCCTATGCGAGCTGTCGTCTAGTACGGGTCGTAGCTCATCATGAGCCTTCATCACTTGCTTCAGCGAGTCAGAACTGGCTCGCCTACGCATGACCCTTAGATTCCCACTAGGTGTTCGTTTTACTGTGCGGCGTTGGGGCCCGTTCATGTCGTCTGCCTCGTATTGTTTTTCAGCTCGTAATGGGAAGATCGCAAGAGTCTGCTTCATTTTGGTGCTCAGACTGCGTTTTGTACGACGTGGTCGATTGTCAACTAGAGGATAGCGATAAATCTCATCGTCCATCCGACTCCCGCGGCGACAGTCTGCACATTCGCAAAGCTCATCGTAATCCCACTGCGGCCGCCAACGAGGATGCAGCTTGTCTTGTTCCATAGGTTCGTCTTCCCTTCCCCCGTAAGACGGATCCATGTCGGGGTTGATGCTCCTGAGCCTTTGTGAGTCGAAAGACTTGGGGCCAGTTCGTGAAAGAGAAAAAGTTTTGGCTAAGAGACCGGCCTGCTTTGAAGCACTTGGGGGGTAATCTATAGAGTGTCTGCGCCGGCTTAGGGCTCTTCGGACAATTGACGACCGTCGACTTGGTTTCTCAGTATCTGACTCATCAAAAACCGCAGTTGGCTCTGCCTTTTCATGAGCTGGCGTTAGACCAGATGGCGTGGCAGGGATGAAGTTGATCGCGGGTGGGAGCCGAGGCGGATCCGGCGGCGCGCGAGGGTTTCGAAGGGGTGAATCGACTTCTTCTGATGACTGTCGTTGTTCAGGCGTTACTGAGTTGCCTTCGGGGCTGGTAGCAGTTATTTTCGGAGGCTCCTTGGACTCGACCCTCTTGAGACCCTTCTCCGTAGAGTCCGATGCATCCGAGGGTTTGGCAGAATGATCCACCATCAACACTGATGAATTTTGATGGGCATACATATGAACGGCTTGCGCTTCGGATACCTCGAGGGCGGTCCAGTTGGTTTCCACTGATACTATGGAGAATGGCGTCGCGCGAGAGGAGAATTTCTTTGCCGAGGCTGCATCGTCGTGATGATCTGCACTAAAGTGCTCAGCTGCATAGCCTCCCACTTCGGATCTTGAAGTTTGCGGAGAGTGTGCTGCCACGACGGGTGATGTTGGTGCTACTGGCACTGGCACTGCTGGTATGGCTTGAACTGTGACGAAAGTCGTAGGCAGCGCTGCAGGCACAATTTGAGACGGTAATGCCTTGGTGGCATGGTCATGTGCATCGTTCAAGGCCTTTAGACTTTCGACAGTCAACGAGCCAGCTCGGGAGACAGTGCGGCTTGTCGGGGCCGACAGTGAAGATGAGCGAGCCAGGATATGGGGTGGAATATCGATGGTTCTTCGCTCCGACCACTCCGGCATAGAAGTAGATCGGTCCCAGCGTGATTGTCTCTCGAAAGACGATTCTTCATTTGGGAGGGGCGACTGATCAAGAGGAGTAGAGCCAACACTTTTGGTCCTAGAATGTCGGCTTGATGTGGACCGCAAAGAAGGTTCCCTTGACTTTGGCTTGTTTGACGATTTTCGATCAGGAATGACAACTACAGGTATGCCTCCATTCTTCCATACTTCGCGTCTTGCGCGTCCACTGAGCAATGGCTTTGTGCTAGGTGTGGAAGCGTAGCTGTCACGTCGCCTACCCGGCCCATTTTGTAATGGCGATGGTAAGGGCAATGCATGATGCCGCAGTTCGAACGCATCCGTAAAAGCCCGTCGACCACGAGGGCTCGTCTCTCGGAGTTCCCTTCGCTTGCGAACATGTCGCAAGGTTGGTCTTTGTGGAATGGGTGAATTATCAACCAAAATAGCTTCAACCACAGTAGAAGGCGTAGATTGATAAGAGAGACCGGATAATCTTCGTGATTCAATATTTCCCCTCGGTTCTGAGTGCGTTGTATCCACCCCGAAACTTTTTTTTGGAAGGGTTGTTTGAGGTGACGGGTCGACCATGGCGGGGTTTTGAAGAGATAAACTTCGGACAGCCCTCGTCACATTTGTCGCCGTGACCACGTCATCTTCTGTGGCGTCGCTCTCCCTCAAGGCCACCCGAGTGGCCATTAGAGAAGCAGTTTGGGGGCGATGTCTGCCTACAGATACCATTCTCCCAAGGTTGTCATCCCACTCCTGCTCTACCCTATTGGGAGAGCTCCATTCGCCATCAAATCGAGCCAGTTCGCCGCGGGCCCATGGAGTGTAACTCTCGTCATGTTTCGCACTGTATTCGAGGGCTAGGTCCGAAAGCTGGGGTTTGACGGTATGACTACTGACTTGTACGGGTTTTCGAAGGACTGTAGCTTGCGATGGCGTTGAAGAGGTCAAAATAGATTGAATAGCTGACATGGCAGCTTCGTCCTCAGACAGCGGTTCCTCTCGAGCTGTCTTGAACGACTCAGTGTGAGAATCCGTGGTGGCGGTTGTAGTCCGAGAAGTGCCACGATCAAAAGTTGCGAGACGAAAAACGCGAGGGCGGCTCGCAGGGTGAGGCGGCGTCACATCGGGTGTTGGAGGACTACGTTGATCTGGTGGCGTTGTCGGTGGTCGTTTTGACGAGACTTGTGGGGTTTGAAAACTGATATCAGGATGTGAAGGACTAGACGATTGAGCTGGATAACTACCGGACGAGGCGCGAGAGCAGTTTGGAGGAGTCGGGGGTAAATCAGGGCCAGTTCCTCTTCTCCGCGGTTGGTGCTTCAAAGTTCGTGGGCTGGAGGCTTGAGAGTCGGAGAAACCGGGAAAAGCGAACGTGTCGATGAGCAGGTCGCACGCTGAAGGCACTGCTGATGGAGAATCGTCAACGGTCGGGCCATTTCGTGGGCGAGGCAGGACTTTGCGCTTTCTGAATTGCCGCTGAGCCTTCAAGCCCGCGTCGAACGGGCTTTTAACATGGTCGGGTAGTATCGGTGCCGTCATTGTGAGCGATGAAATGACGGCAACTCGGCTTGAGCATGCTCAAGGAGCGAGCTGAGGAGACGCAGGGATAAAGAGATTTGGATGCTAATGTTTTTTTGTGGTGGCTGTCTTGAAACCAGGGATTCTGTGCATACTGAAGGTACCGGCGACGCCATTCAATTGGACAGGTGGCTGAACGTGAAGTAAAGTGGTTCGCGGCCGCGGCGCCAGGGTGACCCTTCTATGACTGAGATGACCAAGTGGTCTCAAGGGCATCTAAAGCAGCAGATGCAGCAATATGCGCAAAGAGTTCCTGAGGCACGGAAGCAAGCAGGTATGTACTAGTAGCAACGATGGTGGAAAGGGGCGAGACAGAGACAGGTTTGGGATGGGATATTATGCGACCCGGCGGGTCCTGAAGTCTGAGGAGATGAGAGCCAAAAAAGATGAAAAATCAAATTAAAATTAAAAAAAAAATTAAAAAATTAAGAAAGACGTGAAGCAGGTGATGCTTGGTGGACCGAGGTGGGACGGTGGTCGCGAAGCCGGATGGGATACGAAGGACGAGACAAATAGCCTAGCGAGGCAGCGCGGCGCAGCACACGGCCGTGGCGATACTCTGTACGATGTAGTCAAATGCGCAACAAGCTGCTTCAACGTTGTGTCGGGTGGTTTGGCGTGTCAATGCAGATACATGTCAGGTTTCAAAGTTGGAGTCGCCGAGGATGGTGGCAGCAATGCTTCTGGTGACGGAGGACTTGGGGACTCGGGGCGAAGCAAGCAAAAAGGAAGGAAACGGTCTGGTCACTGGTGCTTGCCTACTACTAGTTAACTCGTCCTACGTCATTGGATGACATTGGCGGAGGGCCTGGCCGGACAAAGGAAGGAGGAACGACGGCGCCGTAGTGCCCGTGCCCGCTGAATGCTCAACAAGTGCCTTCCGCTCGCTCTCTAGCACCCAGTTCCACCCGTCAGCTCCACTTGTTTTCCATGTCACAAAGGCCTTCCCACAAACTGGTCGTACGGCACTCCGTACTCCGTGCCATCTGCCATCTGCCACATCCAAAGGCGACACGCCACCAAAAGCCGTGCGGGTCGGCGCGGAAGACTAACGCGGTTTGCGAGCGAATTTCACTTTGCTGCTTCCGGTACCCCACGACGCTCGAATACATGCTGGAAGAGGTCAAGGTCAACTGGTGTCGTCGGGTCGGTGCGGAGTAGAGGGACGTCTGATAACAGCAACGGGGCACCCGATGTGCGCGGCACTTGAGGTACTCGAGCACCTTTACATTGAGTGTGCTTTGCTGACCTCTCCCAGATCCTTGCCCATCCTCTGTCCATGTCCAGTGTATCTGGTTTTGTCAGGAGGGGAGATTCTGCGCAACTACTGTGAAGCCCCGGACGTGAAGACGACGCAGCAAGGTGCACGAACCAGCTGGTCGTTGGACCCTCCAATGTTTCCACTAAGCACGAAGACCGAGTCACGACCCTGGAAGACTTTGTTTAGCACTGTGTCTCGATCCCTCCCCCGAGCCGTGGCCATATCCACATAACCGACTAGCTATTATTGCACTCTTGCGACCGCGGACACCACCACCGAGCGCTGTCCACCATCATGGAAGATGGCCACGCCAGCAGACAAGGTGCAGACGCGCCTTCCTCACCATCACTGAGCAGTTTTCAACTCTGAACCCGCAGAGGTCCTCTGATAGGCCTGAACCGGCTGCAGACCACCCTCCCCTCTGCCTTCGTGCGTCGCCACGCTAGTCGACATGCATCACATCGGCTTCCCGTAAACAATGTCGAAAGCCCGCGTCTTGGTTTCCTGCTGTGCCCTCGCATTGACAACTTTCACTGCCGACTGACAAGTACCAAGCACTGGAGTATCTAATTTGACAACCACCCTCCCACCTGTACAATACGCATTACTTCCACTTCTTCTCTGCACCCCTACTCCGGCCCAGACCCGTCACGTTACCAAGTTGGCACGAGGCTGTTCCCTGCCCCCCGGGGCGTCAACACATGATGTTTTCGAATTGACACACTGAGTAGGGTTCAATCCCTGACTGTTTGAACCTGTTGTCGCAATTTCTTCGCCTTCTCATTGGCCCTGACAACGCTGCTAGAAGCCCTATTGCGCTGCATCCCGAACCTTGATCCTGTGACAGATTGATGCATTCGAGCCTGGTTTGCCTTGTCATTAGTCCACTCCCCTGTGAGCTATTATACATGAGGATCTAAAAAACGGATTGCTCTGTTCCGTACTCCTCTCGTCGTCAGCCAATACTCTTGTTTCAAAAATGGCGGCTGCGCAGAATAGAAGCAATTCGATTCCATAGATCTCTGCATGGAAGACATGGAGTCGGATCGGCATTAGCTGGATTGCCATGCTGCCGAGTCGGACTCTCGAGTTATCATATCTATGGCCGGTATCAGAGAAACACTACAACGTTGCGGTTTCCCCGACCCTCTAGCGAACAGCGATTACATTGGCGTTGAGTTCGTATGCATGAGATTAGACTGCCTCGGCAATTCCGAGCAAGGAAGGGCTACCTCGCCCCGAAATTTGGCATCGAGTCTTTGAATGATCGTCGCTGCTCAAGAACGTCCCATTTAACAGAGGAATCATGTTTTACGCGAAAACGTAGCACTCCACTGTTTAGGGGACTCTCAATGAATTGCTTTGTCCGGATAAAAGGGTGAACTTGGTGACAGGCTGACCTAGCAGTCCCATGCTAAGCGAGCGCTTTAGCAAACATGAAACACCACATCGTCATCGTCGGAAACTATCAAGGCCACCTACGTAGACTTAACCGTGCTATATATCCTCCTGAGCAGTATAGTGTACTGAGCATCGAAGACGTACTTGTTGCTGTCTCATGCTCCCCAGTCTTCCATACCACGCTGCCATAGCCACCAACTACCTTTGCACAAGCACCTACAGTTGGGTACCTTTTGGGGATTGGGTTTCCAGCCATTGCATCTGGATAACGTCAACTGGAGCACCACTCCGCCGGCAACTTGCAAGTTCCGCAGAATTTAAACACCTTTCCCGAGACGGAAAACCACTTGCTGGTTCCACATGGATTTGGCCAGTGTGTACAAACAGATGCCGATGAAGTTGGACATACTGGGGAGGCCTCATGGGCATACTGCCTCCTCCATCTTGAGAGACGTGGCATTAATCACTGCCTGCGAGTTGGGACTCTGGATTTTTTTTGCAGTGTATGGATACCAGAAAAGAGCGGAGTCGTGATGCGACGCACGATTTCAGCATCAAAAGTTGCAGATGAGCGAGTGGTCGGGACAACCCAACAACAGGTACCGACAACACGGTGTATTGTTGTCTCGGGGAAACAGACGCAAACACGTACTTGGGCGAGACTTGAGAAGGAGTTGGCCGATGTGGTATAATCCGCAGGGTTGTTCTCATCATGGCGGTGCACCTCATGGCTGGGCTACACAAAAGGAAGAAGCGTCCTTTACCGAAACCGCCAAAGCCATTCTTGTATCCTGGCTTGTCCGTCTTCAAAGGGAAACAACTCCGCTACTACAGGAGTAGCTCCTTTGGACAAGTCAAGACCTCAAGCGCTGAACCATGCTCTCCGTGTAGCAAGCAATGCGGCGGATCGACAATGCGCTTCGAATTGTGTGACGCGGCGGGCGACCAAGGTATCACGACCAGCAGAGCCATTCGATTTTTATCTTCTCTTTCACGGTTTCCGAGATTGATCCGATTTTGCTACGTTTCGAAATGGCCAGGCAGTTGACGCAGCGGTGTGGTTGGGTTGGAACAAATTGCCCGAGTCTTTGAAGGGAAGAAAGAGACAAAATAAGACAAGGCGATGTTGACACAGAACTGGAACGTTTATATCCTTCGAGTCGCTCCCTTCTTTAGAGTACAGAATAACAAGGTGGTGTTGCCAACGCGTCAAGGAAACCCGGCTACGCGAAGTCCAGGCGAGAATTCTTCCAAGCCAAGGGGAAGAGATGTGAGTAAACATAATCGTCAACAGAACTAGGACGAGCGAGCACCAATCGTTGAGAAAGACAGGCGTCGCAAAATATGATGAATGGATAGTTGTACGCTTAGCAGGGCCTGTGAATGCGACGTATTTTACACAACGGATGGCTTTGAGGGTGGACGAGGAAGCATTCACGACAAGCTGCACATCACAGGGCTCCTTCGCCCCAGGGTGAATGTGCCGAGTTTCGCATATCATTAGACATCATCGCCGAACCTGCACATGCTTACACAACGGCTCTCGTGCAACCAGGGGCATTGCCGCATGGGCACCTTTAGACGGCACAGAAGAAGGTGACGAACGCCTGTCTTGAAACTTTGACCAAAGCGGTCACAGATGGGGATGTATCCTTGGTAGAGCTGCCGTGTATCTGCGGTGGAACAAAGCGGACGGGTTGCTGCATGGACTACGGTCCATGGATGTGTCTCGGTTTGAAGGGATATTGCACGGTGCCATAGTTTCGTCTGATGGTAATTTCGTATCCGAGGGAATCGACCAGAACCCCGCTGAACAAATACGATTACTAGTTACTCCTGGTACGTACCCAACACGTGGGCTCTGGATTCTGGGGTTGCGAAGCCGCCGGGATATGCATGGAGATCTGGGTAGAAACGCCGTACGGACGAATGATGGGCATAGCAAGGAGTGCGCAGACAGCAGGGGCCCCCTGCGCCTCGTATAAGTGCCAAGGACGACTGTTGAGAAAACAAGAAGCTGGAAAGGAAAGGCAGCAGCGGATGGAGGCTTCATTTGATGCGTGGCCGTGATTGCCCTCGGTTGGACCATCGTGCAAGGCCGCGGATACTGTCGAGAAGAAAACGGCGAAAGTTGATCATGGAGGGGTCAACCAGCAATCAGCAAATTTGAACATGGTAGCCTAGTGACATGACAGACGCCCACCAAGATGCGAAAGTAGTGAAGAGAGGCTGCCCAAAGCGCAAAAAATGAGTGAGTGAAAAAGGAATATGAAAATAAACGCAATCGTTCGTGGTCCGGTGCAGATCTCATCAGGAGGACAAAAGTGGCCCAGCCGCATGACGGCATGGTCTTGTGGTTGCAGGAAGGAGCCACCAAGCTGTGGTTGCATTTTGCTGGCTAGTGGCCCAAAACGGGTTTAACGTTGACGGGTCTGTCTGTGGTGTGTGCGCTGGCCTTGGGCCGACGAGATCGTGACCGTCTTGAGTCTTGACTCTCGACCCTTGCGTCTCCCTAGCTTTTCCATGTTCCTGTTCCCATCCGTCCCTTTTTGTCCCAAGACATTGCCACAACCAACTACGTACTCATATTCACCACACGAGCCGTCTGAGGCCTTGGTGCCAGTCGATGCTATTTCACCGAGTACTGGGCCGCTACTCCCCAAGATCAGAATTCGATTCTCGTATCGGCGTAAACTGAAGACGGTGCCCCGTGCCCATGGATGGTTCGTCTCTTTCCAGGCCCCGACTAGGCAAATACTGCGACTCTTCCAGGATGGTGCTAGATATCTGACCTGTGACAAAGCAGTTGTAGGATGCCACCCTACCTACCCGAGTACGTAGTTACTCGACATCCACTATGATTGACCTCGAGACAACAAGACAACAGCTGTTGAACATCCTTGTTGGCTGTGACCTCACTGGTCCCTTCACTTGCTGCGCTTCGACATTCGCCAGTGGCCCGGTGCCACATCACCATCACCATACCCCGAACTTGGCACGCAACTCGTAGCTCCGCGTGTGCGACAATCAAGTTGGCCATGCTTTCGTTTGCTATAAGAGGTCCGAGCCGCCGCCACATGACTGCAAATTTCCATCCTCAACTCTCTTGACCCGACAGAGAGAGTATTCGTCCTTCGCTTGTGACTCCAATTATCCCGTCGTGGTTCTGCCAACATTTTGTTCTCTTACGAGACCAAGACAGCTCGCTCACTTATAACACACGTGGTTCATCATGAAGATCGCCGTAGCTGCCCTCGCTACTGCTGCGGCAGTTGTTTCTGCCATTCCCAACGGAGGCATTCCTGTCGATGCCAAGATCGCTTGTGAGAAACCCAACGTCAACTTCTGCCTGGATTCTACGACACTTGTGAACTGCGACGCCAATAAGGTGGGCACTCGCGCTTTCTGTCGCGAGAGCATGATTCCATCACCACCTACAAATGGAATCGGCTTGTGCTGGCAGAGCTCGAAAGACGCCAGCGATGCGGTTTGCCACAAGGCAGTAAGTCTAGACAAATATCACTGGGGTTAGGGTTGCACGTTACTCATTGAATCAGTGCGTCGTCTATCATCCAACGCAATACACCATCCCCGCCTCGCTTTGTAACCCTACATATATACCAATGGATGTTCCAAGATCGGATGCCTTTAGAACTCCTACTCAAACCGCCAGCCTTCCTGCGGGAATCTCGACACAACCAGGTACTGCTTCATCCAGCACTCCCACCTCAGGCGTCATGAGCATCCCAGAGGGCACCAGTCTAGGAACTGCCACGATTCCCCATTCCACTCATGGTGAGGTGACTGGCCCAACCGGTACCTCGACTGGTGCTTGGTCGCCTACTGGAACCGACGACTGCCCTGTTCCCACAGAGACTGCCACTGCTACCGGAAGGACTGGTAATAACACGACGTCTCATACTACTTCCGACACGACTGTCCCTACTGCCGGTGCCAGTACCAACCATGTCATCGGAGCTCTCGCTGCCGCTGGCTTCCTGGCTGCTTTCTTCTTCTAAACTCATATTCTAATGCCCCGAGGCATCATCCGCCTGTTGGTAAAAAGGCCTGTTACCCAGCCACCTCCAGCTCTGACGAGACCGCCGAGTTCGGTCAGAGAAAGGATGATTTTTTCCTTGGCGAGGAGGGGGGGGGATGGAAGACCTACGAATAATAATGCAGAAGTAGCGGAGGCAAGGCGAATGCCACTGAGACGATCCAAGCATGACACCGCAAATTCAAAGAGACCAACCCTGAAGTTTAACACACGAGTTGCATCAGGCCCTACACTAGTATATACAACAACAAACGCTCCCTCATTCCCCAAAACCCCTTGCCGCTTCCCAGACTCCGGCATGAGACACGTGTAGTCCGAGTGTGTAATCCCCGTCATTGCGTCATCACTTTTTACTCGCCCACACGTTCTCATGAAACACCCACAAGGACGGGGCCTCCTCGGACCCTTGATACGAGTAACTCAAGTACAGGGCGTATCGAAACATGGCCACTCTCAAGCTCTCCTCCGTCACGTCCTCCCTCTGCAGACTCTGCACCACGCTGTCAACCGTCAACTCCTCGAACCGGCGGCCCACACAACCCTCGCTCAGGCCGATCTCGCCATCCGATCCGCATTCCCTACAAGTGCCGCGCATCCTCGCCACACAAGGCTGCCATTGTCTGCCACGAAACGCAACATAGACAGCGAGCAGGAAACTTTGCGGAATGGGCAGATGGCAGGGCACGACGCAGCCAGGGGACCAGATGGATGTCTTTTGGCGCCTTCTCGCCTCGCGAGCTCCCGATTCGAGCTTTGACAGCGCCACATCGGGATCAATGAAGGACGGGACGGACGGGAAAGACCGAGGCGCGAGAATGGCATTGAACAGGCGCGAAGTCAGGCGCGTCGAGGGCCTGGCGGACGGCGGTAGGTGAGAGAGGATTTCGTGCAGGAGCTCCGAGGGCAGCGAGTCCATGTTGCGTAAGGTAAGGTATGGTTGGTGATGCGGGGGTTAGGGTTGCCCGAGCGGATGGCTGGTTGTCCGGAGCTTTTGGGGGGAAACTGGAATAAAGAAGTAAACTAGCCTAGATGACGGTGAGCGGTAGATATTTGAACTCTGAAAAGATAAAAGAAAGAAGGAGAGAACAGAGAAAAAAGTAGACAGGGTGACACGGTGCCTGGCTGCGCATTGCACACATTTAGTAGGTTGTAACTTGTGGCCTGGGAGCCGTCAAGGTTCACGGCCTGGATGGACCGCACGGCGCACGCCATGCCGTCGGTCGGGGCCAGAGTCTCCCCTTCCTGCTCTGCTCTGCGGCCGGTTGGCAGCCATGGCTTCGCGTGAATATACGATAATGCTTGGCTGGACGGGCTTTATTGTATGCGGGCTAGGTGTTGGCCGCGTCGACGGGATGCATGAGGTGGCTGTGGTGGTGCAGGAGCAGTGGTGCAAAAGCGCCCATGGCTACCGATGTGATTATTCTGCGGTTCCATCTTAGCTTGCTCTTCTTTTCGTCTTCTCGATCTGGACTGTGTCTGCGCGGTTGAAGTTGTGGGCGCGACCGCCAGGAGAATTATACTGAAGCGTCCGTCCAAAAAACCACGTCTCCCTGGCTGGCTATGGAGAGCGACACGTTGCCAGCTGGGCCATGCCGCCACGTGGCCAGCACGCGACGAGGACACTCGGTGGTCTTGAAGTATTCTTCGCCAGGTTGCTTTTTTTGTCCCCTCTTTATTGCGTTTGACACCCTCGTCTCCTTTGGCTATCCGCAGCAGTCGTCACGAGGCAGTCTCGTCCCTCCACCACTGCTGCATCAGCACAATCCTCTCCGTCCTCTCCTTGGCCAACCTGCGCCCCTCATCCGTCTTCATCATGCCCTCCAGCCGCACCAGCTTCTCCGCGAAATGCTCCATCGTGTTCCCCATATCCCTATTCCTCGCACCGCCAAACGCAAAGGCTCGGCCTATTCCCACGGCGCCGATGGCATCCAGGCGGTCCGCGTCCTGGACGACGGCCAACTCGGGATGCGCCTCTATCAGCTGCATCACCCTGCCCGGGTCCTTGACTTCGCTGGAGTAGCTGACCCCTAGGCAGATTGCTTGTACCTTTTCAGCGAGGGCCTCCGAGGCGCCAAAGGAGCGGAGCGCGTCGAAGACGAGGCGGGATGAATCTTCGCCTGGCTTGAGGTACTTCTTGTCGCCGACGTCGTGGAGCAGTGCCGAGAGGGTGACAGCGTCCAGAGAGGTGCTGGGGAGGGTAGCTTGGATGTGCTTGGCGAGCCGCAGCACGCGCTGGACGTGGTTGAAGTCGTGGGAGGGGTCGTAGTTTGCCATGTAGGCCTCCACGTAGTGGGTTACTTTGGCGACGAGGGCGTCGTCGATGGTGAGTCCGGACGACATGTCGGCGTGTGTTGCTGGTTGTAACTTGAGGAGGGCGGTGGAAGGGCATTGACTGGTCACAACATCAAGAATGGGAGGCACCGATTGCACTTTCCGAAACAAGGCATCCAATCCGCGTACCAGCCAATCCGGGGCTCGGATTTCTAAGCCATGTCGCATCGACCCGACCCTCCAAACCGACATGGAGTTCGGAGTGCCGCGTATGGCAATCGTCATCCGAAGTTGATTGACGGAACTGGGACCTCGTATAGGTTTTGCCTCAGCTAGGAAGCGATGGAGCAGCGTATTGGAATTACAGTACTCGGCGCGATTCGAGAATCGTGGGTGTAGCAGACCTGTCATCAAGTCAGACAGGCCACGTTAGTACAACTTCAACCCATGGTACGAAAGAATACGCAAGCATAGCGTAATATTGACGGGTAAAGCCGCGCAAAAGCCGTCTCGGCTCGCAACCAAATTTTCCAGGAATAAATTCTTCTGAAATGCTGCAGTAAATTTGGTATTGGCAACGAAAGAACACGCTGAGCAAATCTCTCATGAGCAAAATCGTCGTGGCACAACGCAGTCCAGCACGATATGTCCACATTGGAGAGTTCGCCGGACCTTGAATTGATAGAAGAGCTAGTGGTGGAACGTGCCGGACAAGCCGAGGACTGGCCTGTTTCATATGGTCAGATCGCCTCAAAGCCCGTTGCAGCCCGCGGTTAAGAATGGCTGCAACGTCGGTACCATCTCTGGTTCTGTTGAATATATCGTGAGCCTCCTGATTAGGCAACGTTTTGAGAGCTCAAACGGTTCTTCGTGAGAAGTTGCTCGGCACTGCAGGTGATTATAAGCTCGTCTGAGGGCCTGCAACTGCGTCTCTCCTGGTTGTGTGGTCGGAAGGCACTCGGTCCGTCGTTGGATACATCCACGAAAAACTGGTCGTTCTGCAGAGCGTTGCCAAATCCGGTCCGCATTTGCCACGCAGGTGACGGTATTCATGCCCAGGAACTTGGTTGAGATACGTGTCCCCTGCTTACGACACTCTGTACACGCCGCTGCCACGAGATGGACCCTCGGAGGCAAAATTGGCTCTGGAACTGGTCAAAAGTAGCAGAGGGCGCGATGCTTTCATGCATCTCTTTGGCAAGACTTTCTGCTAGCCTCGTAGCTTATCTTGATTGTGCCGCACCCACCAGCGTATGCTAATCGGGTCAGTAGTAATATCACAGTTTCTTGGCTGCCGCCTCTATAACCCACGCATATGTGTTCGATATTCCTCGCAAAAAATGCTACTGTAATGCTTGTCTCCCTATGTTCTTGCCAAAATGATCCAGGTCGCTTGAAACGCAAGCACCAAGCGGTCTGGAAATGCAGCAAACGTTTAAACACCCAGGCAATACGAGGCACTCTCGATTTGTTATCTGCTAACTTGTGGCGAAAAGTCTCGTCTTCAATGCAACGTCTTCGTCCGAGGCCAACCCTTGGATACTGGTTGATAGAAGGCATACCCGCGGCCTCGACTGCGTGTATTCTTCGCTTGTGACCCTCCTTCTTTACCCGCCGACGCTAAAACTTAGTGGCTGCACGAAACTCTAGAATGAGGGCGGAGGACTCGCACCATAATCGGCTTGTTGCCGCATAGTCGAGAGGTGATGCAGGGCGGTAGTTATCAGCTCAGTGGCACGAGGACAGGCCGCATAGCGTGGGAGAATCCGTTGTGTGATGGAGAGAAACGAGCTTCGTATTGACTGAGAGAAATGTTTTGTTTATGCTGTTCAAGTAGATTTCGTTGCTGATCTTATGCTACCATCTCGGCGTACCAGGACGAGACCTCCGTACTGAAAATTGGGCGAGTGTACGGAGTACTCCGTACCTGGGCCAGCAGTTGCCGCTTCAAGGAGCCGATGTCTTTACGTGTGAGGTTATCATGAAGGCGCAGTCCTGAGCTGCATTGCTTGTTCCCGTCAATCGGTAACTCACGCCCTTGGCCTACCTTGGCGCCTACGCAGTAGTAGTACGAACGAGGAAGGTGCAACGGACTCGATATCATCGTCAAAATGTAGCCTAGCTACCTAGGTAGGTGCCATGTCAGGTCTGTCCTTCCTCGTGCCATGTCTCGAGCCAAAGTGTAGCTCCACGGTTGGTGATGAGTGACGGCCCATCAATTGACATGCCGGCAAAGGCAAGACTGTAGCTAACTTCAATGGTGCCAGTGTCGATTCAGGCCGTATTGCGCCGTCTTCTGGCACGCATGCCCTCAAGACCAATCTGCAGAGGCAGTTCAGCACGCACCGACGACGGGCGAGAGAGAGAAAGTCGCCTGGCGGGACAACAGGGCACTACTACAAATAGAAATGGCGGGGTGACGCTGCAGGCTCCACATGGCCCACCTCCAGCGCCAGCCCAATCAAGCGGCACTTCTAAACGCCGGCATCCATGAGCGTGTGCACCCAAGTCCCGTCATTGGCCAGACTTGATGCCGCTCGACGCATCGTGATGCCTCGTGATGCCTCGTGATGCATCTATGTGCAGGCGCCCTGCCACTGTTTAAGCGCCGACAATCCCCTCATCGCTTGGTCCCCTCTCTGTCGGCTGGCACTGCTTGCTCTCTTCTCGGTCGCCTCTCTCTCGCCCGCATTCACCTCCGCCCGTCGTCCGCAATGTGGTGTCAACGTCGGCCACTGACCTGTGCCCGTAGCCCATGATCCCATGTCCATCCCACGTCCAGCCTCTCATTGGATGAGTTTCTTGGGTAAACAGTGCCATCGTGTCTTCTACTTCCTGCATGTCTCCCAAGCGTGCAGCTGCAAAGGTTTGTATGAGTAAGTCGAGTGCGTCAACCAGGCGGCATGCAAGCCATTCTTGTCGAGGCCGACTCTGAGGCACACAATGCGGGCTACTAATCCATATAACATGGGACCAACACCCTCTTCCTCGTCCCTTCCCTTCCTTTCCTCCTCAGCAAGTTCTGTGAAGCCAAATCCTCGTTTCTGTTTGTGTGTTGCGGTTTTCCCTTTTCCCCCTTTTCCCCTTTGCCTTTGCTTTGTAGAGCCGGCCTCTACCTCCTCTTCTAATATACATCGTCTCGAATAGCTGGATATTCCCGTTTCCTGCAATACCTCCATACACCCAATCTCGTTAAGTTGCTGGTCAGCTTGAGAGGCGAATTATTTACTCGTACTACTGCAGCATTGTTTCGCGCGTCCTTGTTTGCACTCTCGCCTTGATACACTCTCCCTAATAGCGGAACATCGTGGATTTTACTTGCTCGCCGACACCCATAACCAAGTTCCAAAATTTTATTGTTCAGGATCTTTTTCACTCGACTGCATCGTCAACTACAGGAATAAACAACATGTCGGCTATTCAACTTTCTTTCTCTCTCCGCGTCTCCGCGGGCGTCAAGACGGTGCACCTTCTCGGCTCTTGGGACGGCTACGTTGGTCAGCTCCCTCTCTCCAAGGACAAGTCTTCCTCCAAGTCCGGTTCCTGGAAGGGAACTTTCCGCTTCCAGAACTCCACTCTGGAGGCTGGCCAGCGATACTGGTATTACTACATCATCGACGGTTACCATGTTTCCCACAACCCTAGTGTTGCCTCCACCACAGAGCCCACCACAGGCCGTGAGCTTAATATTCTCGACGTGCCCTCTGGGAGGTCCGAGAAGCCCGAGAAGTCCTCTTCCCGCCATCACAAGTCTTCCTCTTCCGCCAAGGATCACAAATCCTCGTCTTCGTCCAAGTCGAGCAGCAAGAGCTCCTCGCGCCATCAGTCGTCATCCAAGGACAAGGAAAGCCGTACGTCGTCGCGCAGTCGATCATCCCTCTCCTTTGACATCCCCAAGGGACGACCTCTCTCGGTGTCCCAGATCAAGGCTCCCAAGCCCATGTCTCCGCACGCGACCAAGCACATCCTTGACTCTGACTACTATGACAATTACGAAATTGAGGAACTCAGCGCCCGGTTCGGCAGTGCTGGCATCGACGACGAGGATATCATCACCGACTTTGGCACCTCTCCCGTCTCATCCAATGGCTCGTCACTGTCATACCGCTCCGACAGTTCATCCCCCAGCTCGTCCCTCTCCGGCTACAGCACACCAGGCTCCGACTGCAGCTCATGCACTTGCGAGCGCTACGGCATCACCCGCAGAGGCGAGCGCGTCAAGCTCGACTGCGGCGGCTCCAAGTGCGGATACGGAGACGACAGCTCCGACTGTTCGAGCTACATCAGCGAGGATGAAGAGGACGAGGTCCACTACTCCCGCGGCCACTCATGCCGCCACGGAATCGTCGTCACCTGAAGCACTTGTGCAAAACCGTGAAGGATATGCGTGTTGGTCATCAGAGTAAGGCCAAAACAGAGAAATTCGGCCGTTCATTCCCTTGAGCCGGCAGACGTTGACGGACTCCCGTCATGCCGTCTGGCTCCCCAACTTCTTGTTGTGGTACATTCAAAACCAGTGCAACAGTTTTGCTTGCATTTCACCGTAACCCCCTCACTCGCAGCGAGGACAGCCGCACCAAGCAGGCCTTGGAGTACGCTGGCGGACTCGACTGCGGGCGAAGACCAATGGGTCGATGCTGCGGCCCTCTCGCGGGCGAGGCTCGTGCCTGCGGGAGCTTTCGTTTGTTACTTCTTGAACAGTAGGGGGCTTCGAAGGAGCACCGGCACTTCAGCCTCCTTGCGCAATCGCTAAACGTCAAAGATGGACAGCCTCGATTTTTACGGATCGTGGACCGGCTCCAGGAGGAAAGCAGGGGAGATGGTGGTAGGACACCTTTGTGGATGTGGCGAAGGACCAGCCGTTGGGACGGTCTCGAGCTAGCCAAGGGTGTATGTAGTAGATAACTAGACCAGAGGCAGATTCACTGCCTGACTTTTTCTTTGAATAGAGGACGCTTGAATCTTTTCATTGAACTGGGCGCGCGCATCCGTGGCGCTGCATGGCAGTTGGTTAATTACCCGTCGCGTACTTTGTCCGGAGTCCATAAAGTACTTAAAGTACTTGGTACTTACTAAAGTACTCAAGTTCCGTACCGTCACCCGTCGAACACCCCCCGGGGCTGCCGTCGTGGCGGGCGGCCCGCGACACCTGTGCGTGCACCGATTTGACTGACACCCAGCGGCGGGGTAGTTCAGACCGAAACTTGGAGCTGAGAGTCGAGACCTTCGGTGTCGGACTAGACCTCTGGGAAACATTTAGCCGGCCCGTTGTTCTGTTTCTTGTCTCGTTCCTTCCACGTTTCCACTTGACAATTTCGCAATCAGCAGCAGCAGCCCGTCCTCATTTTGGTTCGACACCTCAAGGCTCAAGCTCTCCGCACCAACTCCACGGCCTGTGGCTCCTCCCATCCTGAAGCTCAACATGGCCAACGACCAGCTCATCCTCCCCATCATCGACTCCCACATCCACCTCTACCCCGAGTCCGAAGTCGACTCTCTCGCCTGGTGCTCGCCTTCCAATCCCCTCCACGGCCAGCGCTCCCTTGCCGAATACAAGGAAGCCACCAAATCAGCCCCGTCCCTCCTCGGGTTCGTCTTCGTCGAGACAGACCGCAAGCATGGCCTAGATGCCGGCGAAACCGACGGCTCAGGCTGGGAAGCCCCCCTCCAGGAAGTCAACTGGGCCAAGAGAATCGCCCTCGGGCAACCAAAGGACGGGGAGGGCCATACCGCCGACGACGCGAGGCTGTGTCTGGCCATCATCCCCTGGGCGCCACTGCCCAGCGGCAGAGCCGTCATGGAGAAGTACATTGACCAGGCAAAGCAGGAAGCCGGGGACGCCTGGCCCAAGGTCAAGGGATTCAGGTACCTGCTGCAGGACAAGCCCAACGGGACCATGCTGACAGCCAACTTCGTCGAGAGCCTGAAGCTGCTGGGGGAAAGGGGCTTGGTGTTTGAGGTGGGCGTCGATCAGCACAGACGGGGCAAGAGACAGCTAGATGAGCTGGTGGAGATGATTGGCAGGGCTCACGACGGGGTCGAGGAGGACAAGAAGGTGACCATCATTCTCAGTAGGTCTCTTTCGACAACGCGGCCCAGGAAAGATGCCACCAGCATGTATGTTTGAACCGTGCTGCTGACGCAACCACAGACCACCTCTGCAAGCCCGACCTTAGCCTCTACAACATCACGTCAGACCCCTCCTTTCACGCCTGGCGAACAGCCATGTACACGCTCAGCAAAGCGTCAAACACGTACATGAAGCTGTCGGGGGGGTTCTCAGAAATGCCCGAGGCCCTGCGCGCCCAGGAGCCCGCACGCATTTTCCAATCAACGCTGGGGTGGCTGGGCATCGTGCTGGCGACGTTTGGTCCGTCTCGAATCATGTTTGGCAGTGACTGGCCGGTTTGTACGTTGGAGGGAATGGGCGACGAGGCATGGCCAAAGTGGAAGGACGTCGTGGAGAAGATGTGCTGGATGGCAACATTGTCGGACGAGGAGAGGGCCATGATTTTCGGCGGCACCGCCAAGAAGGCGTATAATTTGTAGGCAAGAGGTTGGGATGCCAGATGCCAACAGCATTGGCCGCCGTCTGTGGGTCAAGGTCGACGACAAAAGGGCGGCCAAGAAACAGTCTGTTCGAAATTGCCCCGTTGCAGCCGATATGTACGGCATCGCTCATCATCACACAAGACACACATGGTTTGTACAGATGTTGTTTCCGGGAACCAATGTGAGAGAGGCCTCCGCGTGTTGTCGAGGCTTCCCGGCGGTATCGTGACTTGAAGCCGGCATCTTCTCAACGAGCCTCGAAGCGACATTTGATACCCTGAGCCTGTGACACTCCCACCGGACCATGGATAGAAAAGCTCAAGCAAGCCACAAGTCAACCGCATCCAGACGTATCCGAAAATTCTTTTCGCTCCCATCAGGGGGGATAAGCAGTATTGCCTGGCAAGACAGCATATCCCGCTTAGTCCGCTCGACGACAGATTGGCGTGAAAAAAAGATGAAATTCAATTTGACCCAGACGCCAATTCGTACATTCATGACTCCCTTTCCAATGCCGCATCTACTTCCAATAGCAAGCATCCCTTTCCCCCGCGTCACTCGCGACGATGCTCAACATCAAGAGCCCCTCGCACCACGGCAAGTCTCTAATCCTGCCCTCTCCCCCGATAGCTGCCCATCTTCTCGATCGAACTCATGATCCCGCTCCTCCCCGGCCGCGGCAACCCGCCACCCCCCCTGCCCAGGTGCCCCGGCGGCGGGATCGCCGACCCAGGCGCCCTTATTCCCGAGCCGCCACGCCTCCCAGCACTGCTATATTTTGCATAATCTCTCGATGCCCTGGGCGTCTTTGCCAAATCAGCCCGTTCCTGCTGTTGCTGCTGCTGCTGCTGCGCACGTTGTTGCTGCGAACCCCCAACGAAGCTCTGCATGGACATCATCTCCTCTGCCAGCTGCACCAACTCCCCCTTTTCAACCCTCTCCCTCTCCAGCATGGTCCTCAACTCGGCATTGTCCTTCTTGACCGTCGAAATCACAGCCTCCAGCCGCTGAATATCCGCATGGAGTTCCTTCATCGCCGCGCTGTCTCTGGCCGCTTGCGCCCTGCGCTCCTCGGCCCGCGTTCTCTCGGGCTCCGCCCTCGTCGCGTCCGTTGCGTGCCTCTCGCGAAGGCTGGCGTTGTCCTCGCTCAGCTCCTCGACACGCGCCTCCATCTCCCTGACGCGTTTCTCCCAGCGGGCTTCGTACGACTTCCTCAGCGCCGCGACCTTGGTCTCGTGCTTGCCCTTGTACAGCGTGTGAAGCTCTCTGGCCACCCTCTCCACGGCGATTTCTACCTCCTTGGTCGACGCGGCCCTGGCCTTTTCCGGAGAGCCAGGCGCGTCTTTTGCCTTTTCGACGTCCTTTCCGGCGCGCATGCCCGCCATTTTGCTCTCGGCCTCTTGGTGCAGCATCTCGGCCGCTTCTCTGCGCTTCTCGCTCTCCTCGAGTCTCTGCTCCAGTTCTTCCCTCTCGCGCTGGCCCGCCATGGCGTCCTCCCTGATCTTGCGGAGGACGCTCTCCATCTCGCGTCCGCGCTTTGCCCAGCCCTCCTTTTCCGCAGACAGTTGCTCCTTGAGACCGCGCTCCTCGCGTAACTGCTCCATCGACTCGCCCACGCGCTTTTCGGCATCGCCAACTGCGGCCTTGAGAGAGCGGACCTCTGCTTCTTTCCCGCTCAGAGACGCCTTGAGAGAGCTGATTTCCGACAAGAACCCAGACTTGAGTGACTCCAGCTCACGAGGTGTGATGGAAGGGAGACTCCGGGGTGTCGGCATGGGAGGGATATCAAAATCAATCAGGTTGGCGACTTGACGACTGGGCGTCTCGGAGAGACCAGGGACCGCTCGCGACGGCGACAAGTCGCCTCGCTTACAGGGCGACCTTTGCTGCGGAAAGCGCATCTGGTCCGTGAAATCCATCAACAGACTCGTCGTGTTCCCGCCACCGCCGCCCGACGGAGAAGCCGGTCGGGCAAAGGAATCCTGCGGCGGCTTTGTTCGAGGCGTGTATCCGTCAAGCCCACTCCTCGTCGGGCTCTGTCCCAGCTTCGCAAACACCGTCAAGTTGGGCACCACCGAGAAGGTACTAAACGTGCTGACGATTGATTCATCCGGCCCGGCGGCCTCGTCGCCCTCCTGCTCGCCGGGCCGCACCTGAGCATCCGCATCCGCATCCGCAACTGCGCCCGCGCGAGGCTCGCTTTCGTCCTCGAATATCTCAATCGCCGTCTTCAGGCCCTCATTGCTTCTCACCATGTCCTCGACGCTAACCTTCCTCCCCTTCATGGCCGTCCCGCCGGCATCTTCCCCCCTCGGGCTGATCTTGACGGGAAACCTCGCCACCGGCGACACCTTTCTCGGGCTTCGCTGGGGCGGCGGTCCCATGGAGCCGCTCAGTGTGCTCTTCGGGTCTCCCAAGATCTTGAGCGGTGACAGCTCCGTCCCGGAAATGACACGACAATGCCGCGCTTTTGACGGGGACATGTTCTCCTGGTCCGTAGCACTGGTCTCCTTGACCGAAGACACTAATGGCGACGACCGTCGGGAGCCATCTAGAGGTTCGGTGCCGCAATCGCTCGCGCCCGTCGCAGTGGTGCACGTGGAGGTGTAAACGCGCGCCTCGTACTGCTCGTACTTCCTCTTGCTGGGAGGCGTGTCCCTGTTCATGCCTGCCTCGCCAACAGGAGACAATGGAGACGCCATGCTGCAGAGAGCCAATGCGCAGCAGGTCTATTGTAGAATGACTGCGATGTATCGACAGCGTCCGCGACGTCGGAGTTTGGTATGGCGTCGTGCGGCGCTCCGTGTGGGCGATGCTCGAGGTGCAGTTGTCGGATCCGCCTCCCGGTAGTGATGATGCAAGAAGGGAATCGGGGCTCTGCTGTCGTCGGTTTCCCAAGCGCGTGTGTTGTCCAGCAGGGGAGAGAAAGCCCATCGCCTTCGGAACCGATTCCACAATGCGAGGGGCCCCCCAGCTCTGTTTACTCGTTGGCCCAGCAACGCCTCTGTGTCGAAATCACGTGGGGCCCCAATCTGAACTCGGGACCGAGCTGGAAGCGAGCCGTCTCAGTCGCCTTGCTAGAAATCAAGCGTGAGCTCTTCGTAGCCCAAGATTAGCATGCGTCATGTGTCGCACTTTTACTTGAACCTCTTGCAGCACGACATACAGAGCTGAGAGGAAAGGGTATCAACCACATGGAAAGTGGCCTGCTGGCTACGCCTCTTCTTTCTTCCTTTCTCCGCAGGTCAGCCGTGCCAGCAGGACCCTAGGCTCAACTTCAACACCAACCTCCTCGGCAGCCGTGCACTTGTCTAGACAAGTCCGTAGAGTTGGGACCTGCGAGGGCCTCTTTGGCGGCGAGTGTGCTGCAAGCTCCGACTGTGCTCCTGCTGGGATGGCTGCGCTGACGAGTCTAGCCTTCAAACGCGCCTGTTACAATTGACACGGAACCCGAGCGGCATCGAGCCCGTGATGCCAGGCCTCGTGCGGGAGCAGTCAGTCTTTCTGGACGGCAGGGCCGCACACGCTCCAGCCGCCTCTCCGCCAGCGTCGACAGCGCCACCATCCATCTCCCTATTTGTGTACGGAGTACGGCACGGCCAAAGCAGTCTCGCAGTCTGCCGAGTCGAGCCTGCCGAGTCGAGCCTGCCGGGGGCGTCGTCGCATCGCCAGCCAAAGAGACCATATCCCAGATGCGCACCCGAGGCGCCCACGTAGGAAGGGAGCGAGGGGAAGGAGGGATGCTGCTGGGCGTGGTTTGCGGCCGTGCTTGTACGTGGTCACGTCAACTGGCAGATGTTCTCCGTGCCCGACGACCATATAGTAGTGCTCCGTACTCCGTAAACCTGCCCGAGACCAGAATCGTCGTCGTGCATAAAACGAGGCTGTGGGCTAATTCAGCGTTGAGACAATCGGAGAGATTTCATCTTGTCCTCGAACCCAAATACAGACACGCCAGCCCATCTTACGTCATCATCACTGTGGCGCCCACCCCGTCCCGCCAGGCTCCAGCCATCCCCGAAACTCTATCTTTCAGCTGCTAGGTACTCCGTACGTGTAGCCATAGCCAGCAAGTGCAACGGGTCAGCTTCTTCGTCTCATTTTCTTCCAAGACAAGAAATACCACCTTCGTATCAGGCATGACACGCTAGTGCAAGCCCATGTATGCATGTACTCTGGGTATGCATGTAGACAAGGGCACGAGACGAGGACCATGGTTCCTCGAGGCAAAAAAGCGGTACCTACGCAATACAACTTTCCCCACAATTCTCCTCTCACCGTTGCAAAGTCATCTCACTGTCGATTTTGGTCATAGTCGTCATCGTGTATATAAATATATATGTATATATTGAAATTTGAATAGCTTTTAGTCATTTCGTAAAGTCGTTACCTAGACGCGGTTTTGTCCAACACACTCTCTCTTTGACGCTTTTTGTTTCAACGCAATCATACCAAGACGGTGAACAAAAGTGGTCGTAAAGTCATCAAAATTGCAGATGCCTCTTTCGTTTCCAAGCCAGTCTTCCACCGGAGGACTCCTGTGAAGCTAATAGAACGGTGACAGAAAAATAAAACAAGGTAATGCCAAGGTAATGTGGCGTGGGAATGCCCACAAACCAACTCATCGTTTCTGGCCTGAGGTTCGTAACAGGCTCAAAGTGCTCTCGCTCTCTTCTGATGTGTTCGTATCGTTAGGTCAAGGTTGGAAACTCAAACCACTCGTAGTCGTAGTCTGGAATCGTTCTCCCAGCACATAAACATGCCAAAAAAAAAAGAAAGAAAGAAAGAAAATAACCCACAGCAAGTCATCAGTAGAAAATTACTTCCCTCCATGCAAACCGTAACTCATCAGGCACATACAGACGTGGCAGGCATGCTATGTAACATAGAAACAGTGGCCATCGCTCGTCAGCAAGTCTTTGATCCGAACAGACGTATTTGATGAGGCGATTTCCAAAAAAAAAAAAAAAATACAAGGCCCTAATCCTCTGCAGAAAAAAAAGGAGATGATATAAAGAAACATAACCAAAAAAAAGGCCAAGGCGATGACAAGTACTGATTGAAACAAGGAACGTATCTGTATTGTGTGGCGAATTGGTGGCAGCACCTCGTTTCTTATTATTCGGAAGATGGTGATATTGGCAAGTCTTTTGAGCTCAAACCCAACATGTCGCTAATCGTTTTCGCCGCTGCCAGTACTAAACGCCCCAAAAGCCAGGACCGTAAACGAGGAAGAAACAAGGTAAAACATAAAACAACGCTCATCACGACGCGTCGCAATTGAGCACTGTTTCAACGGCAGGGTATCATCACACTGGGATGCGTGGCAAGACAAGTGGCGGGTGATTTCTCATTCACCGCCTCCTAGGTGCTGTAATGGCAGAAGCCGGTCGGTTGAGCGCGTCGTAGGCTGGAGCTGGCACAGATGTCTCCATGATGGTCCTTCGTCTCTTGAGGTCTCCGTTGCTCATACCATTGGCTTCGCTTCCAGATTGCGACAAGTCCTCATCGTCTTCACGCCCCCGCTTCATGCCTCCCGAGGCACCATTCATCAGTGGTGGCTGTGGCGCATAGCCATTGGGAATAGAGTTGGACATGTCGGCAGCAGGTGCATAGACGTCACCACCCGGACCAGCATTGGCCTGCCCTCGATCATTACTGACAACATTGTAGAGGTTGCTGGTCGTCTGCTGGACGCGAGGGGGCGTGTTGTAGCCATTGTTCTGGGGGTAGTATGACTGATGCGGAGCCGCCGTTCGAGGTGTCGCTCGCCCGGAACTTGGGGGGTGGCCGGGAGACCCGGTCATATCAGGATTGATGTTCGCGTCGTTGGCCAAGTTGCCAATGCTTGGTGCCGTATAGTTATAGGAGGAGCGAGACTGATCGTAGACACCGCTGTTATGGGTATATTCTGCCTCATGCTCAGGTTCCCCCTCTTCTTCTTGACCGTGTCCAGACTGCTCAGATGGCATGATACCGTTGGCAGGTTTGGTATCATGCTGCTCTGTCGATTGACCAGGCGGGGCTGGTCGACTGGATGGCGGTCCCATACCGCTCTTGGCGTATGAGCTAGTCTGGCTATAGATGCGGTCGTTGGCAGGATTCGCGTTTTGATACGGTGACTGCTGAGAAGCAGAGGCACCATACATCTGGCGGGAGTTGTCATAGCCCTGGCTGGCCTGGTGGTAGGGTTGCATGTTCTGAATCGGCTGACCGGGGGGCGTCGTAGCCGGCGTGTTTGGCATTGAGCGTGTGCTGCTTATGCCGGATTCGATGGCCAGCGTGTTGGTGCCTGGCGCACCATTCATTGCTTGGCCTTGCCAACCAAAATTATCCGAAGTACCCATGCTGCCTACGCCGGCATTGCCAGGTGGTGTGGGAAACGTATGAGCCCGGTCAAGGGTTGGACGGCTGGTCATACCGCTGTGAGAGGGGAGAGACGTCTGTGAGCCAGAAAGACCCATTTGCTGGTGCTGCTGGATAGATGGCAAGCCGGGGGGAGGGGGTGGAGGGCGTATATGGCTCTGTTCTTGTTTACGGCGCTCAGCTGCTGCCATTACTTGACTAGTACGGGTCTGATTCGTGGGATGATAGAGCAGAGCTCCAATGTTGTGCACGAACAGCGGATAGAGCATCTCGGTGATCTTTTCCTTGTTGGCAAAGTCAAGAGCTCGTTCGTAAGGAATCCTACGAAGTGGTGTTTTAGTATATTGTCACAGTTTTTCTTTGGAATACCTCATCCATCATGCGGACTTTACGTACCAAACACCCTTCAAGTGCATAGGGCCGATCTTAACGACATGGCGCACTTTTTCGCTCTTCAAGATACCGTCTCGTCGACCTCTAGTCATGCCGGCTACATTTAACAGCTTTGTACCGTTGATCATGTGGTTGTCTGTAGAGGATGATATGGGTTAGCCACAAGCTCTTTCTATTGTGTACTGTACCACTATACGACTGGGAGTCTACTCGACATGTCCCTCGTTTTAGGGTCAAGTTCGGTAAGGCATACCTTCACGTCGAGCAACGCAAATTCCCCGGGCTTCGACCTGAAAGCACAAGCTGCCCTCGTCCTCCCACAACGTAGCGGTAACCCGTGGCTTCATGCCAGGAGGGGGATTTTGTCCGGTGGTGTCAAAGCCGGCGTAGTGGTTAGCCATTGACGCCTGTCCAGCAACTCCAGGCAGAGGTAGGACTGAAGACGGGGCACCGATGGAGTTTGACACTGCCTGAGCGGCCGAAGGCGACGTCAAGCCACTTGCGTACTGAGAGTACTGGCCGTATGGATTTGCATTGCTGTAATTGCCAGGCCCGGGTTGCATCAGATGCGGTGGGTGCTGGTACGAGGTGAGGTTGTTTGAAGTGACGGTCTGGGGAGGCGGAGGCTGGCCCCCAGAAAGATGCTGGGGGTAGTACATCTCCGGGTTCTGATGGTTCATGGCTTCGTAGCTGACCATAGTCGTCGTTGGCCCTGCGATGGTGTGTTAATGGACTGGCAGAGTTGGCGACGGTGGAGGGCAACAATAGATATGTATATTACTCATGTAAGGACATGGGTATTACGCATCTATTGGAAAGACAACAGGCGAGCAGGAGGGTCAAAGGGAAAGAAGGCGAAGGAGATGGAGAAGAAAGGGAAAAAAAAAAAAATGGCCGGCAGTCGGTGGCCGGTGAGGGCGAGGTTGAGGTTGAGGTTGAGAGGGTGAGGGTGCGGGTGCAGGTGCGGTTCAGACTGAGTGAGGGGCCCTACAAGAGACAAAAGACGCGGACAGACGGGATCCTCTTCCTCGCCTTTGAACTTGGGCGCGCCTCGTCGACTCGTCACTTCGTCTCGGCTCGAACGTACTCCGTGGTCGGGTGGCTGGCCACGGCGGAGAGGGAGAGGGAGAAGCGGAAGAGAAAGACCGTGCAAGATGAAGGAAAAGAAGGATGGGAAGGCAAGAGAGAAATAGAGGAGGTCGGAAGGAGGGTCTTTGAGGACCAGTTGGCCATCCAAGAGGTGCAGGGGATCGCGGTAGGGTCAGGTAGGGTCAGGTAGGGTCAGGTAGGGTCGAACTGGTCGGGCAGGTCGAGGTACTTAAGTAGGGCCGGCTTTGAGAGGTCTTGACCCTCGAGCACTCTCGAGTACGAAGTACCTGCGCAGCGCGGCGAGCAGGTCGACTGGTTGGAATCAGGTACTACTCGGCCTAACAATTGAAGTACTTTTTTTTTTTTTCATCGACACGGAGCTGGAGCGAGCGAAGGAGTGGAACCAAGCCGACTTTAGACCAGGAACCTTGGAGCTTGGAACCCAGACCCTGGAAGACGAGCTCTTTAGTGATTACCAGCTGGACACTTTGCTAAAGTCCGGCACCCGCGCCTACTTGGTACTTTATGAACCTGCAATAATATCGTACTTGAGCAGGTACTTGGGCAAGTAACTACGTACTTGCCTAGGAAGGTAGCTTTGAGCTGCCCGGACGGAAGTACTTGGAGGTAGCCTTCGCGTGCGGCCCCTGTTCTTGAGGACCGCAAGAGCTCTCTCCCAAGACGGCCAGGCCAAACTTGTCGTGTGCTGGGCGGGCGGTGTCTGTCTTGTGTTCATTGCAACTACCTAGGTACTTAAAGTACTTAGTAATGAGGCAGATGACGGTCACCAAAAGACCCCTTGGCGCGCCTCAGTAATCGAGTAGCATCGCTGTACTTTGTCAAATCATAACCCATTTCCACGTTCAGACGTTGCCTTTTGGTGCTCGACAGCCCACGTTTTATTCTCAAAGACAACGTGCCTACTCAAGTACTTACTTGGGTACCCGTCTAGCTACCTCGGAACCTACTAACCTGAGCTACCCAAGGTGTAGGGACCTACATACCCAAGTTAGGTACCTAAGTAGGTACCTACCCACCAAGTACTTGAGTAACCTGGCTAGGATGGCGCCGTCCCCTCTTAGTTACTCGCCCGTTTTTTGTTTCTTATGTTTTTCATGTTTTCATCGGTTTTTTACTAATATTTTTTGGGGGGGTTTTTCTTTGGGCGCAATTGGACTTTGTTTTATACCCGTGTAGAATTTCAAAACGGCCGCCAGGCTAGGCCGAGTTTGAAGAAGCAAAACCACACAGCTCCTCTTTCCCCAAGGCACGAGGCCGCACAATGCTCAAAAACCTTTTACCACATGGCTTGAACAATGCGAAGGCTTCTTGTGACTAAGGGCTTCAACGTTCCCGCAAGGTTTGCAAGCGCTCGGCGCGAGTATGCAAAGAGAAAAGAGTGGACGAGCGGCCGAGCGGCCGAGCGGGCGAGTGGACAACGGCGACGGCTTTCACCAGGCTGCTCCAGTCTGGAAACCCTGCAAAAAGGCTGGGTGGAAGTGGGGAGGGTCAATTGGTCCGTCGTGACACTCAAGCACTCACCTCACTTCACTGCCTCTGAGATCTGAGAAGCAGACGAGGGAGGGGACCGTCAAGCGGCACAGCGACAGCGACGGCGACAGCGACAGCGACAGCGACAGCGCAACATTCATCAAGGGCCTCCAGGCGCAGGCGTTCTCCTTCCGGGAGTCTACCTACCGTGCTCCGCTGAGTGTGCAGCGGATGATGCCAAGTGCTGCAAGTACGGATGTGCAAGTAGTATTAATATTTGTATGGATGCACCCCGTCCGGAGTACCGAGTAATACGGAGTACCAGCATGTAGAGATGGTGGTATGGACGTGGACGTGGATGCGGACGTGGATGCGGACGTGGGACGTGGTTGGGCGTGGGCGTGGGCGTGCGTGCTGGAGTGAAGAGGGGCGAGCGGGTGAGGGCGCGGGTGAGGGCGCGGGTGAGGGCGCGGGTGCGGGTGACGTGAGGGTGAGGGTGAGGGTGAGGGTGGGTGATGGTGAAGGGGAGGGGTGAGGAAGGACGGCGGCGTAGCCGTCAAACTCGTCGATTCGTCAAACTCGTCAACTCGCGGGCATGGGCAGGGGACGCGCTCTGTGTGTTCTGCTACCTCTAGCCTCTTGTTGGTAGGCTACCAAACACCGAGTGAATACCCGGTTGCTTGCTGCTTCGATATGGCTAACCAAATAGCACATGCACCCAACGAAAGTACGGAGTAGTTATTGACCATACCGCAGCGACATCATCTACAACCTTTCTCGGCCTCGGAATTGTGGATTCCACCACCCTTCCCCAGCCATTGAGTCGCCTGCCATAATTGGGCGGCGGGATGCCAAAGGCGACAAGGCGAAGACCCGGAACCAGTTTCTGGACGACCGGGGGGGGGAATATACGTTGGCTGGCGGGTGACGGTGGACCGGGCGTGGAGTTGGCCTGGATGTGCGTGCTTAAACCGAGCGGCGGCGAGAGGGGTCCAAGATCCATCATGATGGCGGCGGGTGTGGGCGTGCATGCGGTATTCGAGCTTGAAAGGTGAGAACTCGAACCAGTAAACTTTGGCTTGCAAATGTGGATGCCCGGTCGGCGAGGAAGAGGCGCCAGAGTCGCACTCCCAACGTCGACTTGTGGTCTTGGAGATGCCGTCCCGCCGCCTTTTGCCTTGGAGCTTTCGAATTTGGAATCCCTCCAGTACGCAAGGAATAAAGTCGGCAGCTGGAATAGCAGTACTTTACTCCGTACTCCGTATCCGCACGCCATAATGCTAGTTAATCACTTCCCCGTCTTGTGTCCGTATCCAGCTCATCCATCCACGTACAATTACCCGTCACTCGGCCAAGTCATCCAAAACGCTTCAGTATCACTCCGTACCAAGTGTGGAGTGCCTCGATTGGCGAGACTATACTCCGTACAGCCGGCCACAACAGAAGAGACAAACGTTGTCATGCTCCTGACCACTCAACTGCCCAACCTCTCCATCCCGTCCCTCCTTCACCCTCACCCTCACCATGATTGCTGGCTGGCTGGAGCTCCGGCCTGGCCTGGCCAGCTGGCTGGGGTGGTGGGTTCAATGTTTCCTGTGCCGTCTTCCTCGCCCTCTATCAACCCTGTCCTTCCTTCTTGCTGCTTTGCGGCTGGGTGATTTGGATGCCTGGCGGACCAACAGACGCCGGCCTCCTCCTCTGTCAAGTCATCAGTCTCAACACCGCCCGAGATCATTGCCCGTGTTTGTGCCCATGTCTCGCCATGTCTTGCCGTGGCTTGCCTCGTCTCAAGCATGATCGAGACCGTGGCCCCGCGCTGTGGCCAATGGTCTGGTCGTCGTCCTGTCCTGCGTCAACCCTTCCTCCTGGCTCCAGTGCCGAGTAGTGTTTGCTTGCTTCAGCGCGCGTGCTCTGCACGCTGTTGTGAGTTTGACATATTGCCGATATGAGTGGAAAAAGGACTCTCGCAGGCAGTCGGCTTGGGGACACATACTACATGCTACTTCGTACAAACATACTGCCTTGACACATTGCTATCAGAACCTCGAAGGTCTCCCAGCCCAGGCCCGTTGCCAATCATTTCAGGGCACCTGGGCTCTAACCCAGCCTCAGTGGGCTTTCCGCACTGGGGAAGGCAAGGGGAGACCGAGTCCGCACCCCGAGCCGGAGCGATCTGATGGGCCATCTGCAGGGCCTTTTTTCCTCTCGATGGCTGTCTGTCGCTGTAACATGAGATGATAGCGGGTAAGCAGGCCCGCGCCTAGCCATTCGAGCGGACAAAAATGGAAACGAAGTAGTAACACAAACCACACACACACGCATATACACATACCTAGGTACTCCGTACCTAGACACTCCTCCATACTGCATACGGAGCTGTGACCCGTGAGCTGAGCATTGGAGAGCAACCCGCCAGGGAACCTGGCAACTGCGCAGTCTGCGATTGTCGGTTCGGCGATCCGCAAAGATGCCAGATGGACGCCCATGAAAAAGACTCAAGCCACGGTTTCTCGAATGGAAAATCCAATGACGCCGAGTTTCTTAATGATTTGCATGTACTGGCCGCACCTGGGCGACCCTTGGCAGTTGACGCAAACCAACAGTATCCAGAACAACCGTAGCCGAGACCAACCGTACTTGGTTTGGCTGCGCTAGAGTCTCTGTCTCGCCGTGAAAGATTGTCTTCTTCTTCAAACCCCGAGCCAGCTCTGACCACAGCTGCCCGCACCTGCCTTGGCGTCCATTGTACCTTTCACTCTATTCCGGCGCATTGAGGATTTCCAAACCACGTTCAGCTGTCTGAGAAGGAGGACGGATGGCTTTGTTGAAGCTCGCTGCCGTGGTTGAGTTGAAGTCGCTCAGGTCAGACAGGATCCACAGCTGGCCGTCGCAGTCTTTTTAGATGCCAAGGGTGTGGATGGGAAGGAGTGGAGCACCAACGAGAGAACTATCAAGGCCACGGAAAACTCCCTCATCGGACTGTGTGCATGGGTCGTAGACTGGGCAGCTAGGAGGAAGCGCAACAAGCTCGTATGACAATTTGTAGCAGAACCTGTCCATGGCATCAATTGTAAGTCCCCATAGACGGACGGAGAAGGCAAGGAACAGGTCGTCCCGGAAACCTGGGATATAAGTCCTCAGCCGGTAACTTCGCTAAAGACTTTCTGGCAAGACTTGGGGGCGTGTCGACACAGGCATGCCGGCGTGGGTGGAACAGGGTGACGCCAGGGGTCATCATGGATTCGTGGACGCCGCGGGCGAGCTTGCAACATCAGTTTGTTGGTGGTGAAAGCTGAGCCGCCAAGTTCAACTAGGAAAGGCAGGTCGCGATGGTGGTTGAGATTTCCCAGTGGAACCAGGGTCAAGGACATGGGGTCGACTGATGGGCGAACGACGGACTGGTCGGCGTCGGGCGTCTAGCTGGGCATTGTCATGGACTCATGGTGCTTTGCTTCGGGCTCGTCAACTCTTGAGGATGGTCGCTCCCATCCTTGGGCGTGCTCGGAAATGAATTGGAGAAGTAGTCTTTTGCAGACTTTGCTTGGCCAGGAGCTGTTTTCCTTCGCCCGTCATCCAGCGCACAACGTTCCTGCCGGTTTCTTTTGCCCCCACTGCTCGCTCCCCTGGCTCGCCTCGCCTCGCATCGCCTCGCGCCGCCTTGCCTTGCCTTGCATTGCTTTTGCTTCCGCTCTGCTTTTGCTTTTGCCTTTTCTTTTCGCTTGACATACATACATGATCATGGCACTAATAGCAGCGACTGCATAAATCGTCCAGTCCCAAGGTCGGAAGACTTCGAGCGTATCCATGTTCAGCCGAGCTTTTCTCTGCAGCGTTCCAAGTACTGCGTGCCTAGCTACACTGTGTAGCCAGACATGAACACGTGCCGCAGCTTCCAGACAACCTCAAACGGCGTCGAAGCCACAGCCACGGCCACCGTGCCCTCCGTGCCAGTGCGTTTCTCCAGCGCTCGTGAGCCGCGAGATTTCTCCACGTACAAAAATACTCCATGGTGGCATTGCGGCCGCCAAGATTGACGATGATCAAAACTAACCTGTAAGTGTACCTACTTCCTAGCTACTTGAAACATGAGGTACAAATAGACGACCTGGTAGCCAGGTGTGAGCCTGGCCAATCATTCTCTCTGGCTCAACTGCCTGGGGGGTACTCCGTGCTCCGTACCTGCTAGGCAGGTACTGACTAGCCACAAGCCGTTCCTCATCGAAGAACGACAACGACCCCGCTCCAATCGTCATGGGCAGCTCCTACTAACTACAACAAGTACGCACAGCGGCAGACATGAAAGGTTAGCTACTAGGTACCTACTTAAGGTAAGTACCTACCTAACCTAGGTAGGTACGCACTACGTAAGTACGTACCGCTTATCACTCTTATCAAGTGCCCGGCCTGGCCCCGAATCGGTTCCGTTGTCGTCGTTGCAACGCCCACATGTCAGCGTTGCGCTCTTCCCGTGGCTCTGTGGGCTGTTGTCATCCCCAACCTCCTCAGGTGTTGACCGTGGCGTCTTGTTGAGCTCCCCAGATGCGGCGTCTAAACAAAGAGTTCTGAAATTACCTGTCGAACGTCGTACCGGGCTGATAGATCTGTCTCTTCACAGAGCCCATCGAACGCCATGTCTCCACCATGTCCGGAGTCTCGATGACGCGTCATTGCTGGACATCTCAGATACGGACCCGATGGCGTGCCTGCATCGTTCTGGGCTTCAATCTGTCAGACGCTTTGTCTACCAGCCTCACGGGCATGCTCGGGCGACGATCTCCCAGCCATGACGACTGCAAACTACAACAGTCGCTACACTTGCATGTCCATGGAAGGGGTGAAGAGATGGCCCGACTTGCGCCAGGAACCAGCTATTGAACGACATATTCTACCATTGTTTCGCTGGTTCCCAAGCGTCCTCGCTTCTATTTTGTACTCGGCGGATATCCGGTCTCATGCGCAAATCAGGGCTGGCGTTCGACCTTGCACCTTCCAGCTTGGTCTGCTTTGCGGCTAGCTAGCCCTGATGGCTGGTCCGCTAGTGACGCGATGGGTAGCACTAGTATTGTACGATACAATATTCCCGGACTCCGTACCGATGTCCGCTGTTCTCGTCTCACCGGTTCACTCAGAATGTACGTATTGTGTGAAGCTGGGGGCCACGGTGGAACTCCGGTGCCCATTTTTTGCGTTTATTTTAGAAAAAAAAAAAAAACCCCCCCAGGGATCCCAGTTATGAGCTGGACACCTCGATGCCTAGTTTTTCCTGCTGCGAGATTTCAATCGGCCCTAGGCCTGACGAACTCTGAGCTTGTCAGCAAGATGGAGCGAATGAGGATGCCGCCCGGCAGCAAGTGGGCTTGGGCAGCTGTACGGAGTACTTGAGCCCTGATTTGCGAATAATGAGGCCGGTGCCAAATATCCTCATCAAGCAGTCCACAGGGAGCCGGCCTCGCCATGTCTGTTGTCTTTGATCGATGTTGCACTGAGTACTCGGTAACTCTTTGCGACAGGAGACACACAAATCAAAGTCGGTGACGGACCTATTGAAAAGGGCTTCAAGCCTAAAATTAGACTACTACTACTAATCGTGCCCGCCCCACTTTATGTGGTTCGGCTAGCAAAAGCCCTCACCACCAAAGGTGGTGCTCGACAGCAAGGCGGGCCGGACACCAAGGCGGGCCAATTTTCAACCTAATAACGCTATTAACCTCTTCGCCTATAATGTACACCCTTCTCGTCCCAAATTTCTAGTAGATCTAGTACAGAATCCAGACGCCATTTACGTGCCTTTTTAGCTGCTTCAAAAAACGTCCTCTTGGCGTGGTTGTGGCGCCTTTTGTCGGCATGCTCTTTATGCTTGCTGTTCGCCTGATGAACTCGAGAAAGGTCTTTGCAAAGGCGTGATTGGAAGGAGAAACGGCGAATGGTTGACGCGACAGGTATGCATTTGTTGGCGGTGACGGGAGGGGAGCCATATGAAGAGGTGCATTATCTGTTGACTGTTTTTCTAGACCGGGAAATAAAAATAGGACATGTATAGAAAACCAGATATTACAGCCCTTTTTAAAAAAAAAATCAAAAAAATCAAAGGTCGTCACTCATTCATTGGAAGCTTCAACGAAAAAAAAAACCCCGGATGTAATTACGCAGCTCATTAAAGATCCACCTGATCAATCGCCGGCCACCATTGAGACCAGGCCCCCTGCTCGTCGAGGTTATTGCTGACTTCCGCGAAAAGCTGGTTCAACAAGGTATTAGTGTCGAGCTCGTGCTCGTGCTCGTGCTCGTGCTCGTGCCCTTGAACCGGCCAAGTCGCCTGCGCCGAGGGCCGCTCCGCGCCCCGAATCTCCCGAGTATGCGCGTCGGATCTATCCACGACACGGAACTCGTGGACAGACTGGTGTAGAGTATCAAAGTCTGCTCGTGTGCGCCCCTGGTATCGTGTCCGGTCCTCGGTTGCTCGCTCGTAGAGCACGGATGCATGGTGTATCGTTTTGATCTTGCGCGTGCCGCCCTCTCAATGTTAGCGCAACGGTGGCCACGGTCGTGTCATGCTTGCGGGCGGCTTACCCATCCGTCGGCGATTTTCCAGACAAGTCGAAACTTTTCCAGGTAGTCGAGACACATTTTGAGACAGTCGCTTGCTCGCGGGCTGCGGCCCAGGTTCATTCGGGGGTATTTCGCCACGTAGAGGTTGAGGTAGCCGGCTGAGAATGCGCAGAACCCGGCAAAGGGCGTCATGAGATGCACGCCACACTCGGAGGCCTCGTGTAGAATGGCGGCGATGTGCTCTGCCGCGCCGAAGAGGAGTCGGGAGCTGTCGTCCCACCAGCCCTCGGGGGCGGGCGCCCCCAGCATGGGCTGGTCGACTGGACCCCGTGGCTCCGACTCCGGGGTCGGCAGGAAGGGGAAGTACTCGCGGTGAAGCATGAGGGTGCTGACAAGGCGTAAGCAGGGGCGGCGGCGGCAAGTTGGGAGCCCCGTCGACCGCTACCGCTGTGGGAAGGGGATTCTTACCTCACGTAGTACAGGAGATTGAGGTAGACGAACGTCTCGCCGAAGCCGAGCGTCATGTGGACGGCCACCGAGTTATAATACCATCAAGATTGCGGTCCCGCTGTTTCGACAGATTGAAATGCCGGAGGAGCCCGCGCCTCTGCATGGATATGCGGCTTCAACGCAAGGTGTCGATACCCGTACGTACATGCCGCTCCTGGCTCCGGCGGAGGCGACAGAAACATGAAGCCCACTTGAGATTTCAAACGAATCATCAGGTAGTGGGGGTGTCATGGGCGTGGAACACTAGCTGTACGGAGTAGGACCGAGGGAGACAAATCGAGTAGTGGTAGTGTCTCTACATTGTTCTCTGGGTAGAGCTTCTCTGCTCGTCCTGACAGGCAGTGCTAATGCCTCGTCGAGCATGTCTGGACACATTCGGTTGCATGCCGTTTGTCTGCCTTGCTGGGCCGCATTCCAGCGGATCTCGCCGTTCCCGAGGTCATACAGCGCTGTCTCATAATAAGAGTGCGTATGTGAGGGGAATGCCGTCCAAGCCATGCCGGCCTGGTTTTGAAGTGGCATTCTCAGTCCGAAACTCGTGCCAAAAACGTGGCTCGGCCGAGTATTCATTCCCTCCCTCCAACATGCGTACCTATATATCCCTTCTACGGCCGTCAACTTGTCGCTCCATTATGTCCCCGCCGGACTTTGGCAAAACGGCTTTGTCTGAGTGGTACGGAGCGACTCGTAAAGAGATGGAAAAGACACCCACGGACGCGACAGGCTTCGGACATGGGGTCCCGTTTTGTGTTCCGTTCCTGCATGTTGTTTTATTGACCAGCAGCACTGCTGCTTTTCTTCTGCTTCGCGAGTAATCACGGCCATTGCGTCTATTGTGCGGAGACTTGTCCAAATCTAACGCTCGAGCAGCTGGCAACGATTGATCCCGCTCAGGACACCGGTATTCCCGTGTCCGTGACGGCACTTTCTTTACTTTCCGTTGGAGCCGTCCCTGGTAAACGATGAGTGTCGGGGTCCTCCGTGGTGATGGTCTCCTTTAGTGTTGCGTAATGGCTTCTACATACGGAGTACGGAGCACCCAGCAAGGCTTCTTCTGCTTTCATCCAGGCCGCCTCATGATATGGCCAAGTTTTATTATGTCATCGAAACCAGTCTTGCAAATCGTAAGTCGTGTGCTCCGCATGTACGTACGCCGCAGAGCAGAGATGATCCAAGCTCGGTTCGGATGAGTACATGTTGGAGCTGGCCGTTTCGCGTCGCATTCGTGTCAGGCAAGCCGCTCCGTGTTCCAAAGATCGAAAGAGGACGAGTGTCTCGGCCCCAAGTGTCTTCCAGAATCTCGGTACATGCTCCGTACGTACATGCATGCAATGTGTACATACTCAGTGACGCCGTAGAACTACCTAGGTACTTTCTCAGTGCCCGGTACGCATCGCCTGGCAGGTACCTGGGTACCTACTCAAGTGAGTAGGTATGTACCTATGTACTCCGCGCTACTAGTGCGATTCTTCTCCGGCGATCGAGGAATACCTAGGTAAGCTCCTCCTTAATGACAGTAGGTACGTGGCCTGGTCTTCGTTGAGACACGAGAAAGTGTCTCTGCGGAAAGACAATTTGACACAACCCCCAAGAGCAAATCCGCAACGGTATTGGAGATTGGGGGAGCACCAGGCTCCGGGTTCAAGCGCTGCTCTCTAATAATACTGGTCTAGTGTTCCTTACTCGGTACAAACAAATGTCTACTTACTTGGCCCGCATGCATGGGACCGATGGCAACCCCTCCCTTCCCTGGTTTTTGGGTCGATGAGCCGGCCACCTAAATCCGAGCCGGCTTTTCTACGGGCTGCAAAATTGATTCCATGGTCAGATGTGCCAAGCATGCCAAGCATCTGTATAGCAGGACCGCATGTGCGACAAGTGGAATTGAACATGGCTGCTCACTCGTGGAAAACAGCTGGCGGTGAAGACTACTCGTCAGCTTCTCAGACATTTGTCTGTATCTGGGATGGTTCTTTACATCAGGGCGCATTTGGCCTCGCGTCAATCTCGCATGAAGATGGCGGCTTTTGACACTTCCGTTTTGCATACATATACATGCACATACATATGTACGGAGATATGTACGGAGTACAGCAAGCCGTCGCCGTTTCCAGACCAGTTGACGCTTATACTACTACCTTACACGGAGTACGCGGTACGCAAAAGCGGGCGAAGTGCAGCTTGCCGCACCGGTCGGTCGGCTGTAAGGAACCATAGACGCACGCCCACATGGTTGGTTGATCCACCCGCTTGGCCCTTGCCTGGTGGTTGATGGCCCGGTCGACTTCAATGTTCATCCAGTAAGGAAATACGGACTTTGCCCGCAGCATGCTCTGTACGGAGTACCGAGTACGGAGTACGCATCGCCATATTCAATCTTGTGGGACTCGACGCTGTCCAACGAGGTCACGACGAACAGAACAACCAAGCAGCGTGGCCGGCCACAAAACTGACATCCGTTAGTCATCTGGTACTCCGCATGCCGGAAGGCATTGAAAGTTGCGGATTGCCACTGAACCCACAATTGACAACAACCAGCACGAGCACGAGCACGAGCAACGAGCACAGCCCCTTCCTTCCTCTGTGCGGATTAATTTCAAAGATCAACTCCAATTATGGAGCATCCCGGTACGACATCTCGGCCTGGAGGCGCCCTAGACAAGTACTCCGCACCCACGTACAAGCACTCGACTCAAGCGTGGAGTGGTGGCTGAGACAGTGTGACTACATCCTCGGGAGTTGCTCGCTCACCGCTGTTCGCTCTCCAAAAGTTGAAAGCCGAGCACCAGAGAGCGACCACCCCCCCTACTCCGCACTTGTCCGGCAATCGCTCAGCGTCGATAATTTCTTTGTACTCCGTATCAGCGGTATCATCGGGTACGGAGTACAAGGGTGGGTGCGCTGCCATGGTGGAAATGACTGTGGCTGGTAGAGCAACGGGTGACCAGGAAAGACGCTTCGAATCCAACGGCCCCTCTATTTTGGACAACCAAATGCAAGATGGCGCGGGAGCTAGTCGTAAGGTAAGCTGTCCTTGATGACCCCATCCGCACGCGCATATGTATAGGCCCGAACGTGTAATAAAACAATCCAACGTCGAAAGACGTCGGCAAGGAATGCAGTTCTGTGAATGGAGAAGGATCCTGGACTTCGTTGGAAGTTTGAATACATATCAGTCTGCCAACCTACTTAGGAGGTAGGTCTGCAAGGCAAGTTCGTTCCTTCCTCAGTTGTGTTGCAATCGAGGACTTGACCTTCCGCCGCAGCTGTTGACTCGGATTGGGGGGGGGGGGGTCTGCTCAATTTCGATACCCTTTCGCGTCGTTAAAAAGTTCCTCGTTCCATCGTGCAAGTCGTGATGCGCCGGGCCCTCCGTGGGCGGAAAGGTCACATTGTGGCTGGACAATGGTGCGTCTTTAAAGCGACGCCATTTCCGTGGCGCCGATTTATCACCATCATCCCATAATATTGGGTGCAGACTTGCCACGACACGACGACCATCTCAAATGAACAACCATGTCCTTTTCTTTTCGTTGAGCAAGTCACGGTGTTGCCGACCAAGAAGCTCAAGATGCTGACTTGTCTTGCAGAAGGCGACCACGATTGACATTCGCCGACCCACCAGACCAGCAAGTGTCCATGGTCCGGCTCGTTTCATTGACGTACACATGGCAAGCACAAGTCGACGGCGCATAGCACAGAGAGATATTTTTGGTTTCTTGTCTCACGGCAAGGCCACTACAAGAAGAGACTTGGAGACTAGCTACTCGCGTATCGTGTCAAGCGAAAGCCTACAGTACAACAACACGAGCCTTTACTTTCGTGTTTTTGTATTGCTTGGCTGCCAATGCCGAGTCCAGACTCTACCGTATGAACAGCGTGGAGTCGTGCTCGACTTCGGCGAGGACCTAGCAACGAACGCATCATCAAAGAATTCACCATGATATTAGCTGCGAAGAAGCCCGGCAGAACAGTCAGACGTTCATCCAACGAAGACTCGGTTACCCAATTACTCAACTGCGATGGCAAGTCTTTATAGCCTCAGCCTCCGGCTGAAGTATGCCCTGCGGCATCTGAGACAAATTATTTGGCAGCATCTGGCAATGCCGTCATTAAAGTGAAATCTAGCCGCACAGACAAAAAGTTCATGACGCGGAGTGCTTTCAAATGTCTTCGGCTTACAGTTTACTGCTCTGGCTGCGATGGTCAGCAACTCGACAATATCAGGGGTGCCAGTAACGTCTTGTGCCCGTGCTCTACGTACCCTTTTGTGTGGGATCGAAAGTGAACATGCCGATAATGGGCAGCTGGAAGTCCGCATCATTCGGAACCTTATCCACCTCGGAAGAAAACTCGCCGACGTATCCCATTTTCAAACCAAACATCTTTTCTTTAGTTTTCGGGAAAAGCACTCTCATGGCCATGTGTGGAAAATGACAGGACTTGCCGTCAGCCCACCACACGTCCATGTCAGTCAGTCTCTGCAGCCACCGCCCGCCTGCCTACCCCCTGGGACGAAGTACGATGTTGGCTTGAACATTTGCATGACCTGCACAGCGGCTATGTATGCCTAAAACGCGGCCAATCAAGGTCTCATCTTGGAAGGTAAAAAGACCTTGATCCGTTTCAGAGGTTGCTGGTGGAAATTGTTTGCAAGCACAGCTCCAAGCAACAGCCAACAGCGGCCTCAGCACTCGCCGGGAACGACTTGCTCCAAGACCCAAGTGGTAAACCATGTGAGCTACGGAGTACCATGGATCAAATGGTACGGAGTACAGGCAGATGCCCAGGCTTCCCGCAAGAATCCCTTCGATACCTCCACCTTGAACTTGGCTCGCGACACGGGTGCAATAAGCTGTGCAATCCTCGGTGGGGAAGGGTGTTCTGGTTTGGTCAGCGTGTACATTAGCCTGCCTACCCGTCCCTCACCATGCCGGATGCGAGGTCATACTTCCGTCCGCTCTTGCATCACGTACAAGGGCAGAGCCAAGTTGGGATCGTCCCTAGCCCGGCCCCATCCAGGTTCTGCCGAGAGTGCTCCTGTCAAGGTGCGAGCAGGTGCGGAACAACAAACATGCGTCGCGATGAGTTCAAATATGAAGCAGCCTGTTATGATGTGGTTTTTGTCCGTTGCCCTGACTGGGGGGCAATGCGATTCTGGGCCCTGGCTCCTCTATTTTGCTAACCTCAATACTCCCGTCAGTACCCAACAAATTTGGTGAAACTGGTCAGGTAATCCCGGCGCGCGGGGGCCAAGGGCATCGAATGTAGTTCGAAGCCCCATTCTCTATGGCTGAGAGGAGGGGGAGATTTGGACAACGCATCGCCTTGAAGCCCCGTCACCACCTGAGCGTTGCTCATCCGTTCCTGGGATGTTTGGCTACTAACGTTACCAACTAACTGCCTTGCAACTGTAGAGTGCCAGTCGGAACAGCTCATGGCCGACTCTGGCCAGCCCAATGAAAGGGCACCACGTCTTTTGCCACACCACCACAAGTTACGACTTCCCCACGCCACCGGCCCAACCCACTCCAAAGAACACCATGAACCAAGGCACGTAATTGGTCTCATATTTCTGATCACAGAGTCTGATATTCAACAAACTCGCAAGAGATCCTACCCCCTGAAGTGGTAAATACGGCCCCGTTCTGGCCATTACCAGCCAATCGAGGGTGCCAGCGCTGACCGTAATCATTACAGCAAATGAGTGGCCGCCTTTCCATCACACCAGCTTTTGCACAACTCGCTATAGCGCATGGTTCACGAATTTGCAACAAAGCCAGGATTCGGTGACCACTTCTTGCGGTACTCCGTACTCCGTACACACATGAGTCTTGCGCACGTGACTGCACTCGGAGGCGGCATTCATGGTGCGTTACTCCGTACACGGCCTCTGAACCAAACGAGCTGCTTGGGGATTTTTTTGTGAATCAACCTCAGGCCTAGGACTGCTTTCCACACAGGTCGGCTCGGCACGCATGGGCTATTCTAATTTCTGTCTCTCGCTCCCGCCTGTCTGTGGGGAATAAACAGTCCATCATGGTGCCTCATCCACCTGAAAATATCCGCAATTATCGACGCGCAGACACACAAAAGCGGGAACTAACACCATGGGGGACCCTCACGGCAGGACGACGGCTAGTAATAACGTGCTGGGCACGGAGAGTCAAGCGTGGCCACAGGCTCTCCTCTCTTTATGTCTTGACCCATGGCCACTATGTTTTCCACATGTCTGGGCGCACACATCACGGAGCGTCCAAGTGGAACGTACCACGGCGCCTTGAAAATGGAGGCGGAGAAGGGAAGCAGAAAAAAAAAACAAGGCAAGTTGCTGCAACGGTGACTCAAACGCAAGTCCTGATAAACTCCTACCAGGCCACGCATCTGCCACGAAAAGGCGGTCCTTTACTCCGTACAGAGATTGATAAACAGCATCCGAAACAGTACACGGCGCTTCGTGTGCAAGGGACATCAAATGCACAGAGGTGTCTCTATTGTAGCCGCTCAAGCCAGGCGCCTTCGATCCGTGGCTTGCTGTCAAACATGGAGTCCAATGAAAGTGAAGAGAAAGTCAACATGGCGCCGCTCACAGGTCACCGTCTCCGACGGCATGGCGCACTCGGTAGTCCGTACAAAAAGAAATTGCAACTATTCGCACGCTTTCAACATTTACTTGTCCGGCACCCCCGAAAGCAAGAAGAAAACCGTTGGGCCGCGGATGCTCTCTCTCTCTCTTCCCCCCTTGCATGCCCACTCAGGACTTCCCGAGGCAGGTACTCATGTAAGCGTGGTAACTCATCGTCGGCCGATATGCACCGTGTCTGATCCCACACCCTTTTGTCCACCTGGCAGCACGGGGCTGGTCAGATCTCTAGAGCTTAGGTACGGCCGTTTTTCATCGACATACGTGCCGTCCGGCTGATCTTTCCCCAACCTGTGTAACATCACCTCTGTACCGCCGCAGCGTCTCTCACGCATTGGGTTGTGGTTGGTTCGTTGACCCGGTCCTTGGTCGTCTAGTCGTGCAAGTGATACAGAAGGGGGCTGACGACAAGGCAGACAGACAGACATTACCGTGACCGGCACGACCCCCGTGACAGGACGGAGCAGTCAAGGGGCTTTTTCGCATTCATCATGGACCGACGTAAGACGGCCAACGGCTCACAAATGATCGCGCCCCATTGTTGTTGAACTGGTTGACTGGGTGGATCTGACGAAAAAGTTATACATATGGCTGGACCACGGTGAGTGCATTAGCTCTCCCGTCGGCGAGCATAAACTCAACATGGACTAGGATTCCCATCGACCCGCTCGCTGGTGCTGACCGTCCTGTGTGATATGGGCGTGGGGAAAGGTCGTGGTACCGCCATGGGTTTCTGCAAGACTGCTACGTACTCTACTTCCTCCGTACGTGGAGCCGTGTGCAGTGAGAGACAATGCAAGGCTTCATGTACAAATGTACGGAGTATTTGGGGTGCCTGTCTCCTGCACTCCAGACCCCAAACGGCTGTACAGCGTATTGCTTTTGCGTGCTATTACACGGACATCAAGGATGCGTGCAAGGAAAGCCCCGCTGGTTTCCGCCGAGGCCAGGGTACGGCCGGGAGGAACAGGCCATGTGAATGTGCTCAAACGCTAATTATGGCGAAGCGAGGCGATGGCTTTGCTTATTACCCAGTCCTCGGCTTCAGGTTGCTTCCACCTGGGAAGAGCCACTCGGCGTGTGGTGGGTGAGGATGGACGATGAACGGCAACGGCAACGGCAACGGCAACGGGGTCAGACTTCGGCCAGGTTCTGGGCCGGGGCTGAATTGAGCGGGCGATATCAGGCCCATAGCTTGGCTGGAGCTGGCGTGCCCTCTGCCGTCCTCTCGACGAGGGCTAGCTTCTGTCGACGCGTGAACGGACATGACGGGCATTGCTCGGCAGTCATCTCAAGATCAATTGCAAACGATATGCGGCCAGGCCATGAGGGTGGCGGATAGCGGCACGTCAACGAGCAGCTAGTACTGCAACGACGACTGACTGACTTGTTGAACCGAGTACCTATGGCTCATATGAATTGACTGCGAGTATGATGCGCATATTATATCCTCGGTACAGTACTCCGTACATACGTGTATGTGTGTGATATAATACTACACCACCGGTCAGGGGGGCTAGCGACTGGACTCAGCCGGGTCACCGAAATGGAGTGGGTGGATGGATGCAAGGTATTTGCAGCAAGCAGCAAACGAGATGAACCAGATCGGGCGAATCACGCTGCTTATTCAAAGTATGGCACAGAGAAGACTACTCGACGTCTCGTAATACTAGCCGATGTCAAAACGCTAGTGCTGGACCGTGACCGTCATCGTTCGCGTGGCGCGCAAAAAGACCCTACGCAGCAGCATATCCTCTTCGTTCTTCTCAGTCTCAGGTGGCCCTTTGAAGCCGGCACGAGACATTTCGCAGAATAATAAAACGCGCAGTCGACGGCTTAAACGCAGCAACAACCTGATGGTGTGTCCCTGAGGAAGACATGGTGGCTGGATCCAGGCCGCCAGGCTTCCAAAAAAGATGGCGGAGCAGAACAAGGGTTGGTCTGCCAAGTTTGGGGTCCGTGAAGGGCGTTTGGAAGGGCGTTTGGTTCGAGGTAAACATGTAGGTGATGGCTAGCTAACGTGTCACCATGCCACGACGAGCAGTAGTACTGACTTGTTGCCAGGAAAAAGCAGACTAGACAGACACATCAGGGCCCTGACAAGGTACGGTCGGACCTGGCCGACTCTTGTTCAATGGCGTTTTCTTGTCTCGCTGACAAACTCGAGAGGCCGGATGGAGTCCGATCAGGAACAGCCAACGCCGCTCACCTCACGTCTCGTTCAGACTTCAGAGGGCAGACAGAGAGAGAGAGTGTGTGTGCCCGAAACGAGGCGGCCAGTCCAAATGACATCCCGGAGTAGTTATAATGCAGGCTGGGCTGTCAACATGCGAGGCCGCCACGGATACATACGTCAAAGTGCTCCTGGAGAGGGGGGGCAGAAGAGCAAACAGCACAAGCAGGGTCAGGCATGTTCCGGCGTGCGTGCGGACAATGTGCGTTGAGATCATGCACGAGATTGCCTGGCAAGTGGTTTCCCAGCCGCAGCCATGTCAGTTCATGTACGAGCAGATACGGAGCATACAGCACCATGTTCCATGGTCCCTAGCCGACAGACGGGGGAATGGGAATGCCGGGCACAAGACCCCAGTAACGATCTGAGTGTGAGTGTCCTGCGTACATATGATTTATGTGCGGAGTGTATGTTTGGCATGCTTGGGCGGACTGCGGATCACGTTTGCAGACCGCTGCATTGCATCTTCTGTCTGTCTTTTCTCTCGCCCTTATTGCTCTCTCCCTCTCTCGCTCTCTCTACTTCCCAGCCACTAATAAGAAAGTGCTAGTTGGTAGTGAGACCGAGGCGCGATTTTGGGGTGGGAAGAGTCCAGAAATTTCTTATTGACCAGGAATCTTGAAGGGGGAGGGGCTCGGCAACAACACACAGGTGGAGGAGCAGAAAAGGCTGGGCAGCGTCCTCCCCCCCCGGGGTGCGATCGAAGGCAAATGGAGATGAATGGACTTTGACCTTGGGTTCCCCCTCCCCCCCCCCGGGCCGGGGTCCCTTGACGAACGGGACGCTTGCTGCTGGCTGGTGGGTATCAGGTCGTTGGGGGCCCTGGGCAGCTGGCGTGTCGGATGTGGTTCTTGTCCGTGAGGAGGAAGGGGGGGGAAGGATTGTTTCTGCTACGAGGTGACGGCTGAAGATTGTTGGTGGTTGGTCCAGAGTCCGGTGTGGATGGGCCATGGAACTGATGGAGCACAAGTCGAAGTGGAAGCCGGTCTGCGGTCTGAGGAACAGAGAGGCGACGGAGACGGAGAGGAGAGGGCTGGGGCCTACGCCAGAACCCCAAACTCGACGACATGGGGCGACACCGTACGAGCAGGCCGTGGCGAGCGAGGCGCGTGGTGCATGCGGAAGCGGAAGCGGAAGCGGAAGCGGAAGCGGAAGCGGATGCCACGTCAAGGGAAGCTGGAACCACGCGCAAGAGAAGGACATGATCAGGATGATCCGTCGATATTTGCATCACGAGGACCTGCCGAGGCACATTTGCGAGCCAGACCACGGCCGCTCAATTGCGCTTTTTCTGTCCGAGCTAACGTCGATTGGGACTGAAGCCTTGACATGAGATTGCTTACAAAGGGCCAGTTGCGCCAGAACAAATGCAACGGTGGGACGGATATCTTGTTTCAAGGGAAAATAGAAATAGACCTGGTTTGTCGGTGGGTTATTAGCGTGGCGGGTGTAAATGTACCCGTCCACCTAGGCTACGCGGGTATGTACATGAAACCCTGGGCCCCGCCGCAGCAAAGGAGCGCACGTCGCCGGCGCTCTAGGGTAGTCTGCGCTCGAGACCAAAACAACAACCCCAACGACAACAGGCATGACGACGCACCACCGCGACAATCATGCCCAAACCACCAGCCGCGCCGCTCCCCAGGCCCGCGGTCCCTCGCAACACGGCCTCGGACCCCTGGAACTCGTCGTCAACAGGCCACCAGCGCGCCGACCATCACCAGCGCGGTACTGGGTGGCGCGACTCGCGCAACCGCAAGCTCAACTCGCAATTCCGGTCCGCGCCTCAAGGCCACGATGTCGAGGCCAACGAGCCCAGGGCGGGCGCAACCGTCGTCGACATGCTCAGGACGCCCAGACTGATGGCGACGACTGCCACCACCACCACCACCACCACCATCACGGCAAAGCGCGACGTCCCCGCGGGCGAGGACCCCCCCCGCGGCCCTGGCATATTCGCCGGGTGCGTCGTCTACGTCAACGGTAGCACGTACCCCCTCGTGTCGGACCACAAGCTGAAGCGTGTGCTCGTCGAGAACGGAGCCCAGACGAGTCTGCACCTGGGGAGGAAAAAGGTCACGCACGTCATACTGGGCAGGCCCGCCGGCGGGCTGGTCAAGGGCGCCGGCGGCGGCTTGGCCGGCGGCAAGATGGAGAGGGAGATACGGCGGATTGGCGGCGCGGGGGTGCGCTTCGTAGGCGCCGAGTGGTGAGTCCAGACACGGAGGCCGCCGTCTCCCCGGGCAGGGCCTGCGCGCGCACGCTCCCTCCCGATGGGCCGTGGTGGTGTTTTGCGTCTCTGGGTCCGGAGGGGAGGGCGCCGGGGAGACTTGTGCTGACGAACCGCGTCCACAGGGTCCTGGAGAGCCTCAAGACAGGCAGGCGGTTGCCCGAGGCGCGCTTCTCCAACGTCAAGGTTGCGGCCGCGGCGCAGGGGAGCGTGTACGGATTGTGCTCGGGCAACGGTGCCGCGGGGGGCAGTTTGTCGTGATTGATCCGGTTCGGGCGGAGGCGAGGCGAGGCGAGGCGCACGCGTCGTGCGGGAGGCACCGTGGCAAAGGGCGGGCTCGGCTTTCTCTCGTCTTCTTCCCATTGTGAGTGAGGCACGCGAGAGTGGTGCGTGTTGGTGGCGTCGGCGTTGGCGTTGGCGTGTTGCGGCGAGAGGGAGGCGGTTGGGATGGCGGGCACGAAACACCAGGCTTCTTGTTTTGCTCGTCTTGCTTGTTTCACTTTTTTTTTTTGGGTTTGCTTGTGGTTGGTTTTTTTCCCCCATCCTACCGGGTTACTACTTGCTGTGTCTTTGGGCTGCTGCGGAAATGGCATAGCATCGTCAGCTTCACGTCCAGCCTCACGTGGTTCCTTTCTTCACCGTGAGGCCCCCCTCTGTTGCGGGCACACGCCCGTCTCGTCTCGACGTTCTTGGCACACGGAGCACGTGCACCCCTTTGAAGCTTGAAGCGGAGGCCTTGCCAAATAGAACCGCCACGCACCGCAGTTGACGGCACAGGATGAGCATCTTCCCCCTCCCCTTCCTTTACTTGGCACAACAACCAACGAAACGAGCCTTGGTCCAAGACTCCGAAGTCGTGGCACCTCCTCACCGCCAACCTGCAAATCTACCAAACACCGTACGGTTCACCAGCAGATACGAAGCCGGAGGAAAAGGGTCGCCCTCCCCGCCTCATCGCCTCCATCCAGACCGCTATACGTCGCCGTCCCCGGGGACCGCGCGAACCAAAATCTAACAAAACGTCACCGTCTTCACATCCATGTTGCCGTCGTGGCCCCCTCATCTGGACGGTGTGACGTCCCGCGTCCAAAGCACGTGCAGCGAGTGCGTGAGGGGGGTCGTCTCACAAAGGCGCCGGCCGTGTCCGTTGGACCTCGTGGAGGGCGTCGTACCGCGCTGCTGTTGTGCGAGCACGTCGGGGCCGTGGAACGCAACGTGCATGGCGGTGCGATGGGACGAGACCAAGGATATGATTGTGAACATTTTCAGTGGCGACTTTCAACGCTTCACCTAGGTAGGTACCTGGTCTCGTGGCCAGCGGGCGGAAAACAAAGGACATGTATTGCCAGGGGACGAGAGGGCGCATGCTCAGTCGTATCCAGGGAGAAAGGACGAGGATACTCCAGCATGCGTGAGGGGCCCTCAAGAACTCCCCAACAATTTCGGCTCGTCTACAGCTTCGACTTCGGCTTTGGCCCTTAGACGGCCGCATGTTTCCCACGACTCTTCTCAAAGTACTCGCGTACTTTTGCCCTCGCGACCTCGACGACCGACGAGTCCTCAACAGTACTCGGCACCGTCACCTTCTTGTCAAACTCGCCGTGCACGCCATTTTCTACCAACTCGCGCAGGACTCGTCGCAGCGTCTTGCCTGAGCGGGTCCTGGGGATCATGCCTTTGCCCTGGACGATGCCTCCCAGCGACGCAATGGCTCCCACCTGTTCTCGCACCAAGGCTTGGATCTCGGAAGCAAGCTTTTCGTCGGGCACTGGTGACTCGGGATGGTCGGCCGTTGCAAGAGTGATGAAGGCAAAGGGGAGCTGGCCCTTGATGGCGTCTGGAATTCCCACAACGCTGGCCTCGGCGACGAGAGGGTGGGACGTAATTGCTTGCTCGATGCCGCCTGCACATGTTAGCATGTCAGGTGTCTCGAAGGGTCCGTAACTGTTTGCACAAGTCTCGTGCGGGAACTTACCGCTCGACAGTCGATGTGCACTGACGTTCAACACGTCGTCGTTGCGGCTCATGACGTGTACATAGCCATCCTTGTCAATCATACCAGCGTCTCCCGTATCCAGCCATTTGCCGTCAAATCTCTTCAGGTAGCTCTTGTAAAACCTCTCCTCGTCCTCCCACAACGTTCTAAATGCCGTAGGTGCCAGCGGCATACCCAAGACAATGTTGCCCATGGTGCCGGCTGTGACTGGGCGGCCCTCATCATCCACAACACGGACGTCAAACCCAGGCATCGCCTTGCCGGCGCTTCCGGGCTTGATCGTGGCAGGTGGGTGGTTTCGGACCGACGAGGCTCTGTCCATGCCAATGTGAGGAACCAAAGCACGGCCAGTGATGGGCGAGCCAGATTCGCTGGACCACCAGTTGTCGACCACGTGGGCATCCTGGGCAGCGTGCTCGTTCAAAAGGTCTTGGTACATGGAAATGAGGGAAGGTTCTGAGCGTTCTCCCGCTAGGAACAACGATTTCAGGCTGCGGAGGCCTCCGCGAGCACCGACTGCGGACAAGCATCTGTTTTCCGGGTCATCCCTCTTGATGGCTCGGAGAGCGGTTGGTGCCGTGAACATGGTGTTGACCCGGTACTCCTCTATCATCCTCCAAAACGCCGAGGCATCCGGTGTGCCGACGGGCTTCCCCTCGTAGAGAACGGTTGACGCACCAGCTAGCAGTGGCGCATACACGATGTAGGAGTGACCAACGACCCATCCGATGTCCGACGCTGTGAAGACGACGTCCCCGGGCCCATGGATGTCAAACAGGTAGCGTATAGAGAAGTTGAGCCCCACGGCGTGACCAGCAGCGTCTCTCATCACACCCTTCGGAGCACCAGTCGTGCCGGACGTGTGGATGACATACACAGGGTCAGTGCTCGCAACAGGCACGCAGTCTGCCCTGACGTTCCTGGCGCGGGCACTTCTCACTACCTTTTGCCATGTAGCCTGTCCACTGTTGCGATCAGGATTCCACCTAACCTGCGGCCGTTGCCAAATAAGGGTCCTCGTAGGCTTGTGCGGGGAAATCCTTATGGCCTCTTCGACGAGCGGCTGATATGCAATGGGCGGCTTGTTTCCATCGATTCCGCATGATGCCGTAAGTATAGCAACAGGTTTGCAGGCCTCGATGCGTTGCGCGAGGGCCTTGGGGGCGAATCCACCAAAAACGACGGCATGGACGGCACCCAGACGGTTGACTGCGAACATGCCGATCACGGCGGACGGGATCATGGGCACTGGGCGGTTCAAGCGTCAACACTTTGCTCTGCCATGTCGCGGGCCCAACTTACTGTACAGCAGGACAACATGTCCCTTCCCGACGCCCTCGGCCCGCAGCACGCCCGCAAGAAGCTCAACCTCGTCCAGCAACTGGCGGTACGAGTATGTCGCCTTGGTCTCGGTAACGGGGCTGTCGTAGTAGACGGCGGCAGCATCGCCTCGACCGGCCTCCACATGCCTGTCAATACAATTGTAGCATGTGGATATCTTGCCGCCGGGAAACCATTCCCAAGAGTCGTGGCTTACGCTGCCATCCTGGAGCGTTCGTCGTGTGCGACGCAGGGTCTCGGTCGGCTTTTCGTGCCAGTGAAGCTGTTCGGCTTGGTGAGCCCAGAATTCCTCCGGCTTGTCTAGGCTGTGCCGCAGCACGTCATCTTGCAAATGCGAGCCTGCTTCCCTCGAGGCCATGGTACGGCTGTGCGCGGGGTTGGGAAGGGAGGAAATGTTGAAATGAGGTTTCGGCAGGTTCCGCTTGTCCCGGCTCCTCGGCTAAGCAAGACGGATGGCCACGTCGAGCAGTCTCGCATGGCAGGAGCCCGGGAGCTGTCAATACAGCTCCTTCTTGATCGCCAGGCCAGAAACAAGCACGCTCCACTCTGGCGCCTCTGGAATTCCGCCTCCCCGGCGGACAAAGGAGCCACCCGGGGGCCAAACGTTCCCGCCCCGTCCGCTGCCGCAATCCATCCATTCACTGCCTAGCGTCTGGCGTCTGGCGACTGATGATCCGCTTCTCCGTACCATTTTATCGCCGAGGGGTCCATCACGATGACCAGGAGAACCATCGTTCTCAAACCGACTGCGCTACCGCTTTCAGAGGAGAACGACAGGACTGCCCTGCCCTCACGAACCCCAGAGGAACACCCCTACCCCCAGACGCCCTTTATTTCCGACAAAAGTGCAGGAAATAGCCACAGGGGAGCCCGTCGTCACAATGACGCAATGTCGCCACTCGTCAGTACTACGTACTTCTCCTTCGTATTAACCAATTGCTAAACACACGGCATAAATAGACTCAGCCATGCCTCGCAGTGTCAAAATAATTAATAAATACGGATCGAACCAAATGCCTACATCGGCCTCGCGAGACAGGTCGATGGGTGCATCACCACTACCCAACCCATCTTCCACCACTGCAGCTCTACCAACCCCCGTCCGGTGTCCCCCCGTCCCAACAATACAAACTGTTTGTTGTACTCCGTATCCCAGGCACGGCTGACAAGTCACAGTTTTTGCAACTCCATGGACGTAAATCCCTTGGCTACAGGCCCGGAGCTGCACATGTCTCACACGTCAGCTGCCGAGTTGGACGCACGAGGCATCAAGCACCACTCATGTCCGTGAACAGGAACGCCGACGTCGAGTCACTCGGGGTGGACAGACGCCAAACGTGTAGTTACTATGTACTCCGTAAACCACCTCGCCTGTTCTAACAAGCCACAGTTCGCACGGGGAGCAGTACGACAAGCGACTCGGCCTGCCACGCCCTTCTCCCCTCGGCTGGATTGTTTCACCTCAGACTTGTCTTCCGTAGCACTTGGCTCGTTTGTGCCACGCCGAAAACGTGCTCGCCACGAGCAACCATCGCCGGGGAGCATATTGTCACGTAGTTGTGGTGGTGATGGTGGTGGTGGTGGTGGTAGTAGTACCACATCGTGCGAATCAAACACCTGGGGCGTCCGCACGCGGCATGTACCAAGAAGCAGAGCAACGCTTTAATTTCCATAGACGCGCAAGAAGAAACTTAAACATGCCCCTGGATATGAACCAAGGCGGCACGTCGAGGCGTGGAGTTCTCGCCCAACTACTGGAGATATACGGTGGCGGTGAAACATTAACACTACGAGGCGAGACATAGATATCACCGAACAATAACAAGACACCGTGCCAGAAGAGATACCTTTGCTTGCAAGCCTGAGTTTGAGTATTAGGAGCAAGGATTACTTGACAAAGCTTCAAACGTACTCCAAGAGGGCTCTGTGCCGCGCGAGATACTAGCTTGAATAGCTTGTATACGATTGAGCACAGGGAACGAAAAGAAAAGCCAACAGATTGACCATATGGCATCGAGTAGTCTGTCGACTGAAAAGTCGAGCATCTTCATCGACGGAATGGAAAGGAGTCTTTATGAAGTTGTCAAATGGGTCGACCGTGAGGGCGAGGTCGTATTAGATCCAAAAATTCCAAAAGTGCTCGTCAAGCACATTATGTTCCAAGCGCCGAAAAATAGAAGAATCAAGACCGCACAAGCCTTGGTCAAGAGATTATCCCCCATGGGCTCGAACCGCCAGGTTCTCGGGGAGTGAATATGTTCGTAATCCAAAAAGTCTATACACATGCGAAGCTGTAAAGTCCCATTTAACATTCACTGCTCCTCCGCGTTTTCCAGTCAAAGGTCGAGTCCCCAGTTGATCCCACGAACCTGACATGCTCCATTCGTACAAGACATTGTAGGTTTGGATGTGGGGGCCGCGAGGTGTGACGGCTCAGTTGATTTACAGGATGAAAGCAGCAAGACCGACAACACCGGCCAGACCAGCGCCGGAGAGGGCGGCAGCCTTGCCGGCACCAGCGGTAGGGACGACGTCGCCAGACTTGGTCGGAACGACACCGCCAGTGGGGGACGCAACCGTCGTGTTGGGGAAGTTGACGGGGGCGGAGGCGGTGCTAGGAATCGTTAGCGGTTTTATTTCTTCGAGGTCCAGAGGTGCTTACCAGGTGGTGCAGACTACGGCAGGTGTGGTAGTCACGGGCTTGACGACGGTGCAGGGGCAGTTGGTGATGGTCAGGGTGGTGGGCTGAAGATCGTCAGTAATTTCCTCGTAGTACTCCGTCATTGGGGCAAGAATCTAGGCTACCGAGTGACCATGCGTTTTGTGCGACGTAAGGTACGAGATGCCTGATTCTGCTCCCTCTGAGGAGGCTCTGGGATGCTTGGGTATCCTTACAGCAGTGACCGTGTACGTCTGGGTGCCGTGAGTGATCTCAGTAGGCGCAGGGCAGTAGGTTGTGTACGCGCTCACGACCTCGGTGACGTAGGTGACGTTGGAGAAGGCGTTGGCGCCGACGGCGGCAGCGACGAGAGCAGCAGTGTACTTCATTTTGTCGGTTGGGATAACTCGAAGAGTCGGCTTGATTACTAACGAATGTAATTGACTAAATAGTCAGGGAGTATGGATGTGCGGGAGAGCAAGTGAGTGTGGGTGAGGAGAAAGGGAAGGACCCGGAAGGAGAAGGCGGCGTGGAGAAGCATCTTATAAGGCTGGCCAGTGGACACGGTGAGAGGTGAGAGACACGTGAGGCGAACCGTCGAGACTGGGGGTGCAACGACCAAATAAATTCGTTACGGAGTAGCCTGCTGCAAAAATAGAAGGGGGCCAGACAGGAGAGGGAGAGGGACAAGACAAGGCGCGATTCTGTCTTGGTCGGTCAGTCAGTCTAGTCTAGTCAAGTTCTAGTCTTGGTCCGACGACTGGCGGGCGTGGGGAGAAAGGTGGGTGGGGGGAGTGTGTGGATGCAAATGGATGAGAGCCGGGGTCGGGCATCATTAAACGGTTCCCAAGCTGGGCACAATACGGAGGACTTCTGGCAAGATGCAAGGTACCCGCCCCGGCGTCTTACCATGTCGATAAGCCCAGGTGGTACCTGGGTACTCCGTACTTGACTTAACTGAGCCAGTCAACCGTCAACCGTGTGGACGCCGTTTTTGGCCGCCAACTGCCTGCCTGCAAATATGCGCTAGTAGCGCCTCTTCTACCCAAGGAATTAGCGCCACCTTTGCTTTGTTATTCATATCAGTCAGTCAAACGTGGCTATGATTGTTCGCCGTGACTGTGACGTGACTTGTGTGCCAGCCCGAGTGGACACGGTTGATGCTCCCAGCCAAGTGGATGCGTGCACAATGCAATCGTCGAAGAAAAATCTTCCGGTACGGAGTACGGAGTACGTACTTACTTCATATCGCGCCGAGATTGGAAGATTGTTATTGGCCAGTCGCTGACGTGTGAACGGAGTGCTGCCGTACCGAGTAGGGTACACTGCGAACATAGGTACAACACAGCACAGCGGGCTCTCCGCAAATCTGACTTTTTGTTTTTGGCAAGTGGTCATCATACAAAGTCTCAGAGTCACCGTATCACACTGTTCCACATGTGCCAGATCAATGGGCAACGCATGGAGTACTCACACACCAACTCAGTACGGAGCACTCAAGCACTATCCTCTGTGAATGCCGGCAAAGGGGCCACGGCCAAACGTCACTGAGATGGCGGCATTATACTGGGAATTTGAAAGCGAGACTTGGAAACAATGATGATTACCAAGAGCCCTGTAGATCTGGGCTATCTTGAAGTATTCCACACAGGCAGCCGGGAGGGAGGTAGTGGGCAATACCAAGAGGCCTTTGCAATCAATTTTGACAGGGACACGCAGCGTTACAGCGCCGCCTTGCATGTCCCCTTCGCAAGTCATGTCAGGGCGCTCGAAACCTGCAGAAAAAGCAAAAAGAAAAACGAGGCATCGAGCATGGCACGGCTTACGAAGCACGCGAAGAAATGCAAGACTCGTTCTCTGTCAGTGGTCCTGGGCGTCAGAACCCGTCTCCCGACTCGATAACCATAACAGGGCGGGAGGCGTGCGAGACTTGCAAAAAAAACGCACAGCCAACAGACCAACAACACACACAGTACATGCGTGCCCGAGCGATACGTGACGTGACCTACAGTACCGGGTGCGGAGTAGACCGAGTATAACTGGTTGGACAGGGTGCTGCGGTGCGGACAATATTAGCAGTTTCCGCCCAAGCAACAGGCATTTCGGAGTAGCAGAGTGCCAACAGCGCATGTACGGAGTTGCGCCCCAGAAGCCTCGGCCAGTTCATTGATTCGTACGGAGTACAGAGCACTCCGTCTGTATTTCGCAGTCGCATGAATCCGTGGTGGCACCTCTGGTGTACGGAGCAGCACACAGCTCATGCAGGGCGCAACAGTCGTGGACGCAAAGCCCCTGAAGCCTTGCCACGCTAATGCAGGAACCAAAATTGTTGAGTGGCGCCCGTTGGCCTTTTCGACGCTTGCTGTTATCCGTCAGTTACTCCGTAGTTACCTCGTACAAGGCCGGCTGCGGAGTCTGTTGCTGTGACAGCCCAGGACTGCACATCAGGATGGACGGCATGTGCTCCGTACATCGACGCGCCTAATAACAACAACACTCCGTACACATGGGACGACTGGTATGTCATAGCCTGTCGTGTCACCACGCTGAATTGTCAGTCTGCGCAGACGGCTGTTGAACCTCTCGTCGCCTTTTCTTGCTCAGTGTCGATGGACGTACAGCGAGAACATTGGAAAAAAAAAAGAAAAAAAAAAGGCCGCAGTCATCCAAGACCAAGCCAGACACAACTACGTAGGCTGCTCCTCGACGTGGACCAGACGTTTCCCGTCCCTTCACCTCCTTTTCGAAAACAGAGACATGGACCTGACCTCTTTGCTGCATCGACACCCTCCCCCCTCTCCTGTTCCACGGGTCGCGGCAGCATTGACTGATTTTTCTCCCCCCTTACACGACGCTGATTGGCCTTTTGCCCCGGACAATGCTGCCCGAGACCCTCAGCAATTTCCAAAGTCCACCTGCCACGGCCAAGAGAAGAAAGGCCATGCCGGTGCTGGCCGCCCAATCTCTCCTGCCGCCCACTCACGAGGCTGACTGCCATGCTTTTTGTCAAAGTCGCTTGTGCAACTGCCAACAACGGCCCTTCAGTGTGCCACGGCGCACACAGCGGAAAAACAAATGCAAGCTGCGGTGACATGGGCGACCGACCGGGACCGCCAATTCACACCGATTGCTTGTTGTCATCGTCACGCGACGTTGCAGGGAGGAAACCCTTGGCTTCGGCGCAATTATCTTGGTTCTCTTTGTTTATCTTGACCGATCGATGGGAAACCAACCAACCCATGTTGAACCATCGCCCGACCCGACGGCCCGTTGAGTCTGCGAGGGAGGGTCCATTTTTTTTGGGACGAGCCCACTCTTCTGCGATACTTGGCAGGCACGGACTACGGAGTATGTACCACCTTTTTGGCAGTACTAGCAATGCAATTCAAGTGCGTATGACAGGCCCAAATAGTGACATCACAAGCATCTCAGCAGCTGATGGCGCATTGTTCGTCTGCCTTGAACCACTGGCAAATCGAGCAGCCCATTGATAACGGCTCAATGAGGCCCAAAGGAAGCCGATTATAGAGGCCTCTAGGAAAGCGTCCAAAAGGCTCCAAAGTTTTAGGGCTGCGACAGGTGTGAATCGTGATGTAGCTCTTTGTCAATCTAGAAATTTCTAGTACGTACCTCCTCATCATACTATCTCGTGGTAGAGTCATGTGCCTTTTAATGCAATAATTTTTATTCGCCTACATCCTGGTCGGTTACGTTCAAAACTTTAAAAGGCCGACAGCTTGGTTGCTTGATAAGAGTTTAGACTCTGAGTACGAACTTGTCTGCCCAATGATGTCTCCCATTCTTTTTTCTGCCGCAAAGATGAAGCAAAATTCGTATCGGGCCTTTCAACGACGATCATTCCAATAAATCGACCTCCGGGATGGCCTTGAAAGGCAAAAAAAAAAAAAAAAAAAAAAAAAAAAAAAAAAAAAAAAAAAAAAAAAAAAAAAAAAAAAAAAAAAAAAAAAAAAAAAAAAAAAAAAAAAAAAAAAAAAAAAAAAAAAAAAAAAAAAAAAAAAAAAAAAAAAAAAAAAAAAAAAAAAAAAAAAAAAAAAAAAAAAAAAAAAAAAAAAAAAAAAAAAAAAAAAAAAAAAAAAAAAAAAAAAAAAAAAAAAAAAAAAAAAAAAAAAAAAAAAAAAAAAAAAAAAAAAAAAAAAAAAAAAAAAAAAAAAAAAAAAAAAAAAAAAAAAAAAAAAAAAAAAAAAAAAAAAAAAAAAAAAAAAAAAAAAAAAAAAAAAAAAAAAAAAAAAAAAAAAAAAAAAAAAAAAAAAAAAAAAAAAAAAAAAAAAAAAAAAAAAAAAAAAAAAAAAAAAAAAAAAAAAAAAAAAAAAAAAAAAAAAAAAAAAAAAAAAAAAAAAAAAAAAAAAAAAAAAAAAAAAAAAAAAAAAAAAAAAAAAAAGGCCCCAATCAACCAAGTCTAGCCGAGTGTCCTGTCAACTGTCGGTTTGCTGATCGACTGGCAACGCGCCCCGTTCGTTTCCGCGTTTCATAAACTATTCAGCTGTTGGCCTTGCAAGGCATTCAAATTCGCTCAAAGCGCCATCAGCCCCTGTAGAATCTGGACGACACAATGTGCACGTCAGGGGATACACAATACCCAGCTACTCTGTTCTAGAACATGTCCCGTCAGCACCTTACCACGACCAGCCCGGAAAAAAAGCATGAGCTGTGTGGCTCGTCGCTTCGTGTTCCCTTTATCAGGTCGCAAAACACTCCAAGCATTTACCCCAACGACTCCGTGTGCAGCAAAAAGGGTCACTGTGCTCGATACCGACGCCCATACTTCACACGTACAGTGAGTTCCGGATTGGTCGCAGTCAAAGTAGCTCATTTTGACCCTTTTACTATTTGGTGCATACGAGGATGAGGTACTTTGTTCGTGCGGGAGTATGTACCCGGAAAATAGTGGTTGAAAAGTCGTTCATGGATCCCCGTGGAGGCCTTTATTCAGCCAGCTGTTCCGAGCCAGGTACCGAGTCCGGAATAATATGACTAACATACTGGACCTGGTATAAATAACAGGCCAGTAAAACAACAGCGTCAAGCCTTAATTATCGGCGGACGGCCGGGGCCGGAGACACGCGTCCTTGAATAACGCAATCATGGCTTAATGATAGTGAGAGCCACAGGCCCACAGCCGGGCCTGGCATTCCCTTCCGCAGGCATTGCCGAATGCCACCTGTGATGTTGGACAAGCCGAGACAGCTCAAGCTTGGTCAGTTGCCTTTCTTTAGTGGATGACGCTGGCGGTCAAACACGCCGGACCCTGAGTCGTGGTTTACGTGTCTTGCGCGTGTGTTTGGAAACGCAGGGGACATGCGGAGTAGTTGTGATGCTCATGAGCTGAGGGAGAAGACGCCGTGCTCGGGACTCGCGTAAACTGGGGATTTCTGGAATTCCTCTCAGCTACATGCGTAGACATCTCTGCCGTCGAGACATGTAGTACAGAGTACTTCAGACGATCTCTCCGGTGAAGGGTCCAGGCGACGCAATGACTGACCAGTCCGCAGCTACCAGGAACTGGATGCTCTATGCTCTTCGAGCAAACAATTGATTGGGACCTTGAAGTATCTCACAGCAAAGAACGCTGAACTCGACACCCGAATGGTTTCTCGGTTCAGGTCGTTCCTGGTTGACCATGCACTCGGTCTACCCGCCCGCAATGGGCAATGACTTGAGGAATCGACCGACGTGTTGTTTGCAGCACCTCTGGCGGCCAAGGCCACGGCATCACATGCATTGGGTCGCGAATGGATGGATTGCTGGACCATGTGCGGATTGGTCGCGACAGGTTGCCGAAGCTCTTTTTTGTTCCGGGCACGTGGCCTTGAAGCGGTCGAGTCGTTGCGAAAGCTTTTGATCCGCTCCGGTTCGGTCTCCCGGCCAGCCGCAGCCGCAGCCGCAGCCGCCGCGGCACGAGGCGCGCGACCCTCCAAGAACGCGGGTAGCTGGGTACCCATATCTAGGTGCGCACTCCGTATCCCGACAAGCAAGAATAGAATGTAACCAAGTGCTCAAGGCTGTTACTGTTGCTGACGAATGCTCCATTTTGCGGGGCGTCCAGTGGCTCGACTTCCGGGGAATAGACAACCAAGTGCCAAGCAGTCAAAGAGTCTATGCGAGAGCTCTGCTATTAACTATTAGCAAGATGAGCTCCCCTCGGGGCACAACAGGACACTCACTTCTCCACTGTACTCTGAGGCTTACGAGCACTACTCTGGACTACGTGCCGTCACTTGCAGCTCGGCTGAGGACGACGTTTGCCTTCCAGATGACCTGATATCATGGCGCGAGGAGGGGTATCCTGGCGGCAGTCCTTTTTCTACCAGCACAAAACGATTTTTATCTTTCTACAATGTGTTCTTGCTTGACTCGTGATAGCGCTTCTGTCGTGAGACATGAGAGCCGCGTGCGTAGCATTGAGATTGAGCCCATTGTATGCTGGTAGAAAATTATACGTAGCAAGTAAGCTGCTTGTCGTTGAAGTACTGGGTAAGTACTTATAGCTGATGAAGCCCAGGACAAGTCGCCAGGATACCCCTCCGCGAGCCACGGTAGGTGCCCGGTACGCAGAGTCCCCACGGTATTCCCCGCCAACGCAAGGTCCCTAGACACCCCGAGTACACGCTACCACTGAGCCGGTCTGCCTCAGGCTCAACCAAACCTACCTCAGCCACACCTCCATGGTCCTGGTCAAACTCCAACCTCCAAAGCGCAAACTCGCTTCGCATTATGGCAATGCCGACCGATCCTGCGCTGATGCCCTCGCCGCCCGCCGACCTCACACAACCCGAACAACAGGCGGTCAAGGAAAGACACTCCCTGACTCTAGACCAGCGACGCGCCCTGCGGAGGTGGGCCAACTCCCAAACCCTCCGGCCATCACACAAAGCCTGCATCGAATGGTTCTACGCGCAATATGGCCACCAGATAAGCCAGTCCACCGTCTCTCACTCCCTGTCGCCGAAATACTCGCGCCTGGACGGCGACAACCCCCAACTTTCCGGCTCGCGCCTACGCTTCGGCAACTGGCCCGACGTCGAAAAGCTCGTGCTGCTCTGGTACCAGCAGGTCCAGGCGGCGGGGCGGCAGCCTACAAACGACGAGCTGGGCGAGAAGGCAAAGTCCATATTCATGCAGCTCCCGCGGTACCGGGACGAAAACGCGCCCGAGTTCTCCCCCGGCTGGATCCATCGCTTCAAGAAACGCTACGGACTCCTGATCCGCCGACAGCGCCGCCCGGGGGACGGCTGCGCCAACCCCGCCGAGGACATCGACTACCTGGCCGACTGCGTTCCTAGGGTGATGGCAGTGGCTCCCGACACGAGTCCCGCCGCCATCAAGGAGCAGGTTCTGCGCGTCGTCGGCGTCGAGGCCAGCCTCAGCACGTGCGCCCTGGTACGAGACGAGATCGTGAGGAGGGTCAACGCCGCGAACCAGTCGCCGCTGCCGCAGCACAACGTCCACCATGCCGACCCTCTCCCTCCGCCCCCGCCCCCGCCCGAGCAGCCAATGTACGCCGACGATGACCCCGAGGTCGTTCTCCAAAACGCCCTGCGCCAGCTCCAGCAGGAGGAGCAGGCCGCCGAGGAGCAGGCCGCCGCGGCGCGGGAGGAGCGCGAGCGCGCCGAGCGCGCCGGGCTACATGCGGCCGGCATGGTGGCTACCCCGGGCGGCGCGCGGGACTCTTCCTCCGACCCGCGGTATACCACGCCTGCACAGGAAATGGGAGGCCACGATCTGACTCTCACTCCGATCCACTCAGACGGTCCGATTTCTTCCAGTGAACGGCCCATACGCTGCCCGTTCTGCGTTAATCAGCGCATGTTACGGACCATTAAAGAAGCTGTCGAGCACATGTCTACACATGTCGTCGTGTGAGCAGTACAGTACAGACGGCATTCTGTCGGAGTCCTGTGCCATCATTTGATTGGTCTTGTTCTGTTTAGCGTGTTTTCTCTCTCCCTTTTTTTTTTTTTTTTCCCTTTCCTCCCAAACGGTGACGAAATCAATTATGAATACCTGGGTCACGGGGCCGGGGACAAAGAAAGAGGCACAGGAGTTCAGGATCGTAATGAGCATGGTTTAGGGTCATGACAATAGTTTTGTTAAGCCGACGAGCTTTAGCCTAGCCAGGGCACAGGGATTTGTGAAAACAAGTTGCGCCGCGCAACGAAATAATAAATGCGCCGAAAGGCACAAACTCACCAACTACGACATTGACTGAAACGCTCGCCACATGAACTCGAAGCTCCCGTGTCATGTCAATCCGTGTCTTGTATGATTTCTAAGCGCGGGGATAGCATTCTATATGAATCCACTATCCCTCAATGCCTTCAAGACGGCCTCTTCTTCGAGCTTGGCCTTGCCCTTTGGAGGAGGAATGTCACCGGTGTCTATGTAATTCTTCCAGAACTTCAACCCCTCCAGTCCTTCCTCTCTGCATAAAGCGCCGTGCTCCTCTGCCATGAGCAACTCGTCCTCGGCAACACCAATGCTCCAACCGAATCGTTCCGCAGCTTCCAAGGCCGTGACCCCACGCCCGAATTCCCTCCAATCCCAAGTGACTTCCCGTTCCGGGGGGAACTCGTGTAAATCTTGCAGCCAGGAGAGCAGGGACTTGATGGTCGTGTCATCGGTTCGATCGTGGCTCTGAACGACCATGACGCCGCTGCGAAAGGTTCGCAGCCGAACCGGGAGCCTTAGACTCTCCCACAAACGCGCGGCCTTCTCAAAGTCCATGGGGCTGACGAGCTCGACACCGCCTCTTGCCCTGTTGAACATGGCCCACAGATCGACGAGCGTGATAATCCCTCCGGCTCGTTTCAAGACACCCCTCGAGTCATCGGCCAGGAACTCGGCAATATTTCGAGACAGTTCGGATATATACAGAGACTCGGAACTTCCGCCGGCGACAATGTCCTTGGTCGTAACTAGGCCTAGCTGGCTCGCGGACTCTGCCAGGATTGCATTCTCTTCGGCCGAGGCACCGCCAGCGGCACCATTCGTTTGGCGAGCATACCGTTCCGCGAGAGCGATGACTTCCTTTGCTGACGACATTAACGCTTCAAGATCTTCAAATGCACTGCCAATCAACATTTCATTGTTCTTATGCATGTTGAGACCCAACTGCTCTAGACCGGCGATGCCTGCGGTCTTGGTTCGATTCCCATTAGTTGCATCGGATGAAGCGGCCGCTGCAGTTGAGTCTGTGCTTCTTCCACTTTTAGGAACCGGGGGAGCATTTTGCAGCAACCATTTTCTCTGCGTTATAGCACCTTTCAGCCTCTCGTGGAATATCTGCACGCCTCCGCCCCGAAAAGATAACTTGACGCACTCAGCCACGTCGATCCCTGAAGGTGCGTTGTTGAGGGCTTCATGAACAGGCCCTGGGGACTCTGTACGCACTGCGAGCGCTTCGGCATTCATGTGCGGGGGATTTTGTGACAGAAGCGGTGCACCGCAAATCTCGCAGGCAAGCAATGACGGATGGTTCGAAAATGTGCAGCGCGGACATGCAAAGGATGCCCCCGTATCAGTCGAGGATCCTGGCCTATTCTGCCCGAGGGTTTGGCTAGGGTCTTGATGAGAAGAATCCAGAGGGCTTGCTGGGAACAGCGTACCGGATCCACCCTGCCGATTCGAAAGCAAACTAGGGCTCGAATAAACGTTGATTGCAGGCGTTGGACGTTGGCTAGCGTTGTTGATGGCTGCCTTTAAAACATGCGCCAATGTTGGTTTTATTCCACAGGCAAGGCATGCTGGTAGCGGCGTGTGCGCATTTGCTGCTGCAGGATCGAAGTTTACCGGTACCGGGTTAGAGAAGCTGCATATAGTGCAGACCCAGGTGGCCGTCGTCACCTGGGGAGGCTCTGATGGAGGTCTATGTGCACCGTCTCTTTGCCCAGGAGATGCGGAGTCGTTTCTCAAAGGGGACACTGCATTGGAAAGCGCTCGATTATGAAGTGAAGGGCGCTTTAGGGGCTTGGGAAAGATGGTGATTTTGGGTGACGACTTTAGAAACCCGGCGTAGAATTCATGTCGGTCGATATCCTTGAGATCCAATGCCACGGAATTTGTTCTCGGCTCAGCTTTATCAACATAACATATCCGATGAGAGGTCAAGTAGACTTGGCCATTTTGGTGACTGGGAAGCTTGAACTTCCTGTGACGCTCTGTCAGCATATTCCTACCTTCCACACGTCAATGAAGAACCGAAGGGCAAGCTCACCCTTCATAAAGCCCAACGTTATCCTGCACGAACAACAGAATCTCATCCGGTAAGTACGACGGTCGTAATGCAGTTGTAAGATCTATACGTTTCAGAAACATCCGTCATATCGTAGTGGCTGATTAGCCGGGGCTCAAAAGTCCAAATGGGAAGCGTTCTGATCGTGGTCCCTTGGTGGCGATGATGAAGCGATGCTCGGCTATGGTCAGTATATACGGATAAAAACCACGTGAAAGCTAGATCAATACTGATCAGATAGTGTTGAAAGTCGACCTTGTTTTGAAGCTCGAAGGTTGCATATGGTGGAATGCTTAAGCTGGAAGAGGTAAGCATTTCTTGTCGTCAATGCCGTCAGTTGCGTTGACGAATTTAGGCTGTTCATTTGTCGTTCATCACTACTCCGTAGAGGGGGCAGTCGCGACGCCACAAGAGACCCCCACACGTATTATCTATTAGCCGACGATTAGCCGACCGGTCACATATCCATTTAGGCTCCCCTCCGCCCACCAGGAAGCACATTTCCTTCCTTACCAACTTCACACCGTCTGTTCGGCAGCACACACCAACATTGTCGACTACCCTCACGCCTCCCAACTTCAAAAGCTACGGACACAGGCATTTGAAATTGGCGAAAAGCTATCATCCAGCACACGACGATTGATCACCATGTTGCCGGGGTGGTCAGACACACAGCAAGCGTCTGGCGTCTCCCAACAGACCCAGCCGGTCGCGTATAGTTGCACTGCCATTGAGAAACCTCAACCAACTCGTCTCTGTGAACACAAAATCGATCGACTCACCATCCCAAAAGATCCTGCCTTTGTTCCAGTCCAAGTCCGCCAGGGCTTCAGTCAGTACGCGCCTCCGACACCTCCTCCGTACCAAGGTAATGCGCCGCCTTCCGTTGGTGCCCAATCCCCTGCCCAGGCAGAGCAGTCCAAGCCAAAGACGGAGTGGCCCGAATCTGTCCGGAGATATGTTCAACGATCCTTTCTTCCCGAAAATGACGACCCATCCGTGTCCCGCGCAGAAGTCGAAACCAAACTCAAGGAGACGATTGGCACTGCCAAAGAAAACGGCACTTTGTACACAATAGACTGGGACGCTGTTCCTATGCCGCAAGCCCTTGTGAAAGCCGACCGTGATGCATTGTATAATCGCGGCAATCACGCCCCCTCATCGTCAGAATCTCTCGCCTCCAGGAAAAGAAAGTCTTCCGATCTTGCCGACAGTGTATCAGACCAACCACCGTGGCACAATGCTAACTCTCGATCATCTCTCGAGAACCGTATTTCATATCCATCACCAGACAAAATTTCCGCTTTCGAAAACAAGTCGGTGAAGTCACGTAAGTTTCAAAAAGAGGCCGCCAAAAAACGCAAACGTCGCTTCGAGAGCGAATACAAGGCTGTATACAGATCACCCAGTCCAAATGTACCTTCATCTGGTCCGATTATCGGAACTAGTGAGGTATTGGAAAAGAGGTATCTCCGCCTCACTGCTCCTCCTATTCCTTCCAATGTTCGACCTGTGCATATCCTGCGCCAAACTTTGGACTTGCTTAAGAAGAAGTGGAGAAAAGAGGGAAATTATTCGTATATTTGCGACCAATTCAAATCGATGCGACAGGATCTTACTGTTCAACGCATCAAGAACGATTTTACTGTTTCCGTCTATGAGATCCATGCCCGCATCGCCTTGGAAAAGGGGGACATCGGTGAGTATAATCAGTGTCAGACCCAGCTTCGTTCTCTCTATTCTCTGGGTTTAAAAGGCAATCCTATCGAGTTCAAAGCGTATCGTATTCTTTACTTCATTCACACTGCCAATCGTACTGGTCTGAACGACACGATGGCAGTCCTAACCGCAGCAGAAAAGGAGGAGAAGCCGATCAAGCATGCGTTGCAGGTTCGATCGGCACTAGCCTTGGGGAACTATCATAAGTTCTTCCAGCTCTATCTCGACACGCCCAATATGGGCGCATATCTTTTGGATATGTTCGTCGCCAGAGAACGTCTTGCGGCGTTGTGTTATATTAGCAAATGGTATGTTCTATGCCTTTACCTGTGAAGCTGATAAAGCCAGGCAAACGCTAATGATTTCATAGTTATAAACCTGATGTTAAGCTTCGTTTCGTCACTGAAGAATTGGCTTTCGAGTCGGATACCGACGCTGCCCAGTTCATTATCGATCACAGTGGACAGCACCTGCTGGAGGACCGCTCAGATGACATTGTTTTTCTGAGCGGGAAGGCTGGCCCGCTGTTTGAATCATCCAGATCCGAGGCGTTCCGAAAAGTTGACATCAAAGGACAGATCTAACCTTGGACGAGCCGTTTTATCACCTTTTCGCAAATGTTTCAATCCCTTGGCAGCAGTAGCCGCCAATACGTCTGTCCTTAGACCACGACGCTTCACGTGATAATGACGCTTTTGTACTGAGGGATCGCGGTCCTCGCTGTCGAGTCCTCGAGCGGTTGTGGCGAGTTGGCCTCTGCCAGACGGCTCGGAGAGATGAAATGGCATTCCGTTTGGACTTGACGCAGCATGGGCCGGGAGGCTATTGCGAAAAGCCGGATTGTTAAGTCAATTTCAGTCACAAGGTACCCCAGATCTTGTGATGGGCAACCAGGCAGCCTGGCAAGGGTGCATTGGTATTCCGACAACGATTCCCATGATGGTTTTCTTTTGTTTTCACACTGTCCCATTTTCTGCAATGTAGCGGTGGTGTTGCTACATGTTTTTTTGCGTCAATGATTCGAACCCGATACCCATGCCATGCGTCCATGACACTGGTGTTCCGTGCTACGAGCGACGAAACTCAGCTTGCCCATTCTCAACACGTAAATTCATCGACCATACCTCAGCAATTGACACTACAGCCTACAGATACGGAGAAGATTCTGGATAAGATCAATAGCATGGGGACATAGACATTTCATACTTTAGCCTAGCATATATAAATCACATGCAAATTTTTCGCACTCGACCAGGCTCACAATGCCAGTCGCCCGCCAATTTCGCATTCAAGGAGAGATGCCCCTGCTCGGTTTGGTAGTCATTTTTGCTTATGACTTGATGAGTTCTGTAGAAGACCTAATAGCAACACTAGGGGATCTGTGGTGTGACTGCGGCCCTACCTGGATCGACAGAGTCGGCCAACAATGACGTGCGTAGCTGCTGGGCTAGTCGGGGATCGTGGATCGTGTTTCCTCCCCGGGAGTTGCTGCTGCCATGGTCGACGGTCAATTAACAACTCTGCCGAGTTCTCGACCGCCGAAGCTCCAAGCTCCGACTCGCACATTCCAGAGGCGCCAGATCTCCAAGGGCTACTGGGCTGGCTGGCAAAAGTATATAGATGCTCGACCTTGGACCCGAGTACACTACGTCTTGGCGGGTTTGGCCCACAGCGCCCCCGCGACAAGAAACCTCTCGAGTCTCGACGCTGTTCAGTGTTCACGTTCTCTGGCCCGATGCAGATGGATGGGGTGCGTCCTGGCACGCCTCGCCGGCTCTCGTGACCGCCAGCGTAGATGTGCTCGGTGACGGAAGCAAAGCAAAACAACCGTACCTTTCTTTACCTTGGTGTCCTGCCTGTGATGTACGGCAGCGAGGGTGGAGGACGCTCGATGTATAACGTTTGGCACAAATAAGTACCAACTAGTGTCTAGCAGGATGTGCGTTGCGTACGTCGTGCCGAGGCAGGTGAAGCATCAGCAACTACCCATCGTAACGTACCTGACTGTAGAAGCAGAAGCAGAAGCAGGTGATGGATCTGCGGATGTGATAGGCCACAGGGGTTTGAGTATTGGGCCACGAATTCGCGATAGGCTCATACGCATGGACGACAAGCGTGGCGGAGGGGCCCAAGGGGCTGGGCGGCCATGTGCCAAAGTTGGCTGTCAAAGCCACGGTTGGGAGTTGAGAGAGGGAGGAGTGGAGCATGGAGGGCGACTCCTGCGTGTTGTGTTGCGATTGACGGCGCAAGTATATTGTTGAACGTTGCACTTCAGCCTCTGCTTCGTCTTGGGCCTTGGCCGCAGCGCCAGGCCAGGCGTGTCTGACGGGACGACGGGAGGACGTACGGTTGGTGTCGTGTCGTGGCATGAGCACAGGCAATGGCTTATGCTAGCTTCAGTAGAGCCGGGTGCCATGGCCGAGTTTATCGGCGAGACCGGTACAGCTTCCTCGTCTCTCTCGCCTCTCGCCTCTCGTCTCTCGTCTCTCGTCTCTCGTCTCTCGTCGCTCGTCGCTCGTCGCTCGTCTCTCGCCTTTCGCCTCTCGTCTCTCGTCGCTCGTCGCTCGTCTCTCGTCTCTGCCCGCTCGAGTCAAGATCCATGTCATGCAGGTATGACAGATGCAAGCAGCCTCGTCGACAGGTGGGCTCCTTCTGCGCCACCAGTACTCCGTAGGTAGGTCAACTCTTGGCCATTCGAGAACGGAAATGGACTGCGTCCTCGAGCGCCGGCTGGGCATTTCGGTAATGGTTTAGCCCCGAGACGATGAAACATATAAACTGGATCGCATAAGTGTGGGGTACATGGAGAATTTGCCATTGGACTCTGGGTGAACAGCGTTGTGTCGTAGCTTGATTGCTTAATTGCTTGATGGCGAGGGGTCGCATCGCGGGCTGAGAGCTGAGGAATGGGACAGATGCCACCGAGTCGCAACAGGCGCTGCAGGCAAACTCGTTGCGAGAAACAACCTTGACGGCGTACGGAGCACGTACTCTCGAACAAACGTCGCGCGTACATGGCATCACGGCGTTTTTGAGGCGACGGCAACAGGGCACCTTTGTTGTACGACGCTTCAGCTGTTCCTGCACCTGCACCCCAACCATGGGCCAACGTGTCGTGTCGTACATCAGCTAGACGCAAACGGTAACCGTCACGGGTGAGACAAGACCGAGCGGGAAATGGTCAAGACTAAGCAACGGTTGAGCGACACCACGTTGTCCTGTAGTCGGCATCAACGGCCGCGCGAGGGGTCTATGACAGTGATGGACAGGCCAGCTGGATGTTACAGCCCAGGCCCTCAGGGGCGAGGCAGGTGGCTTGGCTGGATGTTGGATGGATGGGTGGATTGATGGCGTCAGGGATGGCGGGCTGCCACAGTTCCGGCCCCTCCAAACGTCGGATCACGGAGTCAGTCGCAGGCCAAGGCACGCAACACAATACGCGGTACCCTGTACCCCGTACCCCGTACTCCGTACCCCGTAGAGTACTCCGTATATAAAGTGCAAGTGCTGATGCTGGCCATTGTCTCTGGGAGGGCGTGCGTGTCGTGCATGCGTGCATGCGTGCATGCGCACATCAAGATGTGGACGCGTGGTTGCTTTGCTTCGGCCCTTGCCAACCTGCGGATGCTTCTGCACGCTCTGAGCCTCGTATCAAGCTGCCGTCGGGAGATCAGGGTCGGACAAGCAAAAGCTGCACAATATTGTACCGAGTTCTGCACGAAAACGTGGTTGAGACGCCGCTTTGCGATTGATTGGCTTCAACGTTGGTGCCCACGGTCCACGGACGGCAGAGGACGGCAGCCTGGAGCGGGCCAAGAATCAAGATGTCGGGGCCCGAGGTGCTAATTGGTAATACTGACTGAAGGTCGAGCCCCTCGCTCCGTGGACGCCGTGGACGCCGTGGATGCCGTGGACTGCATCCAAGCCGAGTCGCTGCTTGCCGTCGAACAGCAAACGAGTCACCATCACCATGTTATTGAGAGTTTTCCCTGTTCCAAACCAGTGCATCCATTCCAAGCCCGGCGCAGTTCTTCGGCATGCGTGCAAGTGCGCAGTTGCAGTTGCGGGACATGTTGGAGTAGAGAGGACGGCAATATGTATTTACTCCAACTTGCTGCGCAGTAACTACTCCGTAATGCCATCATGTTTACTTGTGGTCGAGTCGTCATTGGTGTCAGTTGAGCAGTGGGCAGTGGGCAGTGGGCAGCGGGCAGCGGAAATGGAACCCGCAATGCCCATATCAATCAATCCATAACCCATCATGCCTTGTAGAGCGCCTGATCAGTTTTGAGGTTCGGCAACGCCCTAGCCGTGACTCTCCCTTTGCCTGTCGCCTCCTCTCGGAGTAGTCCTTTCGCCTTCTTCTTCTTCGTCTTCTTCTTCCTTTTTTTTTTGGCGGCATATTGCCGGCCCAACCGTCGTCATCACTTGCTGCGAGCCAGCGCCGTTGATCTTAACCCGCTGCCAATCCTTGTTGTTGGCGTCTCGCCCGGGTCCTCACCCGCGGGAACCACCGCTGCTACATCAACAAAAACAACAGACAGATAGACGTCGACAATGACTTACGCACCCGGAAGCCCCGAGAAGATGCTCAAAAATACGAGTTCCCGCTGAAAAGCTTTGTCGGCGTCGGCCTTGTTTATTTTATCACGGGTACGACGAGGAAATTCAAGTGCCAACTGTTGTTTGCGCCGCGTTGCCTCGACCCATCGAGTCGTTCAACATTGAGACCTCATGCTCACGCTCATGCTCACGCTCACGCTCACGCTCATTTCTAATCCCCGGGTAAAAACAGGAGGCGTATCGACAAACCGTTTTCTTCACCCGCACCGACGGCATCCACCCGAGTGCATTTTCTTGTGCCCTGAAAAGGTTCCAAGTCCATCGTCTACATACGGACTAGGAGCAGCCTGCAGTCCACCCGAGCTTCTGATTTGGCGAATTTGACTTTGCGCCAACCTCCAGCAACGATCAACGTTGCCCATCCGAGCCTCGCCAGACCTGCTGATTGAAAACTCGCTGCCTTCGCCAACGTCTCCACCATTGAATCCACCAACAACACTTGAACCCACACGGGGCCTGAGCTAAGCTACTGGCACCGGCCATTTCGACCTCTAGGGAACATTGGGCCACAGACCACGGAGGACCCAGAGACCGACCGGGTTGACCAGGTTGACCTAGCTGGCTGGCCTAGCTGGTCGTGGGTTGATCGAATAGTAGGACGAGGGACCGGCAGAGGGAGATAACAACTAACTGTGAACCCCCCCCTCCGTCTCTCGCCTTTCGGTGCGACAACTTGTCTTCGTTTTTTGCTGCCAACCCTCGACCCTCGCCGCAAACCCGCAGTGTGAGTGTGAGTCGTACAGTATGAAGGTACGTTGCCGTCCATTGCTCAAGAGCGTCGTCATGCGCGTCTCGCCTTTTCATCTGCGCATGCGTGGCCAACGCTGCGTTTTGGCCCTCGTCACTGCGCACCCTCCCGTGCCAACGGTCTGCTCCTTCTTTGCCTCGAGAACCTTGGCATGGGCAAGCCATCGTGTGCTTCCTTGCGCCTTCTTGTTCTCACACAGGTGCACCTGCCTGCTTGCTTGCCTACGCGGCGACACCGCTTTGGCGCCGCTTTCCTGCACTTGACAGTTGCTCCTTCCTTTGCTTTGTCTCGCTTTCATTTTCACCCCGCACTGAGCAACCAACTGTTTTGCTACGCCGCCATGATCCCGCAACTGGGACATACCCAAACCACTCCATATATTTAACAACAGTTCTCGACTTGCTAATATTCATGGCCCTCATACAGGCTCTCCGTCGGTCCATCAAGGGCGATAAGGAAAAGCAGAACCACGTCTCAATAGGAAATAAGTCTGCCGTCGCCATTATCCCACCCAAAAAGGTCGGTTCCTGAACCTTCCACCTGGCCGCACATCCTACCCACGATCAGCCCGTTCATTCCCTCCCGAGGCCACGCGGCACATGTCGAATATCGAGAGATGCGCTTGCAGTTGGGTCCGGGATGCTGGCCCTTGTTCCTTCTCCCTTTTCCTGCTTAGCCTTTTTTTTTTTTTTTTTTTGGCCCCCCACCTATCCTGTCTGTTTGCCCTCGCCTCGGAAGGGTGTTGTGTGCTAACAATTTGGTCTCCCTGCAGGTGATTCGAGCGTTGTACGACTATGAAGCCCAGTCATCGCAAGAGTTGAGCTTTTCCAAAGGCGATTTTTTCCACGTTATTGGGCGCGAGAACGACCAAGACTGGTATGAGGCATGCAATCCTGCCCTGCCTGATGCCCGAGGCCTTGTCCCGGTCGCCTTCTTCCAAGCCTTGGGCCGTACCGAGCGAGACAGCGCCCAGTCAGACAATGGCAGGCCGCCTACCGCAAAGAGTCCCGACCATGACTCTGGTTACAGCGAGAATGCCCCGCATCCCATCACTGCTGCCGCACCAATCACCCACCGTAGTACCAAGTCTACCGATATTGACAACAAAATCTTCGCCACTGTCATGTATGATTTCGAGGCCCAGCGGCCAGACGAGTTGGGCGCTACCAAGAATGAGCAAATCATCATCATTGCCCAGTCCACCCCGGAGTGGTTTGTTGCCAAACCCATTGCAAGATTGGGCGGTCCTGGCTTGATACCCGTCTCATTTGTCGAGATCCGCTATGTCAGGACAAAAGAGGTCGTCCCAAACGCAGTGGAAGCCGTCAAGAGGGCTGGAGTTCCGAGCGTGGAGGAGTGGAAGCGGATGGCCGCAAATTATAAGAACAGCAGCATCACTCTGGGTAAGTTTGAGGCTGGCGCAGGCGCAGGCGTTCAGCAGGCTGTTGAGCAGGGTATGGAGCGCTTGAGCCTCCAAGCAGGGAGACCGAGTACGCAAAACGGATCACAGGTATGAGCGCATTTATTCGTCCACCACACGACTGTCGCCCCAGCCTCATTGCTCATGTTCTTCCTACTAATGATTGCCCTACATAGCACCATGCTGCGCAACAGAGTGCCTCTCAGCCCCAACAATACGCTCCCGACCATGAACAATTTGAACTTCCCGCGCCGACCAAAGCCTGGATCCCTCGATACTGCTTTGCCGAAGACAAATATTGGTTTGTTATCGTGGCTGTTCTTCAAGATGGCAGGTACTGGGAGCTCTCGCGATACTACGAAGATTTTTACGACTTCCAGATTGCCCTTCTCACACAATTTCCCGCAGAGGCTGGTAATGGCGGTTCAAAGAGAACCCTGCCATATATGCCAGGCCCTGTCAGTTATGTCACCGATGCAATCACTGAGGGACGACTACACAATCTCGATGCCTACGTCAAAAATCTTCTCGGGCAGCCGCAATACATTTCGCATTGCAACCTAGTGAAGCGGTTCTTTGCTCCCCGTGAGGGAGATTATGAGGTTGACGCAACATATGTCGAAGAGGAATTGCGACTTTCAGAGGGCTCACAACAGCCCCCCGAATCTCCTGGAAACGGCGGTCCTCGAACCAACCTGAATGAAAATAGCTATCCAGGACCCTCCGCTGCTTCTCGACAATTGAGTAACTCGCAACAGGGTACGGGCCCTCAGCCACAAGGTCAACAAAAGCCACCTTCCGTGATGAAAGTCAAGATGTATTACCAGGGCGAATATAAGAATCTCCTCGTACCACCCGAAGTTGACTACCAACAGCTGTGTGGCCGGGTACGGGATCGATTCAACCTCAGCGCGGATAATCAATTGCAACTATTCTATAAAGACGACTCATCGGGGAAAAAGCTCAGTTTAACGAACAACAATGATCTCGACTTCGCGCTTCAGCGGCGCGAGAAGCTCGTCCTCTTTGTCGAAGTTCTATGAGAGATTTCGTCACGAATTTGCCGACGTCCTGGTTTTTTTTTTCTCAAGCCTCACACCGAGAAAACAAACCAGATCGATGAGCTCATAGCATGCTCGCATCTGTTTTCCACCTGTTTTTGGGTACATGATTCGTAGCTGAAGGGCGGTTCCATTTGCGACGCAATGTGTTTTTATGCGGCTCCCGTCTATCCCTCTTGGAGGCGGCTGCATTCGAGTCTTTCTGTCCTCGTCAACAATTTTCTTTACTAGGATGCAAGCCTTCATGTGGTCAGTAAGGTCACGGGAAGACTGCATGTTTCGACTTCTTGTACAGGGGTCTTGCGTGGGCGCTATCTGATATTTGTGGGGGAAAACAGCATTTTGACTTGTCCAATTCTATTTAAATAGGGAGGCTCTGGCCTGGGGACGGCGTTCCGGAAGCTGATTTGACGAATTGCTTTTGCTGCTACGCATACGGCGACTTTATACCTTGACGAGGTTGAATGCCCGAGGAGCAGAATGGTGGGAGGAGACCACACTCGGATGGGGAAGATGACACGGGGGACGGTGATGACGAAGAAGTGGACCGAGTTGGTGGTTTTGAGATTATATGAGCATGAGAAACGAAGTAAATGGAAACGAAGCCAGTTGCGCGGCTTGAACTGCTAGGGGCGCCACTTTGATACACAACAAAACCAAGTCGCAGCTGGGAGAGCCTAATGACTGCATATACAAGCACTTGACACGGCCGTGACCATTGATACGTATCGAATGATTTTAGTCTTGAATGACGTGTTGCCCAGCAAGTGTGTCCCGAATCGAAAGCCATGATTTTTTTTTGTGCTTGGACATTTTCGCCTCTATAGTCATCTACCTGTACCCAAGGAGAGGAGGATATCACGGCAAACAGTCTAAGCAGACAGAAGGACGCAAAAAGCCCCGACGCCTCACAATGCAGAAAGGAACCATGGACAGAAGGCCAAGACTTGCGGAGACGAGCAACTCAACGAGTGGCAGACGGTGAGGAGCCAGAGCGAGCGTCAGTCCAGGCTTGCCATCAGGCTTTGCCGGACCTTGAAGTTGACCACTCCCCCGACGCCGAAAGCGGGAAGAATGCGGCAGACTCTGGCGGCGGAACTTATAAGCCAGTTGGACCGAACGAGCTCGAAGCGGTCGCGCCAAGAAACGGCCGCGGACCGAGCCGGGCGATTGTACAGATCCAAGCCGAGGAGGTGCAGGGGCGTGGAGAGGAGCTGCACCGCGGCGGGGGCGACGAACTGCGCGGCGGTCTGGCCCGACGCCCACCTCCTCAGCGGCGCGGACAGGCGGGGGTCGATGAGCGGCGCCAGCAGGGGCGGGATGTTGAAGGAGGCGAAGACGGTCAGGCAGTCGCGCAGGGTGAAGAGGGCGTACGAGGGCAGCGGGACGGCGCGGGGCGCGGCGCCGACGGGGCCGAACATGCGGACGAACGAGCGGTCCTTGTACATGCACAGGCCGACGTTGGCGGCGGACGAGGCGGCGAACTTGGCCGCGCCGGAGGACGTGGTCGCCGCGGGCGTGTCGTTGACGGTCGAGGCGGCCGTGTCGAGCGCGTTGGCCGTCAGGTACGTGCCGCCGTAGAGCGCGAAGACGAGGGCGCAGGGGCGCGAGAGGAGCGCGGCGGCAGGTCGCAGCGTCAGGGCCCGGGCGGAGGCGCGGATCGAGTCGACGAGGGAGCTGCGCCCCGAGGCGTGTTCCATGATGGACCTGCTTCGTGAGCCGGGGCACGGGAAGACGTCGATGGACGGCACGCTACGTACCGGTCAATCATGGAGATGAGCGGCGCGACCAGGACACCGGCGCAGGCGGCGCCGGCGGCGTCGGCGGCCAGTCTCCACGCCAGGTCTTTCGTGTTCCAGCGTGGTGCGGCGGCCTCGTCGGGGACCTTCATGGCGAGAGGAGGGCGAGACCGTGGGAGCTGCGAGACGGCCGGGGCGGGACGGGACGGCGGCCAACGAGCCTGGCCTGGTGAACGAGCGAGGTCCTCTTCGACCGTGGCGGCTTCTTCCTCCAGAGTTGGGGTCGGTGGACGACTGCTGCGGACGCACTGCGCCCTTGCTGGACCCTGTTGTCGCGCAAGGGGCGCCGAGGCCGGCTCTGGCGGAGACGGAGCGACAAAATGCTGCATCTAGACTGGTGCTGGGGAGCCCCGTCCTCGGGCGCGGCTGCGCAGACAAGACGAGAAAACGGCGCCAGAGTCCAAGGCCTGGCTCCCGGAACATGTCTGAAGATGGGATCGAGATGCGAGGGCAAAACACCCCGAGTGTACGCGCCCACGTCCCACGTCGGGCAACCAGCATTCGAGCGCTGGCCGGGCCGGGCGGCCAGTCAGCCAGTCGGCTGGAGCCGGCTTTCCCGAGATCGGAGACGGGAGGTGCCTGCCGTCGGTCGCAACGAACGGATACGAGTGGCCAGCCAGTCCTTTCTGGGGAATGCGGATAGCCGCGGCTTGAGGCTTGAGGGCTGGCAGGCTTCAATCGAACTGAAGCGGTCTCGAGCACGTGCCGTACCTAAGTTACTTGGTACCGAGCTGGTGGTGGGCATTTCCTCGCACAAGCATTCGACTAGTACTCGTTCGCGGCTTCTATTTTACGCGACTTCCACCCCCGTTTCACAAGCAACTATGGCCATCGAAAAGTCCGGACTCTCCTCAGATAAAGCATGCTCACACAAGTTCTGTAGCAAGGGGGCGGACGATTGATGCCTTTGCTATGCTCCTGCGACCCAAAAGTTTCCACGGTAATACACACATCTGTGACTATCAATGTCACGCCCAGTTCCGGTGGCTTCCTCCCCGGCGTCGAGAGGCCGAGTCTCATTCTCAAAGTTTGGCTTCACCCGCACTAAAATTCAAGGCAGAACATAAAAGCCAACCCGAGTTGGTGGGTCCGGCAGCACGTGTCAAACTGCCAACGGCGAGTTACGTCACAACTCCTGAGACATGGCTGCCGAAATCAGGAACATGACCAATGTCTTTTCATAGCACTTGGAGACTGACTTCTAAAGAGGAGGAGGCGAAGGCTTAATATTTACCCGGCCAAGTTACCTAACCTACCTCGAAGCGCCCATGTGATTACACGGCTACCGTGGCGGTGACCAAGAGCATTGCGGCAATGAGGGATCCGGCAGCCTGTGGGAGGATTGAATGATCAATCACCATCAGCGTCCTTCTATCAAAATGAGCAACAATCGTCGGGCTCGCTAAACATACAGCATGGGGCAAACATCTACTCCGCAAGAATACAGATACGTATGTATGCAGGACACTAAAGCACCTCCTCCCAACAAACTCTCAGAGGTGAGCATAGGCTCATGAAGCCGCATTTGGTGTGCCGTCAACAGAGGAATTTTGCTCCCGCATGGCTATAATTAGGGACGTAAGCTGGTCAATCTTCTGATGCAGTTCGGCGATTTGACCCTCCACGCCCCTGGGTTCCTCCACATCATCCCCATCCCGTCTCTTTCCGTCAGCTTTCAAAAGAGTCGACTCTTGCGACAGTGGAACGTGTCGCCTACTATAACCAGACAACGATCTTTTGTGCATTGAAGGCCGACTGCTCTTGTTCGACTCGCGTGGTCCCCTGAAACTGGTGTACTCGCCATCTTGCGAGTTTGGTCGGATGTACTCGTACAGCTTGATTGCTCCAACAATCGGCAAATGCGTGGCACGGAGAAGGATGATTCGTCCCGCACGGAATTTGCCGACTCTAGGAAGGATATATCGTAGTGGCCGAAAGATCACCATTGCAATCAGATTGAATGGCGGGTAGAAATGAGTCAGGCGGTTACTAGTTGATGCCTCCAGCACATACACGCTGTACACATAGAGGTACTCTTCTCTTGCCTGCGTAATGACACGAGAAAAGCTATTTGAGAGCATACCAGTAAGTGACCCCTGCAAGAGGATGGCCGTTAGCGTTATGAAAATAATCATAAGAGGCGGCCCAAAAATGGGGTCAATCTGATCCATGATGTCGAATCCGACGTAGCTCGATCCGAAGAAGATTTTCGTCAAAATTCCTGTCATTCGGCCAAAGGTGAAGGCATCACGGCCAATAAGAGAAAAGGTGGTCAGGAAGCCAAAGTAAACAATGACAACCAGTACCATGAATTTCACAAAGTCCTTTCCCATTTCTTTCAGGCAAGGTATCAAAGTTCCCCAGTATGGGCTCAAGCTCAAAATGGAGCAAATTCGCGGCATCATGAAAAGAGCCTCGAGAGACAGAACATTGAACGCCATCTCATTCATGGTGACATTATGTTTGGCGAGCCCGATTATTCCTAGGTTGATGGCCAGCAGGGACAATACCCACTCAAACATGGGCGCAAAACTTACTTAGACCAGCAAACAGAAATCCAATCAGGATCATGATCATGTCAAACACGTTCCATATGTCTGTGGCGTAGAAGATTGAGCCGGCATCAATCCATTCACTCAGTTCATCGTAGAAGAAGGCTGCTATCCAAATAAAAAGAAACACCTCTGTCACTGTAATTCGAGTGTCATCGCGGGTGATGAGAACCGAGTAATAAAGACATAGAAAGACGACGAAGAAGAGAACTTCCCAGGCCTTGAGGTATTTCGGCACACGAAGTCGTGAGAACGGATCTGAGGTGTGCGGGTTATAATAGCGTGGTTTTTTCACGGAGTTGACCGAGAGGGTGTCCCAGAATACCACATCGCCGTTCCAGATGCCAGTGATGATCTTTTGGACTACATGTTGACTGAGGAAACGTTTTGCGTTGGCAATTGCAGCGATCTCCAAGGCATTCAAACTCTTAAAAGCTGCTGTTGGGTCCGCCTCGTCGTCACTGTCGTCACCCAGATGCGTCAGGCGTGAAAGAGAGGTTAGCATCTTCGTTCGCTTCCTGGCACTTCCAACGACAATGGCTGGTAACTCCTCGTCACAAGAGGTCCTACGAATCAGAAGAGGGGAGGCCTCCCCAGCTTCTTGATCATGGCTCGCCTGTTGCGAATCGTGTTCATGCACCGGAGACACAGGTATCTCATGCAGGCAAAAGTCGACTGCCTGTCTTTCACTAAGTCTGGTGAGAAATCGCCATGCCGTGATCTCGCAAGCAAACGAGCGAGTCTCACTTATACTCAAGTGTTCGTTTGCGGCGGCATAATGCCATTTCAGGGCGCTTTTACGCCAGAAATTATTAGCCTCATGTGACCATCATCATTTAGGGGCACCGCCTGCGGTACGAATGCTTCATGAAGTGTAGATAAACAAGAAGCCAGTGAAAATACTTACAGCAGGGCGTTCACAATAGCGGGGTTGGTGCAGTTCAGGCTGAGGTGCTCAACTAAGACACGGACACAATTTCCTGCCTCCGTCGTCCTGAGCTGCTCAAATGTGCTTGGTAGCTCGATGACATCTGCAAAGTAGCTGGAAGTGCGAGCAGCGAATTAGCGCAAAGTTCAAAGGGGTTGCAGTGAGCACAAGCACCCACAGGGAAAGTTTCTTGACAACGTCGCGAAATGAGTCGTCTTCGGCAATTTCTGGCATATCAAAATCATATCTCGCAGACACGGGGCTGAGGTCCCTAACGGCCTGCGGCCGCATCCTTAGCCGGATGGGCATCCCAGCTGCTGTTACGTCACGAACCACGCGTGGGACTGGACTAGCAGGAATGCCGTGGAAACGGCGAGGCCCAAGGGGAAGGAAGCTGCAAGCCACAGTGGACTGAGAGACGGGTAATGGATGAGCAGTAGTTGGGAGATACGATAAGGTATGCACGAATGTTCCAAACGGGACGATGGAGAGGAATACGGATTAGCAACGATGAGAGTAGATGGATGTTCAGGTTGAATCAACGATGAGATGGTGGTCAAGCACGGGGTAGACGCCACTGCCTAACCACATGGCGCCAGTGCGTCGCTCCTGCCGATTTATCATTGCACGTGGAACCAATCCATGGGGCCAGCCTCCAGCGAGGGCAAGCAGGTGCCACCGAGCCCGGTTGGCATCAGGGGAACTGAGAGACGCCTTTGAGGATCCCATCATTTAAACGCATAAAATGGTCTTCTAAATGCTCGTATCACCCTCTTGCAACGCGGCACCTTTGCAGAACGCTCTCTGCAGAATGCAGCGGTGCACGCAAGCGCGCGAAGGAGGTCCTTGGTGAATAGTGGTGCGTATCGTGATATTTTTGGTCCCATGCACAGACCAACTTCCAGTGGTTTGGAGACAAAGGGCATCGACCGGCCAAGGGATGCAGAGGATGAGCCGAGACGAGCCAAGATATACATAACTACCCCGTACGTATACTGACACCGGGATGGAATCATGCTTCGAGCTCGCGTCTGGCAGCTCGGCATCACCACCACTGCAACATGACAACAAGTCAGCACTCGGTAGTCGTAAACTTGAGTGTCGATTACACGCCGAAGGGACCCGGAACAGAGAGCACGGAGAAGTTACATGTACATCTCGTCGTCTCTAACGCCGTGCCACATACGCTCACACACACACACACAGTGGTGACACATTGCACACCGACATGGGAAGCCAACCGACAGCAGCAGCGACGACTGACTGACCGACCGACCGCCTTGATTGGACCCATTGAAACGAAAGCACGAACATTGAACGTCGACCCGAGCGAGAGAGCGAGAACCTGAGAGGCAGGCAGGGAGCAGGGACAAAGGAGCAGAGACGACGCCCGGTGGGACGCGTCGTTGAAGCGCTGCTCTCTGCGCTGCTCTGCTTCGTGCCCATTCCGTAATAACTACTGATCGAGTCCCTTGGCAAGCCCGCCTGGCTTGGCTCGTGGCATCCCTGACTCCCAGACTCCCGGGCAACGGCAACGCGGCGGAGGGCAGGCGTTGGACAAGAGAAAGATCCTGCAGGCTTAATTATTATTATGCTACACATAGTACGATGCTGCCGGCCCTATGGGCCGTGCTGTTTGGTATGTTGGTGGCCCTTGCCAAGCGACGACATGGCTCAAGCCTCAAGGCGTCGACGTGACACGTCTCGAGCACCGAGTATTGCCTTTTTTATGCAACTCCCAGTCTTTATTATCTCGTGCACGCACCCCAGCCCATTGTTGCCTTGTTGTCATCTGCTGCTTTTTTTTTTTTTAAATCTCTCTGCTAATATCTATCACTCATCCCCAGATTGCAGCTTTGCGTCGACAATGAAGGCTTTGCTTCATCGCCATTTTCCTTGCATATTCCACTAGTAGTTCGTTGCGCCAACCTTCAGCATCGTCCGCATCCCATCCGATCCCATTCCATCACACGGCCTCGCACGACAGTCACGACAGTCTGGGGACGCTGCTGCGCAACAGAGGAGGAATCGACTAGCAGAATGGGCTCGAATCACTTCTTCACGCAGCGACTGCGGCTCCCGCCGCCCACGGCTGCATATTTCGTGTTGTCCACTCTGTTTACTTTGGTGGCTGCCAACGTCCTGCCACGAGAGACGAGAACCGTCGCGCGCGCATTGAACGCTGTGCCATGGCCACTGGAAACACCAGCCCCTGCGTCGTTATCCTCGGAGCTCTGGCGCCGGCAGTCGAGGAATACTATTTGTGGTTACATAGGAGGTGATCCCCTTCTGCCGGCTACATGCCTAGCAGGGTCTCACTGTGCCGTCGACGTCGAGAACAGAGCTATAGGCTGCTGTCCCAATGGAGGACCCTGTAATGCGGGAATCTTCACCGGATGCGTCGACCGGAACAGTGGCCCGCAGACGGTGGCTGACCCTTACGTATTTACATGCCGCGGCAAGAATGTATGCTACAAGAACATGTTTGAGGGAGGATATTTCCAGTATGGGTGCGGTTCGGCTTCCGGACTGGCCACAACTGTCGTTCGAGCTGCGTCGGGGAGGGAACCGTTGGACCTTGTCACCGTTTCGATAAAATTGACTGCGACGGTCACGCCTCTGTCAAGGCCTACCACGCTGGCCTCGGAGCCATCAAGGACGTCGGACTCTAGCACGGATTTGAAGTCGCAGGTGGCCAGTGGCGAACCGTCAAGTCCATCTGAAACGAACGGCGGTGCTGCACCAAGTAGCAAGGGAAGCAGTTCCAAGAACACAGGAGCCATCATAGGAGGCACGATTGGGGGAGTTGCTGCCTTCCTTGCTCTCGGCGCTCTAGTTTTGCTCTTGTGGAGACGAAAGTCGAGCAATGTCCGTCGTGGCCCAGGATATGAGAAGGATACCAGATACATCAGGTAAGGCTTCATCATTCGTGAGCAAAAGTCATCGCAGCAACTGACACGCGCGGTCAGCCCAATGGCAGCAGCAGCACATCCAGAGTTTGAGCCACTCCCATCCTCGCACGACGCTTCCGAGGCCAGACTCGACACTGCAAAGTCCCACACCACCCCGTCGCAAAGAATATCAGAGAGTGTTAGTCCCGAGAGCAGCCTTCGGAGTAATCCTCCGCTGCAACCATACAGTCACGATGCCGCGCCCGCGGCAGCCAGGAGAAGTGGTGACGCCACCTGTGATTCCGATCGCGTGCCATTAACCAGGGAACTCGAAGACTTTTCTCACGGATTTAACTCGGCGTTGGAAGGTATAGAGACCGACAGCGACGTCGAAGCAAACCAAAACACCATGGCGACATATCCCGGACCTCGCAGAGCCGGCGGCCGCGGCGGTGGCGGGGTGCTCTGGCAACAAAACCGGAGACGCAGCAGAAACCTAGCCTGGATGTAATATCCGGTGGATGCTCTGTTTTCTGTTTTGTTTTTTATTTTTGCGGGATTGACACGAAAAATGATTCTTGGCGTGGAGCAGGGGCGTTATAAGAGACGGAAGGGGACTGAACTAACGTTGCACGAAAAAAGAGTGATCCCCAATAAGAACATTATATCGGAGTAATCAATGGTTCCACTGATTAGTGTTGGAAAAGCCGGCTTGGTTGAAGCAGTCGGGGAGCCGACGAGAGCTTTTTGTTGAGGACCTCTTGGGATTCGTGGCTGTTGATTGTATATTGTAAAGTAGCGTATTCGCCATGGGCCTACAGCAGCAAATACCAATACCCGTTATTCACGTCTCTTTTTTTTTCGCGTTTCCTCTATCCGTTTCGATTTCTTTACTTTTTTCTGTCCTTGCACACATCCTATTTCCGAGTCGTATCTGTCGTGACGACACCCTTAAGAAAACCAACCCACATCACGGCGGTGCATCCCGGTCAGGATGGTTCTCCCACCTCATCGCGGTCTCCCCTCTCGCGACCAGGCTCACATTCCAAGGCTTCATCTCCAAGACGGTGACCCTATTGACGCGGCCGGGTTTGAGCAGCGCGCCGGGCAAGAACAACGACTGCTGCGGCCCGACAATCCAGTACCGACCCAAGTTGAAGCCGTTGATCCAGACGATGCCCCTTGTGCCGCCGCGAATGGTCAGGTACGTGTCCCTCAGGGAGAAGGGCTCGCCTTCGCCCAGGCCCGGCACCTTGAACCGGCCCGAGTAGTAGACGGGCATTATGCCCTTTTGGATGCTGCCCACGAGCGGGCTTTTCAGGAGCGGCGGCTCCTTGCACGGGACCTGGCGGATCTTCCAGCCGACGACGACGGAGTCGCCGACCGTCACGGTTCCGTTGATGCCCTTGAACGGGTCGTCGACGCGGCTGCTGCTCGCGCGGCCGGCGTTCTCGACGAGCAGCTGGAGGAGGTCGCCTTTGTTAAGGGAGAGGTCCACGGCGGCCGGGCGCGTGTAGAAGCTGTCGATGGTGCCTTTGCGCCGGTTGTTGACGTAGACAATGATTCTGTCGCGGGGGCGGTCGCCCGCTCGGAGGGTGCCGCGGGCTGGTTTCTGCACTCTGTGCTCGTAGAGGATGAGGCCTTGCGACTGCTTCAGGTTCTCCATGTATTCGGGTGTCTGGCGGGTCTTGGTGTGCGCGACGGTGTCTAGGATGGATCCGTATGGCTTCAGGTGGAAGGCCTCGGTTGCCATGAGCGGCTCGTTCTCGGGAGGGTCGGGGATGCCGCTCGCATCCGGGACGTGTTTGAGGATTTCGCTTCGGAGGAGGTGGTAGAGAGGTGTGGTTCGGCCTGCTTCGTCAAGGGGAGAGCCGGCGTAGTGGCTGTTTGTCCAGGGCATAGTCCTGTTGCCCGTGGAGAGGGAGCCAGCGCTGAGCCCGAAATTTGTGCCGCCGTGGAGCATGTATAGGTTGAGGGACTTGTTGGCCGACAGGGCCTTGTGGACGTTGCCGAGGTAGCTTTTCACGAGACCGGGTTCGTCTTGAGTCTCGTGGTGATGTGCTGCTGAGCCGTATTGGAGCGGTTTCGAGATATATGCGTCCCCGTCGAGAAGGGGCCCCGGAGACGGCGTGTCCGCGATGGCTTCGTCTCGCACGCGGGCTCCTTGCGGTCCGTCGTATGCCGCGGATAGGGCGTGGGGGATCTTGCCGTCCTCGGGCTGCAGGCTTTCTCCGCTGTCGGCTGTGTACAGGGGCACGTCGAAGAGGGAGGCGGTGATGTTGCGCAGGGCTTGTTTGTACTGCATGTCTCCCCTGTACGAACTGTCGCCGTTCTCAAGTTGCACCATGATGATGTTGCCCCCCCTTGTGACTTGGAAACGGGCAAGGTCCCTGGCGAGGCGGGCGAAGTACTTCTTGGTGGCGTGGAGGAATGGTTCGTTGTACCTTCGTACTTTGAGGCCGTGAATTCGTGAGAGCCAGTAAGGCAAACCACCCCAATCTCGCTCGGCGCCGACATATGGTCCCGGACGGAGAACCACATACATGCCTTCTTTCTTAGCAATGCTTACAAAGTCATTCACGTTGTTGGCTGGCTCCTTGCCCTTCCATTTGCCCTTCTCCGGCTCCATCTCGTTCCAGAAGACGTGGCTGAAGATGGTGTTGATGCCCATTGCCTTAGCGGCAACTATTCTCTGCGGCCAAAAGTCGTACGGTATCCTCTGGGGATCCATTTGTCCACCAATAATGACAAAAGGTTTGCCATGGAGGAAGAAGCCGGTGCGGTTGTAGCTGAACGCAGCCAGCGACGGTGATGTAGCCGGCGGTGATGTGGCCCCTGATAGTACAGCAGAGGCTGTCGCGGCGAGCACGGCCTGGAGGAGATGCATTCCGAGTGGTTTTTGTTGTTGAGGATGGAAGGAAGGACGGAAAAGAGCGGCGGCCGGTACATGCTCTTATGTTTGGAGCGTGATTACGGCATCGAGGCTTCTGTATGTCATGGTTCGACGAAAATATGTGTTAGTTGCAACGGCGGGAAAGGGCTAAACCTTAATGTCTAGTCGGAGTAAGTATAATCAGTACTTCCTCTGATACAATACGCTTGTGTTAGTTTGTCAAATGATTTGGCACGCCCCTAATTACGCCAAGCGGCTAACACGGCTCATGTCATCATGTTTGGCTACATGCATTGTGGTTGTGAGGTTTGATTGATACTGGCGTTCAAATCAGGAACTTGTACATGAGACTAGCTCATGACAACCCGGAAGGATGTCCCTGGGTATCCATCCCGTGAGGAGAGCCGCACGAAACAAGGCGTATTTTCGTGCTTGATGATGTTGCCATCTTGGGTTTAGTGGTGTAAGTGGCTGGATTCGGGCGAGAGCCGGCTGTGATACCTGGTGGTTTGATAGAGCCTTGGGCATGGGCCTTTTTTTTCTTTTTGCGATTCCGGAATGTAATCAGTGTAAGTCGCGCCTGTCTTCTCTCCAAACGTCACTTTGAAAGTTGTCCTGGGAATAAGTGAAGTTGCATAGTCTCGGACATCATCAACACAAGCAAGGCCTCCCATGTGTATTAGCCTGTGACAACTATTCCCAAGTGCTCCTAAGACGAAGAGGCCTTTGCATATTCCTTGAGGTTGTTGAGATTGTATACACCCAACAAACTGAGTCTAATATCGCCCTTTGCATAGTCCTACGACACCGTTAGCAGGGAAAACCCAGCCACACATAAGCAATGTGAACACACAGAGAAGCTGGAAATTATTTGCTTCTTTAACTGAGTTAGACTCACCCCTTTCTTCAACCCCTCTAATCAATCAAAACACAACACAGCTACATTGAAACTCGTGGAATGCTGGTCGATCGACGCTCGAGTAGCCTAACTCCAGTCGGAGGAATCTGATCAATGTAGCGTCGCCGCCTCGCATCCACAGGCGTTGGCCTATCATTGAGGAGACGAGCATCGTAAAGTATCACTGTCAGATCTGTTGTGGTTGACGTTGATTTCGAAGCCGAAATAACGGCAACGACGCGCATAAAACCCAACAAGTCAGTCAATACAACGACGACGGCGCCTGGCCGGCAGCCTAGTTGAACATGTATCTATCTTTAGCGTCCATCTACTTGGGATACAGGGTCCATGGAGGTCTCTAGGACGCCGGGTTGTCGTGCTTGCACCGATGCATGTACGGCTCGATGCTACATATGTATAGTGCCCAATTGTTGCGAGCCAGCTCACAGGCCGCCGTCTTGTCTGCACGTGAGGTCGTACGAAGTTTAGGCCGGCTGCATAAGCCACACTGCGACGTGACACATGGCAAATACAGAAGAGAGGTCAGTCAGAACGACTCCGGCCCGGATCAAGGTGGAAAGTATCATGAGTGATCCAGCATCCCCACGATCTCTAAAACCCTAGCCGAAGCAACGATCCAAATGTGGGATAAAGGCAGCCCAGACTTGTCCCTAAAGAGTCGTCCAGGCCGTAGATTTCAATGCCATGACTACAGCAACCTCTGGTTTCATGGATAGACTCTGGCTCGCGTCGTATGAAAAAAGCGTCTTAATTCTGTCACCTAGAGGTGCCGCCACAGCAAGCTGTTGATGGAACGCGCGTGTGGTTGTATCACGTTCAACACCGGCTGCAGTGCAGGTTGACATGACAAGCTTACCCACCACCACATGGTGACGGATTAAGACGACGTTCTGCGGATGTGATGCGGGATATGCAGTATTCCGCCCACCTTTCAAGGGAAAGTCTAGCTCTGGGCACTCGCCAGTAGCTGCACAAGGCGCAATCGTAATAGCGCTGGTAAAAAGATGCACCGGACCAAGGGCCAGTCCGACATGGCAGAAGACGGATTCCTGTGCGCGCGCAATGGTTTCATCCTCGACAGAGCCAACTATTTTCGGTCTTTTCATGGCCCTCCCGCTTGAAGAGCCGAGGAGATCGGTGAAAACAACTAGATAGATGGCTATCGATCGTGTACAAGACAGCCAAAGGGAATCGGGGCCATGTTTCTGTTGATGGTTGGGCAGGTGCTAAAGCCAATTGATACGTGTTCTTTGATGGAACGGAAGTCAAGTTTGCATAACTTCCGTCTTTTCTGATGAACTGCATGCAGCAGAGTGTTCTTTTGTCGGGAAATTATGTTACCGAATGGTGTCGAATGCTCAGGGTCTTCTTCTACACCATGCCTGGTAATCACCTCTTGGATCAATCACCAACTATGGACTTACTTTTCCGAGAGTCCCAGTAAGTACTAATGCGACTCTCTTTCCTTGGCTTGAGAACCAGTCGCCCAGTAATATTCGCGAGGACTCCACGTTTATTCTGCCGCAAGCTCGCCGAGTGACCAAATTTTGAGGCTCGATTCATCCAGGATCCTGCAGCTCGGTCCCTCTTCACCATATACATCGCCTCGATCATATGTGTCGTTGATGTTGGAATGTTCCCACCCCCCCGAACAAGTGGCAAGAACTGATCCGCTTTGGTGCAAAATTGTTGCACAAACCGGAGAATTATGAGGATTGAAACTCCGTGATGGCTGCGTTTCAGCTGCGGTTAGCCCGACTCGGTCCCAAACCACTACACAGCCGTCTTGAGAGCCTGCCCACACCTCAAAACCCCCATCGGCATGTTTGCTGCCTGGGAAGACGTCACAGTTCAGCCTCTGCTGCGACGAGGTCTTCCGGCCAGCCAAGATGCTGAGCAACCTTCCCGAGCCGCGAATATCATAAACCAGTAAGCCACTTGAATGTCGCTCGTTAATGACAAGGTAACGACCACATGGACTCCATAGCACTTGCATGATTCCCTGCCCAAGATATGCATCCGACGAACCTGGCAAATCGGATTCTGATATTCGCCAGTTCGCAACTACGCCGTCCGAGCGATGGAGATCATACAAGCCCATCCAACGTGTCCACGTGCCGGCAGCAACAAGACCAGTCCCATGAGCATCGGGAGGTGAAATATCCAGAGCAGAAACGGTTCCTTTCATACCCACCCCGTGCCCTTTGGAGATGTGCCTGTTGGATGGGATGGTGGGTACTGTTAACACAGGTCCATCCGATCCAGGACGTGACACGTCAAAATAGTCCAGGCGGTTCTGCGAACCGCATATGAAGTGAGTGCCGGGATACTGCCACGCCAGTGAGGTGGGCGTAATGTACTGCTCTGTCTGGAGCCTGATGAGCTTATAATGACCGACTGGGGCAGGGTGAGGTCGGTCTGGGAAGGCATGATAAAGATGCAGCGGATGATCTCGACACCCAACAAGGATTGTTTGCGAGGCCGGTTCAGGCAAGGAGAAGAATGGAGCAGGTGCTACCACTTGGGTCGGTTCAGGTAACTTGATTTTCGCCTGCGGTTCCAATTGGCGAGTATCGCTGTCGAAGTCTAACAGATCCGCGGGCAGGACAAAGGACGAAACAGAATTGTCAGAAGACGCCGTGATTATCGTCGTGCCATCGGCTGTCCATTGCGCAGAAGAGTAAAAGAGGCGACTGGCAGACGGCTTGGAGCATTCTGCTGTAGGGTTTGCCGAATGTTGCGCCAATAATTTTGTCTCGGGCGGATGTGTTGACGCACCATCACGTGGCAACGATGGTACTACTGGTTCGTGCTCCATTATACGCTCGTCATGTTGGACGCGTTGGATGCGATGTATTGACGGCAGGCCCCGGAGTTGTGTATTGATTCAGAAGGAGTAACCGAAAGCCAGCAAGCAAGTCTTGCCCCACGTTCCGACATAGCACAGTGTGATGACCGATGGATGACCCTCCGATCCCCGGTACTCAAAGGAAGCCCGGGAACCAATGCCAACTTTGGAGCACCGGGTACTTAAGTACCTAGGTAGTTACTCCGTCCTGGACTGGCCTGCTCTTGCCCAAGTTGACACGAAGAGATCCTTGACACCCAACACGGAAGTACTCTGAGGGAGTAAGGAGTGCCGCGCACTCACTCGGACCGCTCGAGCCGCTGCAGCAGTACCACCCACGGAGTACCATCAGGCCATCAGAGCAGCGCCAGCCATGCTGTCACAACGGAGCCACACAACGATGTCGGCGCGGTCAGGCATGTGGGTCCTGGCGCTTGCTCCGGGCGCCTGCGTCATCAACTGCATGTGCTGCTGGGCGGGCTCGATAGCCTTCAGATGTCCACGGCCACGGCTGCCTCTCCTCTTCCCTGGTACTTCGTATCCGCCCGTTTGGATGTCACCTCCTCAACCCGACCCATATCTCCGTATCGATCCTACTCTTCCCAACTTCAGAGTCGACAGCTTCAACAGCTTCCGTTTCAGCTGTTGTCGCTCGCCGCTTTGGCCGCTTCGGAATTGCTGCTACTTTTGGATCCGTTCAACAGCCTCACACTTATTCGCACCATTCTCTTCGATCTCGGTTCCCTTCTGCGCCAATCTCCCAGTTCGACATGTTTATTATGCTTGTTTTGACGCGCACCTTGCATTGATATACCCGACGCGAAGCAACACAACAATCCAATCCATCGCGAAACATCGCCTCTTCTGTGCCAACGCCGCCCAGTCAAAATGAATTCCCTATTTTCAGATCCGCATTCTGAATGCGAGGCGCTCAAGAATCCTTCTTATCTTGAACTCGTGATATCCATGTATGTTGCCCTACCATGTCCATCGGCCTGTCCTACGCCTAGGTTTCTGACGCGCAGCTCTACAAAGCCTGATTCTACTTGGACTCTTGATATCGTATCTTCCACAACATTATCGAATCGTTTCCCGAGGAACCGCGGAAGGCATTTCTCCATACTTTGTTCTTCTCGGAACCACATCCGCTACCTCGGGCTTTGCCAATATCTTGACTGTTTCACAGTCCAGGGCCGCCATAGGGTGCTGCAAAGAATTGGAGGCATTTCAGTGCGCTGCTGGATTACTGGGTGTTGCCCAGCTTGGCACGCAGTGGGTCTGTTTCACGCTCATGTATGTTGAAACCAATCGCGTCTGTTTTGGTGTTTGCTATGGTTCCTTGTCCGATTTTTTTTCTTTTTCTCTTTTTTCTGTGTGTGTGTGTGTGTGTGTGTGTGTGTTGTATTGACTCGACGGCTCTAGACTGGTTCTGTTTCTCATATTCTTTCGATACCGAGATGCAACGATACCGCCTGAGGAGCTTGCAGGAGAATCCCCAAAATGGCAAACCGCGGTCGGAGTCGGCCTTGTCTGCGTCGTGCACGGCTTGGTGGTAGTCATCATCACGGGTGTCTTCACTATTGCCTTGCCGGACCATCTGACGGCTTGGGCAAACTTCTTGGGCATCATGGCTGCAGTTCTGGCGGCAATCCAATACTTTCCACAGATTTGGACCACATACCACTTAAAACATGTTGGGAGTTTGAGCATTCCGATGATGTGCATCCAGACTCCCGGAGGCTTTTTATTTGCCGCAAGCCTCTATGCCAGACTTGGTCCAAACGGATGGAGTACATGGGCAATTTATCTTCTGACAGCCATAATGCAAGGCTGCGTCCTAGTCCTTGGTGTCTACTATGAGATGGCGGCGCGACAGCATGAACGCCAACAAACGAATCAAGATGGCGACAGTTCTTACCACTCTCTGGAAAACCCAGCGGTACTACGGCCTTCACTGGCGGGCAGAACTTACTCGGAGGGATGGGAACGAGGCTTGCCAGGCCCTTTTACGGGCCATCCAGAGCGATATGCTGAAACTGAGGATGACTTGGACGATATGCAGGAGCGGGAGCAAAGGGCCGTCGAACGGGAGAACCAGCCTTTGCTACGTCCCGGCGGTATTGGGAACCCCCGAAAGAATTATCAAAGTACCAGGAAGCACTAGGGGAAACTAGATACCGGCATGTGTGCAGTGGGAAATGCGCGGTTTGTTCTTTGGGCGTTCTCTTGTAATGATTGCTCCTGGTTGTGGACATGGGCATTCCCGCGAAAGAGATTTCAGAACAGAGAATGCATTGTGTTGTTGTTTCATCAGATCCGGGAGACCGCATCCTCTCCCTTTGCTACACCATTTGGAGATAAGCAGCGTCTGCTTCAGACAAGCTTCTGCCATGGGAAGAAAGGACGCTTTGTCTCACATCTGAGACTGGCCATGTAGAGACAGGAGCTCAGCCTACGATACGGAGTAAAACCAATTGCATCCTGACCGGCTAATGGCTGGGAAACGACAATTGACTGGTACTTTTGCAATGAAGTTTGCGACCTCGGAGCACCTTGAGTACTTAAGTACTTACTTAAGTGGGCACGTACCTAGGTTATTAGGTACTTAGACAGGTACCATGCAATGTCTTGGACGAAAGCATCAGATTGCTTGCTTTGGTGGGGCGCCCTTTTAAGTGCTTGCATCCCGTTCTTCCCCATGAATCATGATAGCATTGCAGGCTGGCCAGTTTGGAGGGCTCCTGGCGTGATCAGTCATTGATCAGATCAGAGAAGAACAGAGCGGAAACTATTGCAAGTCAGGTATTCGGAGCCATGTGGTCATGTGGTGACGTGACATGTTGGTGCATCTGCCAAAGTTCCGAAGACAGATCACAGATGTGTGCGTCGTGCCCCAGCCTATGGCAGGGCGCATTCGACCTCGTGGGCTCCACTGTCGAGTCTCGGCCAACCACATCGCATTAACCAGATTGATCGTTTGCGACCCTCGGGACGCACCATATATCTGTCTTATCACGAAGAGCGTCGGCGAGGACCGCGACGTTTCCGACTTGGTCGCAGCCCGGAGCCTGTGACGAATTACAATCATCCTATCCTTCAAGGCCAGGTGTGCCGTGTCCAGGCCCTCGACTGCTGTCGTGTCTCTGCTCTCTGCTCCATCCCCCTACCCCCTACCCGTGTCCATGGCCATCCACGGTGCGGTTCCTCCGCCAGAGGAACACATCAACGTTCCTGTTCATTTGCAGCCGCCGTCCACGCCGGTGAAAGATGGCGCCATCGACATTGATGCGTGGACCATGTCGGCACTGCAATCTCTGAGCATGTCCCCGGTTGCGCGGGGGACCGGCACTCCCTTGTCTATCCCGCTGGACAGTGAAGCGAGCCCAAAGACACGGACGCGTGCCGTTGCATTCAACGCGTCCGGGGGTGAGGATGCCCTTCCGCGTCGGCCGCCCTCGAGGCGGGATAGCATGAGGCGCCGAGATGACCTGCTCAAGGGCAAGGAGGGGAGCCGCCAGCGCAGGCGATGGGAAAATGGTAATGCTTGAGCCGCCCCCCCTTCCCGCGGGCCGCAGTAGCGGCTAGAGCTAGATCCGCTGCTTACCACGTTGTCCAGACCGACTTGTTGGTGTTCCCAACGTCCAGCCGCCGGCGGCAGCAGACTGGGAGGTTCGGCCGACACATCCCGTTCAGCGGGTGCCGTATCAAGTGGCGCAGTTCTGGGACCGCGGCGTGCGTCAAAGGGTTGAGGAGAAGTCGGCCGAGCTCCGGGCCGTGCGCAAGCAGAAGCAGCTCAAGGCTGGAAGTGCTACCGGCTTAGGCGCCGGCGAGGTTCCCCGGGACCTTCGGGGGATGGCGAAACGCACCCCGGCCATCCGGAGTTGGGTGCATGCCATAGAGGATCCTGTCCGGCGGTTCCTCTTTGAGGAGCAGGACCGACGCGCCGAGTCTGCACGACAGCAGCGTGGCGGAGATGACATGCCGGACGAATCTGAACTAGACTCGGACGATGAGGAGATTGTATTCGTGGGCAGAGACAGTGCAATGCGAGAGCTGTGCGAGAAGAAGGAGGCTCGAGATCGGAGGGCTAAAAGGGCGGTCTGCCAGGAGGCAGGTCGTGCCGGAGTTGTGTTCGACTCCTTTGGTGAGGGAGACAGTGCCGTTTTTAAGTAAGGCATCGTTCAGCCTGCGACGTCGCGTGGGGTGGTTGCTAATGATATCTAGGCGCTGGCTGGCTCACTCCATATCCGATTACTACGGCCTTGCGTCGACGTCTGTGACCCAGCACAACACATCATGCCGCGTCGTACACATTGGTCTGAAGCGAATCCACAAACTCGACGGGTCGTGGCTGAAGAAACTGCCCCGTCCCTTGTGGGAGTTGTGTTGAATACGGAGCACTGTGTATGTATTATCTGGTATCGCATAGAGAAGCACGACTTGGGCACATGTCACAGAAGCGCTTGTGGACTGACAGAGGTGTCGTTTGAACTGTGACATATTGTTGACGGGACTCTCCCTTGTATAGTAGGTGGCTGCTATCATGGAAGGTTTAGAAGCGTGACGTGAGGCTTCGATGAACCACTTGTCTACTGCCGAGCTAACTCCGTAAGGAGCGGTGACTTGTGTCTTTCACCTTTGTGTCAGCCACGCGGAAGTGAAGTCTCTCGAGGCTTCGAGGTTCGCTGAGCAGGGGCTGAACAGGTCAAAGTCTTTGCCCAGGTGCGCCATGTTTATCGAGCAGTCAGCAGCATCCTTTTACATTCATTTCGTTGCTCATGCTCCACGCCCGGAGCCCTAGCCTGCGTAGCACCCAACTGCTGGTTTGATTACGTACATGGTCGGGCGACGAACCGGCTTCCGTGCCGTTGATCCTCATATGCAAGCCACGATGCCATTTGGGATAATTTAATTTGCGGGTGCTTTTCGCATGTACATACATACTCCGTCCCTCTCAGCCGTTTTCAGACTCGTGCTACCGTTCATAAAGCCGGTTGCACACGCTTTGTGCGCATGCTGGAATGGGACTCTCGCGTATGCGTGAAACACGGTGTATGAGTTAACTACTCCATAGCGTTATTGGTGCGACAGGAATTGGTTCCCCGTGGACCTGTGGTCACCGACTAGAGACATTCTGTGGCTGGGAGGCCCATTTACCAAGACACTGCCTTTCTCCTGGAATAAATTGTGTGTGTCTGCTATTAAGAGGGCCCAGGAGACGTACGGAGTACATCATCATCTTCTGTCGCGGAAAGATTTGAGCCGAACGACGTGTTACCGCTTGAAGCTCCGGACCGCTATCCCAGCTGCCCACCATGCGCCTCTTTATTCTCGAGATTGTCACGATGTTCTCCGTTACGGTGAATTCTCTACTTGTAGACAAGGTAAGAACGGCTCAGGAAATTGGAATGGAAAACAGAGCCTTTGTCCTAACTCACACCAGGCAACCGTGTATTTGGAAGAGGCATGCAGGGGCAAAGCATATACGATCACAGCAAACGACAAGTGCACCCAGTTACCCGAAGACTGGTATGAATTTTCCAAAGCGACCCTCTTGACTGAATGGCAACTGATGAGAGATGCTTTTAGGAGACGCAAGATTAATGGTGCCAAGATCCCAGAAGGCGTCGTGTGCGATTTCTATATGTGAGTCGAACCCTTCTGTATCGTACGGCGGGCGAGCTAACACGAGAAATAGTGACGAGAAATGCCAGCAACCTCTCTGGATAGGTATGGAAGATCCTGGGACCTGTAGCTTCAGTGAACTGGAAATCGGGAATCAGGCAGTCAGTGTTCACTGCTATGATGATACCGAGCGAGGAGAAATATGAGCGTCACATGGCCGAAAGGGTCCGTTGAAGTGGGTGGTCACAGGGGCGCCAGTTTCAGAAGACTGTAATTTGGAATAACCCATCTTTGATCAGCCGCCGCTCAATGCTTCAGCCACTCTTTTGACTCGTCATCGTTATTCCATATTTTTCCGGCGCGTGCGATGTGTTCTTCTAGTCCCAACATTTCTCCATATTTTGACATTTGTTGCTCCATCGTCATTCCTAGAAAAGTTACCAGCCCGAGAGTCCCGAACTCTTCGAACAGCACATGAGACAATAGGAGGGAAGCTCGCACATTGAGCCCGGATCTTCGGAAGAACAGCTCCCACTTGGTATTGCAAAATGCCATGCTGTCGTCCAAAGGCTTCATTTGTGGACTATAGAGTGCCATGACCGACAAAATCCACCGAGAGAGTGACTTTTCGGCTCCCGGAACCAAGTAAACACGAACATCTGCCGAAAGATGAGAAACAAAACAAACAAAATCAGTATAGGCATCCAAATCCGATGTTGAAAATTCTGCCATATATTCCCCTGAGCTATTGGCCTCGGATACTAGTATTATGAGCGTTCGGTACTGTCGGCTAAGGTTCAGCATTCTTTGACGTAGTGATGTCAAAGCCTTTGATCCGGGCAATTGCTTTTGCTTGACTTGTAAGAGAGTCGTTACAACTATGCCGCCGTTCGGTGTCAGAGAAACATCGACTTCATAAGCAGAAGAAACCAAGGAGAGCGCGTTCCTGCCATTTCCACGTTGATCTGAGCAACGTAGATGGCTCCCATAATCCCTGTCAACCAACTTGTTGGCCGGCCAAGCCTCCTCTAGGTTCTTTATCATGGAATAGCCCATCTGTACTGATACTAAGCAACATCCAGGCTCTTTTGGAGTCACTACATCTGGTACAAGAGCGGATATTTGTTCCGAGACGTTTGCCATTTTTGGATTGGTTTGTATCTGAGCCGCTTCTTGGTCTGTGATGTGAGCTTTCCACGGACTTGATTTGGATGATATTCTGACGTCGGAGCAAATCGCTCGATTGTTCTCAATGCCTCGCATTTCCATAAACTGAGCTAACAAGTTGCTAGTATTGTAAGCATCGTCGCTGTTATGTTGTTCGTATTTTTTTGGTTCCCGAAAGTTGCGGCTGTCAACCTGTGCCTCGTTGGCAACAGCCCGCTCGTCTACCGTGCTTTTCTGTGAACAAACCAACTCCAGTCCTTTATCAACCAGCATTTCAACCTCGTTTGTAAGCCGAGCACCCAACTGTGGAATTTTGGGTGTGTCGTATGTAGTCCTAGAAACTGGCGTGCGTACAAAATATTTCGAGTCGTGTGGCTCGACAGAGTCTCCGTCGAGCGGCGCATTCTCTGCCGGTTCATCAGTAAATCTCGCTACTAGAGTTCCACCGCCAGTTTCCAAAATTTCTTGAGAGGAGCGTAAATCGGAAATGCCAGAAAATGCACCAGGCGGTAGCAAGATGGGGCTACTATGGTTCTGAGATGAACCTAATACTCCCGTATCCTGCCTATCAATGTCTTCAGGCGCCTCGCAGTGAACTCTAGACTCGTCCCTAGGAAGCCTTTGGGGTGGGGAGCGCGTCTGTGTGTTTGTGCAGGTGTGAGAGGCTGTTGTTGACACAGACGAGTCATCTTGCCGCAGTTTAATGTTATCCGACTCCGACGTAAGTTCAATGACCGAGACAAAAGATACTGCGTCCCACGAGGATTCCCTCTCCTGCTGAGATCGTACTGGCACAGTCACGAGTTCCACGAGGTTCTCGTCTAACTGAGTTCGTCAGCCACAGGTTACTGAGGGCGGGAAAACGAACCTACGCATTGCGGCACGGGGCTTAGCATATTACCAAAACTCTTCACAGCATCATTGGCCTCTTGCCTAATGCCATGTAGATATCTGTCATCGGCATCCGTTGCCACCGTCTCATTTTCGAGCTGGTGCCAAAGCAGTTCTGCAATTTTGTGAGCTCGTGGGGGGAATTGTAGACCTCCGTCTTTGGTTTCATCAACTGGCAGGACTGGCAACCAGATTTTGGTGAGATCGGGCTCTCTCTTTGTCCGCATCTGTTTCTCATGTTCTGCCAAGTCTAGTTCTGGACTGAAATCTATGTCAAGAAGCGTGGTCGGCAACGAAGGAGTTTGACATGCATCATTCCACGCTGGGAGCATTCGAGGGGGAGATTGTATGCCGGCGCAACGTTCTTCTAGATCCCTGAAGAATAGTTCATATCGGCCAGGAGGCTCTTCAAGCTCAATTGTACCAGGTACAGAGTCGGCACAAAGTTCATGTTCTGCTTTTGGAGAATTCAACTGGTGGCGGAAAGCAGTTTCTTGGAGAGAAGATAATTGATAGTTGATGTCGAAAGGATAGCCAACGTGGTCAATGAAGCAATCTTCATGCCTCGCATGTTGGTCTGCGGTTTCGACATGGTCCATCTAGGCAATTTCTCATATGCAGGCTAACCTGACCCGATTAAGGGTGTGGGAAGCGCACATAAAATGGGCTGCAGGCTTGATGCTTTGAGGGCTAAGGATGACATTTTCATCGTTTATACCAGGAGACGGACGCCGGGACTTTGAGTTGCTGGCTTAAAATGCGGATGTTTGAGGCAGGAGCGATCCGTAGGCTTTGGGAGGCGCCAGGCACTAGACAAGAAGTACATGTGCAGCGCAGAGGTCCACAGACACCTGACACCTGGGACTTGTCTGGGACTGTCTGGCCAGCGCCTCCACATGTCCGCCCTAATAACTCCGGTCACCAATGACCAGTCAACCAGACGACAGCTGGCGCAACTCAACACCATCATATTACATGGAGCTCTTCATGTGGCTCTCAAGGAGGGCCGTTTCCATTGTGCATTCTCGCATTGCCTTGCCTTGACATTGACCATGTCGTACATTGCGCCGGTGCACAAGCCGACGAGCATTCGACATGCTCTGCGCATTAGGTTCTTGTCCTCAGATGCGGAGGACTTGGTAGTCGCGTGAGTTGCCCAAGCTGTTCCAGCTCAAGACTGGTACCACACTCGTGTCCTTGGACTCGCGTACTGACTTTGGGTGTTGGCAGAAAAGCGAATCGTCTCGAGATATGGCGTCTTACTGATGAAGGCATGACTTGTCTGCACACAAAGCTAATTTACGGGACCATCTCCATGCTTCAACGCCTGCAACCCAAGGACTCGGAGACCGATTTGCTCTTCATAGGCACCGATCGATTGCAGTATTTCAACTTTGCTTGGAATCCCGAGACGAACCAGCTGGAAACGGTCGAGCAAACCATTGAGGATGCTGCCGAACAATACATGCGGCATTCGCAGAGCCAAAACAAGTGCTTGGTCGACCCTACAGGCAAATTTATGGCCATGCATCTTTGGGAAGGCGTCCTAAACGTATTTCGTCTACCCACGCGAAAGGGAGCAACAACAAAGCTGGTGGCTCTCGATCAAGTGCGATTAACTGAGCTCTGGATGAAAGCAAGCACTTTCCTACACAGCCGAACCGGCCATCCCAAAATTGCCTTTTTATACAAGACGCAGCTCGACCAAGAAGAGGCTCGGATAGCTGTATACCGGCTCACCAAGGACGACAAAGGCGGTGATGTGGCCAGGTTTGATCCACACAGGGAGAGAGAGCTGGATCAGGTCATCTCGGACCCTTATGCATCTATGCTTATCCCAGTCCCCTTCAACGAGGAGAAACGATATCATGTTCGCAATAATGAAGGGACAAAGGCGCACCTAGGTGGATTATTAGTCGTTGGAGAAACACTACTGACGTACTTCGACAGCCTCACCTACTCGAGCGTTTCATCAAGTCTGCAGGATCCGAAAATATATGTAGCATGGGCGGAATATGACGACATCCACTACTTGTTAGCCGATGACTATGGACGATTGGATATCTTGACCATAGAGACCACAGTTGAAGCGACCGGTATTGTGGTGACCGGCATGGCTGTTTCGTCTATGAGGTTCCCTGACTCATCAGCATATACCTCCCGAGCATCGTCCCTGGTTTATATGGGACACAACATGCTCTTCTTGGCATCTCACCACGGCGACTCGCAGTTGCTCCGTATTGACATTGAAGCGAAAGTCATGTTGCTGGTCAAGACTTTATCCAACAACGCCCCTATTCTAGATTTTGCAATCATGGACATGGGGAACAGAGAAGGTGATAGTCAGTTCGGGAACGCGTTCTCTTCGGGTCAGGCTAGGATTGTAGCTGGATGCGGTGCTTATCATGATGGCAGCCTGCGAAGCATTCGGAGCGGTGTTGGTCTTGAAGATGAGGGTATTCTTGATGAAATACAGCACACCAAAGGCCTCTTCACCTTGCGATCACACGGGTCGAGCCGCGTAGATACACTTGTGGTATCTTCAGTTGCAGACACAAGAGTGCTTAGGTTCGACTCAGCGGGCGGCATAGAAGAAGTTTACGACTTCCAAGGTCTGACTTTAAGCAAGGAGACCTTACTGGCTGTCAACACATCCGATGGGCGGCTCCTGCAAGTGACCCCTCAATCAGCTGTCTTACTACACTCGGAAAGTGGTGTGAGCCTGTGCTCATGGGATGCCCCCTGTGGAAAGGCAATCACAGCTGCGTCGGCAAATTCAGCATGGGTTTTGCTTTCAATTGATGGCTCATTGCTGGTTTCGTTGAACTTACACAACGATCTAGCGGCCGTTTCTCGTGACACCTTTAGGGATGAATCCTCAGGTCAGCTGGATCAGATCTCGTGTCTACATGCTGCTAGAGGTTCTCCTGACATAGGGGTGGTGGGATGGTGGACTTCAGGTACTATATCCATTGTCAATCTCGCCACACTACAGCCTCTGCATGGCGAAACTCTCAGACAGACTGAAGACAGTGCTTCTGTGCCACGAGATATTGCCCTGGTGCAACTTCATCCATCAAGTGTTTCTGGACCAACCCTCCTGGTTGCTTTGGAGGATGGAAACGTCGTTACGTTCAATGTGTCGACGCAAGGATACACAACATCAGGCCGGAAAAGCGTCACTTTAGGGAGTAGCCCTGCTCGGTTGCATATTCTTCCCCAGGAGGATGGAACTTGCAACGTTTTCGCAACAACTGAGCATGCCAGCTTGATTTATAGCGCGGAAGGAAGAATCATTTACTCGGCAACGACTGCAGACGACGCAACGTATGTCGCACCATTTGACTCGGAGGCATTTCCGAACTCTATCATTCTTTCGACGGACAATCATATTCGACTTAGTCATATTGATAAGGAACGTCTCACGCACGTAAAGACACTCTCAATGAAGGAAACCGTCCGACGGGTTGCATATTCGCCCACACTGAAGGTCTTTGGGCTCGGTTGTATCAAGAAGCAGCTTATCCACAACGAGGAGGTTATAACAAGCTCATTCAGATTAGTTGACGAAATTGTTTTCCAAGAACTCGGAAAACCATTCATCCTCAACGCCTCCACATCGTTGGAAATGGTCGAGGCCGTTATCCGGGCAGAGTTACCAGACAGCACGGGAAACATGGCAGAGCGGTTTATCATCGGTACAAGTTTCATAAGCGACGATGATGCCGTCGAGGACAATGATACCCGTGGGCGAATTCTGGTTCTTGGTGTTGACGAAAATCGTCACGTTTACCAAATTGTCTCTCACAATCTGAAGGGCGCATGTCGATGCCTCAGCACGCTGGGAGAGTATATTGTGGCCGGTCTGTCGAAGACCGTGGTGGTGTACAGTTATGTGGAAGAAACCGCTGTATTCGGCTCTCTGCACAAATTGGCAGCCTATCGCCCAGCATCATTTCCAGTGGACCTCGACGTCTCTGGCAACGTGATTGGAGTGGTCGACCTAATGCAATCTTTGACCCTGGTAGAGTTCATTCCACCCAAAGGTGGCTCCGGTGCGAGACTACAGCAGACGGCGCGACATTATCAGCCTGGTTGGGCGACATCTGTATCGCATCTCAACGGGGAGAGATGGTTGGAAGCAGACGCCCAGGGGAACATAATTGTTTTGCAGCGAGACCCAGAAGCTCCTACTGAGCAAGACCGTAACATGCTGGAAGTCACGAGTGAGATCAACATTGGGGAACAGATTAACCGAATCAGGAAATTACATGTCGCGCCAAACGAGAATGCTGTACTCTCTCCCAAGGCCTTCCTCGGATCAGTACGTTTGTCAGAAAGCATCATCACCTTTTGATCCCGAGAGCTAATACCAGTACAGGTTGAAGGGACGTTATATCTGTTCGGCGAGATTTCACGAAACTATCAGGATCTGCTTCTTACTTTCCAATCGAAGCTTCAAGACTACATCTATGCTCCCGGAAATATCAGTTTCGACCTTTGGCGCGCGTTCAGGAACCAGGCTCGTGAAGGCGATGGGCCCTTCCGCTTTGTGGATGGGGAAATGATAGAAAGATTTCTGGATTTAGACGAGGCAAAACAGGAACTTGTCTGCGAGGGCCTTGGACCAAGTGTTGAGGATATGAGAACTATGATTGAAGAACTGAGGAGGATGCACTGAGGGTATGAAACCCTATGGATCATCAAATCCTAAATAGACAAATACGTAATATACATGTATGGATTCATGTGAGAGGTGAAGTTATGTTGGCATGGCAATGTCGGCGTCATTTTGGAAATGCAGTCAGGGAATGGGCTATCGAGAAATCTATCTTGGCACATTGGCCGGCTTACCAACTCGGCTGAAGGGGAAATGGTATTGATCCGTCTTGAAAGCAACATACTTGGGATGAAAAAAATCAACTTCATATTCTGTATGGAATGCGTACTTTATGTTGTCAAGCTAAAAAATGGGCCGTCAAACCTGCTGCATGTGAGCAGCATAGCATGGTGATTAGCGTGGGAAGGAGGTACGTACCCGGGCGAGCCCGGGTAGCACGACTCTAGATAGACCGCGCCATCCAATCAGGAGCTACCAATTTCCGAGATATTCTTATAGCCTGAGGCAACAACCGCCTGAAAATCATCCGGCGGCTGTACCTCGAAATTCGCAATATAGAACCCATAACTTCTCTGGATACTCCCTCTACCCCGTCGCCGGCATCGAGCAACCCTCCTCACGATGGCGTCTCTTACTTCCGCATCTAGGCTATGCCTACGCTCCGCTGCTAAGCCTGCCATGCCGGCGCTGCGCGCTCTCAGCACCACGGCCGTGCGATCGGACAGCGCGGCTTCTTCCTACCAAAGCCCTTTCAAGATGGGATCTGACAAGGGCAGCTCGATTCCGGACTTTGGAAAGTACATGTCCAAGAAGGGCGAGGGCAGCAACAAGCTCTTTTCCTACTTCATGGTCGGCGCGATGGGCGCTCTGTCCGCTGCCGGAGCCAAGAGCACTGTACAGGGTATGCCACTCCCGACTGTTTTATTTTCCAACACCGAGGGGGTTTGGGGAGCCATTGAGCCTTTTGCAACCGCGACGAATGCGCAACCAGACAGAGGAGTGGTCCCACGGATGATGCTGATGTTTTTCGGGTGCAGAATTCCTCGTCAACATGTCCGCTTCCGCTGATGTCTTGGCCATGGCCAAGGTCGAGGTCGACTTGAACGCCATTCCCGAGGGCAAGAACGTGAGTCGGTCTCAAGAGACAACGACTTCAATTGACGGGGCACTTCGATCTTAACTTGATTCCCTTAGGTCATTATCAAGTGGCGTGGGAAGCCCGTCTTTATCCGACACCGAACCCAAGACGAAATCGACCAGGCCAACAAGGTCAACGTCGCGAGCTTGCGAGACCCCCAGACCGATGACGAGCGCGTCAAGCAGCCCGAATGGCTTGTGATGCTTGGTAAGAAGACTCCGACAGCGGCTAGGGCCTGGAGGCATTTCTGATAGTGGCTCCCGAGCCTACCGGTTATGCTGGAAACCGCATATGGGCACCCATACTAACCTCCACGTCAGGTGTTTGCACCCATCTGGGCTGTGTCCCCATCGGCGAGGCCGGCGATTACGGCGGCTGGTTCTGCCCCTGCCACGGCTCCCACTACGATATCTCTGGCCGGATAAGAAAGGGACCTGCGCCCCTTAACCTCGAAATTCCCGAATACGACTTCCCCGAGGAGGGCAAGCTGGTTGTTGGTTGAGTAGTTGAGTCTGGTGTACGAGTAAGGCTAGTATCGAGCGATCGACAAATAGAAATCCTTGTTAAATGCTGTGCGGGAATTGTAGAGGAGAAGACGGTGGCAAGTAGTAGTAGGGACAAGGAAAAGGACAGTTGGCGAGAAGAAGCTGCCATGTCCGAATGTGGCGCCACTCCCGTTTCTTAGACGTGAGCTACGGGCTGTGTATGAAAATAAAAACGTACTATGAAAACCGTTTCATTTGTTCTGCCAGATTTGCCGCATCACATGCGGGTATTACTGTTGCATCCCTTGAATTGGCAGTATGTAGGTGTCAGCTGCCGTCTGTCGAGACGAACACTAACGTTACTTACTGCAAGCCCTGCATGTGACTTTCCCAAGCTGCACAATGCATAACATATCACAGGAACTAGACCAACGAACAGTCCAACATGCGGGAAGTTTCGGAGCATTTCCTTCAGATTCAAGGCTAAGCCTACGTCATACCGAAACATCTAATTACAACCAGGGTAACCCAATTGCCTTTCCCAGTCTGCAACCCCCCTTTTTTTTCTCTTTAGTGACCGTGGCCATCATCCTCTGCCTGTTGCTCCGGATCTAACTTGATCAGGGTATCAATTCTCATGATGCTGATGCAAGCTTCTACGGCACTCTTCAGCTGTCGCACCTTGCTGATGCTGGGCTCCAAAACGCCTTGCTTTAGCTCATCCACAACCTTGCCACGCATCAGGTCCAGACCGTAGTTCTTGTAGCCCTTCTTTCTAGCGATTGTCTTTTCATCTTCGCTCCCGTCGCCTTCTTGGATGCGTTGTGACAGGGCGTGCCGTGATCGAAGCTGGGCAACGAGCTCGGCTCCATCCTTGGCAGCGTTAACAGCCAAGGTTTTGGGAATGATGAGCAGCGACTGGGCGAATTCGCCAATGGCGAGCTGCTCGCGAGATCCGACGGTGCCGGCAAACTCTTCCAGATAAATGTGCAGAGCGGTTTCGACGGCGCCGCCGCCAGGGACAATGCTTCCGCTTTCCAGGGTCCGCTTCACGGCGCACAAGGAATCATGCACTGACCGCTCCATCTCATCGAGGGAGTAGTCGTTGGGGCCACGCAGGACAATGGATGAAGATGAGTGGACCTTGGGTCCTTTGACAAGAATGCACTCGTCATCGGAGATGCGCTCCTGGCTAACTTCGTCAGCGTGGCCAAGGTACGAGGGCTCGAACTTCTCGTCGCCATTGAGGTCAGATAAGGTGCTCAAGAGAAGACCGCCGGTGGCCTTGGCAATCCGTCGCAGGTCCTCCTTCTTGCATCTTCTGACACCCATGGCGCCGCGCTCGACAAACATCTTGAGAACGAGATCGTCAATGCCCTTGGTAGTAAGAATGACGTTTGCTCCAGCCTTGAGAATAAGCTCAACCCGTTCCAGAATCATGCCAGACTCGCGGGCCCGGATCTGCTCTAATTGTTGAGGATCGTCAACAGTGATCTGCACTCCCATCTTCATCCTTTCCTTTTGCAGGTTCATGTCCAAAATGGCAATCCTAGCATCCTGGATTCGAGTGGGCATCGCCTGAGATGCAACGGTGCAGTTGAGGGCGTATCCTTTGATAAGCATCGATTCGCGGATGCCCTTTCCGTGAGCCTTCAGAATATTGACGGCTTTCACGGGATATTTTGTCTCGTTTCTATTGTTGGTGGTCTTGACTGCCTGAATGGCGTCAACTACCATATCGGCGAAGAAATCAGAGTCGGCGCCAATAATCTTGCTGGACATGGATGTCTTGGCAATGCTGATAAGAGAATCGCGTCCGAGATTTTCGACCTTGATACTGACATTCTCATTGAGATACTTTACAGCTTCTCGGAGAGCCAGTCTGTAGCCGGTGATGATGGTGGTGGGGTGTATACGGTTCTTCATCAGCTCGTTGCCTCTTCGCAGCAACTCAGCGGCAATGAGAACAACGGACGTGGTGCCATCTCCAACTTCCTTGTCTTGTTGTTGTGCCAAGTCGACGAGGATTTTACCGGCAGGATCCTCGACATCGAGAAGGCTAAGAATCGTGGCGCCGTCGTTGGTAACCGTAACGTCCTGAGCGTGTGTGAGGGGCATGTTCTTCAACGACGAGTATCACGGTCGAATGGGAAGGCTCTTACACCAATGTCGTCCACCATCATCTTATCCAAACCGCTGGGGCCGAAGGAGCTCTTGACGACATTTGCGATTGCTTGGGTAGCGAGGACTGGACCAACGATTAGCATAAAAACATGCTCGACTGCCAGCCACCCCACCGACAAGTCTAAAGGGCATACCGTTCTGATCACGAATGTCGGACCCTGAGATCTTCTGGCCGCCCAAAAAAAGGGTGCCATTCCGGGGTTGCTCGAACATAGACGCCATTTATGTGGCTGTCCAGTTTGTCGAGCAATATGTTGTCGTCTAGGAAGCTGGCAGTCGTGGTTTGTCCGGCAGCTCCAGCGCTTCTCTCCCCAGTCCGGCTGCTGCCCCTCAACTTTTTTGCCCGGAAGCAGAATTGTTCCAGTTCCGAAGCGGCGAGCGGGTCAGGACAGGAGCAACCAACGGCCACAAGGTATTTGCTACTCCGTACAGCGGTCAGGTTGTTAGAACTTAGTAGTTAGTGGCGCACGGCCCGGGGACCAGCCCTTGAATACTTGCCCCAACCATGACCAACTAACTAACGACAGAAGGGGCAAAGCTCAGGGCGCTGATTGGACAGCGCACGTTTGGAATGAAATTTTGAATGGTGCCCCAGGAATTGCCCCTCCTTCCAACGAAGGGGAAAGAAGGGCAAGGGTCGTGGGGCACGCTTGCCCAGCGACCCCAAGCTTGCTCCGACGACCACCAGAGTAAGAGTCACCGGATTCCTTATCTGCTCCTTCCTCGAACAACACTAGCCAAAAAACTCAGCCTTCTCGAGTCACACTTCCACTATTCCCTGGGAGAATCAAAGTGGTTGACTCATTGGAAAGTTTATATATCTATTGTTTTCGTTGTCGTTGTTATCACAGCAGTTGCCAATTTTCCCGCTGCCCTGTTCTCGAGACCGAATCGCAAGAAATGGACGCCGCCCCTGAGCTGTCGAAAAGTGCCTTGAAGAAGGCCGAGAAACAGGCCCATCTCGCTGCCGAAAAGGCTGCAAAGGCGGCGAAGAAGACCGCTCTTCCCGTTGTTGGAGGCAAGAAGATGGACGAGATTATTGGAATTACTAACCCCAAGGATGAGAATTTCTCAGCATGGTATCAAGAGGTAGTCCTCAAGGCCGAAATGGTCGAGTACTACCAAGAAATTTCAGGTTTCTTTGTTTTGCGTCCTTTGTCTATGCACATCTGGGGCACTATCCGCAAATGGTTCTCGGGTCATATTGAAGAACTTGGTGTGGAAGAGGCGAGCTTTCCCCTCTTTTTGTCCAAGACGTCGCTCGACAAGGAGAAAGACCACGTGGATGGCTTCGCGCCCGAACTGGCCTGGGTTGAGAGAGCGTACGTATTGACATGACCTTGCTACCAAGCAGGAACGCGTTGCGCAGATGCTAACAGACATGTAGTGGTGACAAGAAGCTCGACGTTCCTGTCGCCATTCGTCCAACCTCCGAGGCTGTCATGTACCCTTACTACGCGAAATGGATCCGTAGCCACAGAGACCTTCCCCTCCGACTGAACCAGTGGAACTCTGTCGTACGTTGGGAAGCTAAGCAGACCACTCCGTTCCTCCGAACTCGAGAATTCCTGTGGCAAGAAGGCCACACTGCCCATCTGACCGAAGAATTGGCAGGAAAAGAAGTCCTGGAAATTTTGGAACTGTACGCAGGTGTGTACGAGCAGCTTCTTGCCGTGCCTGTAGTTCGGGGCTGGAAGACTGAAAACGAGAAGTTTGCTGGAGGATACTATACTGCGACCGTCGAGGGATACATTCCTTCCAACGGTAGAGGTATTCAGGGGGCCACGTCTCACTGCTTGGGACAGAACTTCAGTAAAATGTTCCAAATCACAGTCGAGGACCCCCACAACAAGGGCCAGCATGTTCACGTGTGGCAAAACTCTTGGGGCCTGTCCACCCGAGTCATCGGCGTAATGGTTATGGTGCACGGTGATGACAAGGGTCTTGTTCTCCCTCCCCGTGTCGCCCAAACCCAAGCCATTTTTATTCCTGTCGGTATAAACAAGAACACCAAGCCCGAGGATAGACAGAAGCACGAAGAGCAGATTGAGGATATGCGTGCGACCCTCAAGAAGGCTGGTGTTCGCACACAGTCAGACTGGAGAGAGGGCTATACGCCAGCCTGGAAGTTCAACGACTGGGAGATGAAGGGTGTTCCAGTGCGACTTGAGTTCGGGCCCAAGGATGCAGCCAAGGAAGTTGTCTCTTATGCTCGACGTGACACTGGTGAGAAGGGAACCATCCCTATTGCTGACCTTGCGGCCAAGATCCCCGAGCTCTTGGAAAGTATTCAAGCGGACATGTATAAGAAAGCGGAAGCCGCCTTCAGAGAGCACCGCAAGAAGATCACCAAGTGGGAAGATGTTCTCCCCACGCTTGATGAAAAGAATGTTGTCCTCATTCCTTTCTGTCTGGATGGTAAATGTGAGGACCGCATCAAGGAATTGACCACCCGCGTGGACGACAACCGAGAAGTCCCGGAGAACCAAAAGGTGCCTTCCATGGGCATGAAGAGTCTCTGCATTCCCTTCGAGCAGCCCGACGGGGACGAGCTTGTTCCCGGTGAAACTGCATGCTTGAACCCTGAATGCTTTAGCAAAGCACAGAAATGGGTCATGTTTGGCAGAAGCTACTAGAGAGACAGACAAGAAGGAGAGGGAATATGATTTCGGCGCTTGGAGTAGCATGTAGCAATAGGAGTCCTGGCATTTAAGGGACAAGAGAAAAAGTGGTTGTGTGTCTGATTTTCAATGATTTACACCGAAGATATTCACCACGGGGTAGAATAGATAGAGATGAAATGACGATTATGAACCCGTGTTGTGACTACGTCCCTGTGGCCTTTGCCATGTCATGATGTCCAAGGCTATCAACACCACTCAAACTTTTCATTATCAACCCACTCGACGTCAGACACGGGACCGTGACCAAACCACCTGAGGGCCGGAATGTTTGTTTCCTCGCGAGTAACAAGCTCGCCCTCGAGATGAGGAATATTCCGCAGCAGTCTTTGCGTCCGCTCGTCAGGATTCCACATGTCTATCTTGGCACAAAGCCAGTCCCGGGCGTTGCTGCGCGCAAGACCCATAATGGCCTCCAGTGCCCTCGACATGTCCTCGTCCGAAATGGCGTCATTCTCGACGGCGTAGTGAAGGATATTCAAAACATTGTCCTCGGGCTTCTCCTGGCCCCCGTGGCAAACGTTGGACCAGAGCATCCAGACGCGCGAGCCCGAGGCGTCCGCGGGCGTGTAGATGGCCCCGTGGACGGCGGGCGCCCTGCCCAGCATGTAGTTGCAGATGAGTCTCTCCCTGGCCAGCTGCCAGTCGTACGTGGCGAAGTCCGGCACGATGGCTGCCCGCACTTTGAACCCCTTGCCGGGGGGCCCGGCCAGCTTGCGGCGCAGAGTCTGCTCGTCCAGCTGGGCGACGGCGGGCAAGTTGTCGCCGGTGACGGGCGTGAGCTGGTCGTCGGGGCGCGTGGCGGGCGGCGGCTTGGCGGGAAAGCTCATGTGAGTGCTTGGGAACGGCATCCACTGGTGGTTGGCGTAGAAGTCCTTGCCAATGTCGGAGAACATGACGGAGAACTCGGCGCTGCCGGGCTCCCGGGCTTGCTGTTTGGCGAGGGACTCGCCGACCAGGGCCAGCATTCGGCCGGCGTAGCCGCGGCGCCGGAACTCGTCGAAGGTGAAGACGCTGGCGAGGCCGTGGGCGGTGACGTCGCGGACGGTGCCGTCTGGGTCGCGGACGATGGCTCTCTTGCGGTAGGTCTCTACGGAGGAGAGGATGGGACGGCCTCCTGGGGCGCCGTGGGCGTCGGTGCTGGTGGGATCTGTGAGGATCCAGGAGGTGTGGCCGCCGTCTCGGGCGAGCTGCGAGGTGAGCAAGTACTCTTCTCTGTCGACATAGGCCTGCGGCGTGAGCCTTGGGGCCCAGACGTGTTGGTGGCGAGTCCAGATGTAGACTTTCTCGTCTTGGGTGGCTTCGGCGAGCGTCAGCGATGAGGAAGTGGCGCTCGGCAGAGACATGGCTGGGTGTGTGATGTTATGTAGCCTGATGAGATGCCGTCATGGGAAGAGAAGAGATGAACCAAGGTGAAGTCTGAACTTGTCCTTATACTCGAGCAGAACGGGGGGAGAAGGGAAATGTGGGGATGAGAAGTAGCAGTTAGGTCAACTACCAAGTATGCTATTGTTGCTGCGGTCTGAGTGTTGAGTACGCATACGGCATGGCAACTCCCTCTGGCCTCGATATATCGATCGATTTACATGACGGGGCGTGGTCTTTAGTTATGATTTAACAGCTGGTCTGAGACATCGTGGGTCAGTTTGCCTGTAGCTATGAAGTCCACGGTGTGTATGCCGCGGCGAGCGTCTGTTCCATACATACCTACAAGGGGGAGAGAGAGAGAAAGCATCCTTCGAGCAATATGATGGGATTGCTATATTAAAATCGAAACCGCATTGGTTGAGTCCATGGTGAGTAAGGAATACTTCCGTCATCCGTAGCCTTGCTGGTGGCAAGCAATTCAACTTCCAGTTTCTTGAGCTCGTTGTAGAAGCGCTCGCTAATGGGTCCGATTTCTTTATCATTCTTGTAGTTTCCACAATGCGCCATCCACTGGGACTGCGTAAATGTAATCAGACTACGATCACCAGGGGCTTTGAAACTAAGCAGCCACGGGACCTGAACTGAGAGCTACCGACCGATGGGCATCGCGTCGACGACATCTGCCTTCTTATATGCCCTGAGATAATGACAGAAGTCTTTTTACAGAGGCGGGGTAGTTTGGCAAGGACAAAGGCCTGGTGGAAACTTTGGAGGTAGTTTACAGCGGTGAGAACGGCGCTGCGATGCGAATGCCCACGGTGGTAGCATCGCACAGCTGGTCCAGGGTACCGATGAAGCCGTTTGTTTTCGTCTCCTTGGACCAATCCGTGATGTAATGATCTAGCTACACCATCTTGTTGTCCTTGTAGTAGGTTCGGAGCATTGTCGCGACGTATTCTCCAATGCAGGACCAATAGAGACCCTGTCCTTGGCATAGTAGTTCTTGTACTTGGTGTTGGACACGCCCTGTGCCGTGATGGGGAAGTCTCGTCACTTCAAGCCGTTAAGGATGTGGCGTTGGACAAAGTCAAAGTTCTGAAACTTATATCGAATAAACTTGTCAAGAGTCGGGCTTCAGGCCAACCAGGTCCTTGATGATTGGAGGAGGCACAAGGGTAGATCTGGCGGCCGCGTTCAGGGAGAGCGTCCTGTACCAGTGCGGCTCGAGGAGTTTATGCCCAATGTGATCCAATGGAGTAGTGCAGTGTCTGGCCACAATCAGATGCCTCAATCATGTACGCGCGGGTCAAGTGAACGCCGACTTCGTGACGAATCCAGTCCGAGACTTGAGCTCACGTCTTGGCACATCGCCATGGCCAGTCGCTCTCTTCCTTGTCAGTTCGGTCTGATGGGAGCTTCCTTTGGTTGAAAATGACAACAGAGCTTGCCATGTTGGCCTTGTAGTCGCAGACAATGGCGACGGGATGTAGCACGGCAGTCCTGGACAAAGAGCCAAGTGCGATCGGTCCCAGCAAGAGTTTTCGCCCATTGCTCATATCCGCCTCGGTTTGCCTCCTCGATAAATTCGGTTCAGAGGTCATCAGTCATCTTCTAAACGGTAGGGTTGATTCCTGTGACAAGTTGATCGGCAAAGCAGCGATCGTCATGTCAGTCCGGGAACAGACCCAAGTTGGCTCCCTGCTCGATATCTGTTCCAGACTTGCAGTGAACGTGCTGTTTGTTCCGTAGGCCTTGATGCTAGATGCCTAATTCGGTGGACAGCTTCGGTTTCACAAGCCTGGTGTTGAAGACACAAGGGTCTATGTCCACAAAGGGCACATGCTTGATGCCAACTTGGAGTGCCTTTTTGCGGACATCAAGCGATGTTTCAGGATTTCATCGGGCTCAGGGACCGGCGCCGCATTCGATGGCCGCAGCGGAAGGCTAAACCCGGGAATACGCATATTTATGGTTGACAGAGTTTTGCAATTCTCAAGCTCGCCACGATATCGAAGTGAGAGACAAGTGTCGATCACGAACCAGCAGTGGAGTGAATGCCCTCGGAGAGAATATGTAGTGAATTACCACCTGTATATTACGTTGAGTTTGTTGCAAGACGCATGAATCCTGCGTCCCAAAACCTGACGTATGCTGAAAAGATACTGAGCGTACACCAGCCACAGATATAAAACGGCATATGCCCGACGACAGCCAAGTTGAATTATAATCGCAAGAACACACGAGGACGAAACGATAGCAGTACGTAGTATAGCTATTGTCGTCGCCCTGTTGAAGTCTTGTCAATTCCGTGCTACCGGCGTTGTCATATTTCATCAACAGTTTACAACTTGCTGTGTTCGCTCATGCCATATAGAGTTGTTCACAAGTGGACAGCTCTGTTCAGCTTCGTTCAGCTCTCGGTCGCCAGCTGCTCGTTCCGTCCTTGAGTTTCAACGCCACAGGCAGCGGCGGGTTGAAACCACTCAGCTGCCACCCAGAAGCTGCGGGCTGGAAATTTCACAGCAAATAATTCCTGGCAGCTTATATGAGCAGCCGGCCAAAAGACGTTGGGACAAGGTGGCGCTCGAGAGGCAAGACGGCCGAATGCCCCATCTGGTCCAAAGAACGCTCCGCATTTGCACAACATTCTCCTGTAAAGGTAAACCAAGAGATGCTGGTTGTTTTGGTCCAAAAGAGCCAGAAAACACAATGCTTATCCCCCGTGATACTTTAGTCCCTAGAGGCAATGTAAATCACTCTCACCAGATATCCATAATGGCGTGATCAGCGTACGGAGTGATGGAAGCAGCCACACATACTTGCCGCGCCCTCGACATGAGGTTGGCAGCAGCACGACCCGACGCAGGGACAGGACTCCTTGGCCGTGAGTCAACGCCTTAAGAAAGGGTCTCGTGACAACGGGGCTATCGAGTCGGCATTTCCAGAAAGCTACCGCATGCCTTTAGAACGTAGCGTGCTCAGCTCCAAAGGCAGATGTGCGAATGTGACTGCTCGGGAGGGTTTGAGACGAGCCGCTGGCGTAGATGGCGGTTGACCCAACTTGCGGGCCGAAATGTTGTTTCTGGCTGACTAGTATTCCAATTTCCCATGAATGACAACCTGTAGTTCGTGCCCAAGAGTGCAAGAGAAGAAGAAAATGAACCGAAATGAACCGGGTATAATAGAAAGAAGAAAAAGCTGGCGAGGCAATTTGGGAGCCAAACGCAGGTCAACTAACTAAATAACTTGGCGAGTTAGGCAACAGGCAGTCAAGGGCGCCTGCCTCGGCATTGAACAGCACCGCAGGCGAGACGGGGGCGGGGGCCGTGCTCGGCTAACCCCATTCAAACTTGGAAGGCTGCGTGCAACCCGGCCTTTTACCCAGTCAAACTTCAAACTCCAACCCGAACCTCGCTGTATTAATTCTGCCGAGAATGAAGCAAAGCCACCACAGTGGACCGACCGATTGCTGGCCAAATTGTACAATTCGACCTCCATGGAATTCGTCCATGGAATTCGGCGTCTTGCCACGTGCCCGAGGATCCCTCACGCCGGAGCGCCAAGGCTCAAGCAAGACCCCAACGTCCTTGCGGAGGCGCAGCGCAGCAGCACAACACGCAAGAAGAGGATGGGTCAAGGTTTTGAGAAAATGATCTATTTGAGGCAATCGTCAAATGAGGGTATCGTATGAATGCCGCCAAGGACATCGGCTCATGCAGGGACTTTGCCAAGCAAGCAAGTCTGGTCGCAATGCTCGACTGACCACACACCCCATCCCATACTCGTTACCATTCACCGAGTACACATGAAGTGGGACAGGCCGGACGTGGAACTAACTATTGCCTCGTGGCCGCTACGAATAGTGGTACCGCAAGTTGCGAAGATATGCTGGCGCTGCCAAACCGCCAAACTCGTACTACCCCTGAGTCTACAGTCCCGATTTGGATACCTCGTATGCTTGCCCAAGGGCCAAAGGCTACTGTTGTATCTTGCGTATTTGTCGATTAAATATCCGTCGGGTGAAAGGCGTGTGCGAAAAGCATACAACAACTTTGCATCTTGAAGACAAGACATAAAGTGACTGACGCACTATGTGTTGAGAATCAGTTTGCCACACCACCGGTATCACTGTACAAGGGCAGTCTTGGCTGATTACATAGTGATATAGCTGGGTCTCTCACACACTAGCCCGAGTTCTTAAACCTCTTACATCGCTGCCGTTGACACCGACTTGAGTCTAAGAGTGCCAGGTTCTAAAACCTCATAGTTATAGACGTGTTGACTCAGGGCTTCAATTTTACCGTGGAAAGAAGTCGGCTGAAGCAACAGTTTCAAGCATGTTCTCATTACGTGCTAGGCTATCTCGAGGCTGGTCGACACCTCTGATTGAAAGCATAGCTGGGTTAGTGAGGTGCAAACACGCCTATGACTCCACGACTCCACGAAATACATAGTCGAGCATTGAACAGGGAACGACGACGCAAAATGGCGGTCCGATGCTCGCCGAGCTGTTGTCAGCGCTCAGCAATCTTTGTATAAAAGGTGGGCACAGTCATCCGCAAGTTGCCCTACATCATGCATGTGCATGCACAAAACCCGTCATACAGCTTTGATACGCAAATAGGTAGTTTTCTCGCGCTCCGGTGTCACGTTTTGAAAAAGTCGGGATTCTAATGTTACATCTAGAAGCAACTCGATTGATGCAACAAGCCCCCACTCCGCGTCGGCCGCATCATTTCCTTGGAGTGCCATGCTGATAACAACGACACCATGATCGTATAGATGGAGAGTTTTAGCATCATGCTACTTAGCTCTACATTCGTAACCCAATTCACTGTGGGTATCTTTGGAACAATTGCTTTCTGTGTCTTGGATGCAATGCAACTGCAAAAGCATGATCCAAGTCTTCTGCTGGAGGAGCATAGGGCGGTCTGTATAGAGTATACGAGGTTCTTGGCCTGGGTTGGTGAGGTGTTGAGATACTTGGTCTCAGAGTGAAAATGGACAAATACGGCTCTTGACGTTTGTTGCCCGGGTCAAGCCGTGAGGTGATACGCCACCTTGGTTTGGGCAAGTCTTACGCACCCGAGAGCCAAAGTCGTGTCTGTGTCTATTCGTGGGGACGGATGGCTTGCCGAGCCAGGACTCAAGAAAGTGTGTCTCGTACTCCGTAGCGTTAGCTCTCGTGCTAAGCTTTTTAGTCTACAGAAAAGGCCTGATTTTTTTGAAAATTTTTCCCGGTTGGTGAACGCCGGGTGACAAACCCAGAATCAAGGCCCGAGTCTGGACCACGCATCCCCGTTCATGATTTCATAGTAGCTATCCACGTTTCTGAGAGCCGGCGGGATTAATGCAGGTGAACCCCATGTGCAAATAAGGATGGAGTTGTATGCTAGCTAGATCGCTCAAGCCAGCTGGGAGTTGCCAATTGCACGGAGTAGGGGCCTGCCAGTGGCGGCTTATGCTGGTTTGATGTTGCTGCTTGAATGGCGTGTGCCTTGTGGGTCCCTTCAACGACGCTTTCGCTCGCAGGTCTAAATGGGGGGATGACAAGTACATGACAATCAATTGCTGCAATGATACCGGTCCACGTGGACCTCGAACCCAGGACTTGGGGACGCCCGCCTCCTAGCGCTGGTGTTGACGCGGGCACTGATGGCTTGCTTCTTGGTTGGGAGAGGTAGTCGGCCTGGCCGATCCGGTTGCCTTATCCTCTGATGACTCTGCGACTTCTCCATCGCCATGGGCGACCAGGGTGACCATGCGGCGGCCGTGTTGGCCCGTGGGATGCAGGCGGTGGTGTGAGGGGTACTAGCAGTACGGCAGTCAGTGATGGCGACGGATGCTGGAGGAGATGGGAGGCGTTAATAGCCGTTGCTCACTTGCTCGAATGGATTACCATGGGTTGATGCTTGGCGATGCTGTGGGCTTGTGGTCCGCTTTTGTGCACCTTTCAGGAACTCTTAGGCTAAACGTCGGCCTCTGCGACGGGGCCAAATTTGTCCTTGTCGCCCCGCTGGCCCTGAAGCTGCCTGGCTCTAGACCCAGGAAGGCCGCTGTCAAAGTTTCAATAGCTGGACCAGCAAGGAGCCAAGACACAAATTAGCCTCAATTCAACATGGAATCCAACGGTGGTGAGTGCTGCCGCTGGGTTTGTACAGCCTACGGCTTCATAACTGTTTCCAGGAAATCCGAAACAAAATACACTGGCAAGAAGCTGACGCTCACAGATTACCCAGAGGCTGTGACCGTTTGGCCGTACAAAGTCCAAGTTCTGCGCTCAACAATTCTGTGCGTCATGTAGGCTCGCACTGGTGGCAGCCACTGACCCTACCGGCATCTGCCATCGTCAGAAAGTCGTCAGCTCGCCGGCGCGGCTCGAACTGGGCCCCGTCGGCACATGTCGACGCCCTGTTGCGACAACCATAATATCGCTCTTTTTGGGAGGCCTTTCAGATCGAGCCGCCCCCATGGATGGCCGGTGGCATTGGCCATCAAGCATCCGCCGTCTGAAACCTTGGGGCGACCTTGGGACGGTTGAACTCCAGAGTACGGAGTACGGAGTGTCAGACAGGATATCAGGGACCTGGATACGCAGTACGCGTGTGTACGGAGAAATACTGCCGTGACAACCTGTCAGCACCCCCTTGATGCTGCTTGTCTGCTGGCTTTCCAGAGCTTCCAATTCCCCCCTTGTCAGAAATCTCCTGTCGGTGGAAGGATCCACCTTATAGGGCTGATGCGGACGGACTATGGCGTTTGTCAATCTCCAAGGGGGTGCGAATTGAGACATCTGGACTCCAATGTCGAGACTACGCCCAACGACCATGGCGCATGGGTGGCCCCCGACGTGGCATTTTTGTCACTTGTCACTGTCCCTCGTGGCCAATAGCTTCCTCCTTTGGTCGCTGAGGCTTCATCCCTTCTTGTCGGTCGACCTACCCAATGCGTCTATCGTGGAATACTGGCCCTCTCCCCTGTCGAAATGAGTGACGTACCAACATCACACCCAACGCGCACCCCCATCTTCAAGTGTCCCGACTGTAAGGTTACAGCGATTTCTCTCGTGGCTGGCTCAGCCCCCAAGATTCTGGGTAGCCAGCTGCCTGGATGCGAGGGGAATCGGGTTTCATGGCCGCGGTTCTCCAAAGATTTAATAAAAACATATCTCGGCATGGCGTCTTCTCCAAGCCTCCATGTTCTGGCATTCTATTCACCCAGTAATTCTTCCTTGTGTAAATAAAACCGTTGAGATTTCTTCACTTCCTGGCATTGAGGATTGGTCTATACTCGCGTTCACCATTAATCAGTTGGTACTGACACCATCGTCTGTCGGGATGCCTGACGATTCTCCAGCACAACAAATCGACCAGTGAGCCATATTCGAACCCGTCAATCTCCAGGACCTGTTCTAACCCCTGCCTCCTGCCAGGAGTCTGAATAAAGGACTCCTCATGACGAGCTTTCCTATCGCCAAGCGAAAGCGCGCGACGCGTGCCAAGTTCGCCAAAGTGCGGACCGGGTGCGTTACTTGTAAGTCCAGGTCTTGAATGTTGTTCTTCCATTTGTCCCATGTCTTCAATCTCCTTGTCCAACGATGACAAATAAAGGCTAACATGCGCCATAGGCAAGTAAGAACGATTTACCTCAAACGCCCATCCGCTTGTAAAGTTACTAATACATACAACAGGAGACGGCATGTGAAATGCGATGAAACAAAGCCGGCTTGCAAGAACTGTATCAAATGGGCTGGCTTTTGTGGCGGCTACGAGCCCATCCTCGCTCAGTCGAAGACTTCTGTCAAGCAGACTGTTTTGACGCCGCCAAGTCCCGAATTTGACAGCACGTCATCTCCCGAGGAACTAGAGCTCCCTCTGTATGATTCTGGCTGGCAATTTCAACTCCCCGAGAATCTCTCGCCTCCAGAATTAATAGATTCCCAACTGAGCTCATACGGATGGCCGAGCTGCCCAACACAGCCCACAGGACCCCATTTCAGCGTTCCGGCTGCTTGTCCTACCTTTGACGACACATTCTGGGCTTTGACTCTTCCTCAGCTTGTCCAAGAGAACCTCGCTATTCGGTATGCCAACGTGGCAGTCCATGTCCTTTTACTTGCCAAAGGCCCTACGGTGGTAGGCGCGGGAAACGTCATCGAGAGGGACCATTACGGAGAGGCTCTATCAAGCTATGGACGCGCCCTGCAAGAAGCCAGGCGGGCGACGACGGGGTATACCGATCTCCGCGAGACGGCCGTATGCTGCATGTTCTTTGTCATATTTGAGGCAATAAATGGAGATCGGGAGGCCGCACAGGCTCATCTGCACAGTGGACAAAAGATTTTGGAGGAGATCAGCCCCGAATACAATGGCGTCCAAGGATTTCGCAAGGAGCTTCGAAACGTTCTACGATATCTTGCCCAGCAAGCTCGTGGGTTCGCGCTCGATGGGGCTCACCAATACGGAGGCGACGAGGGCGGCAGCATCTTGGATACGCTAATGGTATAATGGGCATGTTTGCCCTGCTTTTCATGGGATGGGGGCTAATTCTCTCTACTCATTGACTTGTTGTCTCTTGCTAGCGTGGCGTGATTCAAGTGGTGATGAAACCCAAAATTTGTTTTTATCCTGGGGAATTTTAAAGGGAGACAAGGCGGAGCGGGGTTCAAACTCTTACGATTTAGATGAGCATTATGTATTGCTGGAGTGGCTGGGAAGATTTGGCGATGATAACCAGGGCTCCACGGCCATACATCCACCGGTCTATGAAGTTAAAAGCTGATGTTGCTCCGTTAGCCGCCCAGATTTGTACCACGACCAAGCATACCATGCCAGCCTGTAGGACTGCATTGGTGGAATCACCCGAAAATGGCCTCGGTCGGGTTTCCTCGGTTCATGCCGAATCGAATCCCAACGGTCCGGACCGGCAGAGAATTCTCACTGCGGCCTGCTGTGTGCAACGCAACGTCTTGCCTTTTACAACCACAACAGTGTGTTGCTGCACAGCCTTCACATTCTGACCGTCCCCGGTCTGTCTTGTGACTGTGCCGAGGCCGGGAATCTCAAGACATCCGGATGCACAACCTCTCCGGTGGTCGCGCATGACGTCAACCGTGACTCACGGTCTTGACTCTTGACCAGCCTTGGGCATGACTGAGGTGACAATGCACACGGCGATTGGACTGTGCAACTGCCGCACACTCTGGGATCATGGGGTTGCCTGCAGGCCGGAACAAGGGCTGACCGCGGTACTCCGAACGGATGAACTTGGATACACGCCCGTCGGGACGGGGCATCGGAGGGGAGCGGAGTCGAGAGGGCCGACAAGTGACGGATCGGCCGTGGTGGGTCAACGAAGTGTCTGGCGTGTCGTCTGGTTGTGCACGCGCATGAATGAACGGAGTACATTTTTAATGGTGGGGTCCTACCTGAACGACGCCCATCGACAGGTACTTCCCAGTACCGTGGTACTCCGTAAGCCCCCTGAAATCAGCAGCGGTACCGAGTATTTTCTACGCACTTCGTACTTGGTAAGTAAGTACTCAGGGCGAGGGGCGAGGGGCGTGCATCGACCCGAACCTGCCCCAAGAGAGGCACGTCTCAACTTTCAAGTGCTACGTCAATCCAAACGCCAGAATTCCCCAATGTCGCATCACTCTGCGCGCACAACGCGACCACACACGCCTGGCGGTGGCCGTCCCATCAATCATGGCCTTGCCTCTACCCCCGGGCCTGGTTCCCTCAGAGGTGGCCTTTCTATGTGAGATGGAGCTCGTGACCGTCGTCCCGAGACAGCGACTAGAGAGCATCCATCTCCTCTCCGTACGTATTGACAGCCTCAGCTTGTCGACGCGCGAAACGTCCCCCGCGCGCCAGTTTCCAACACTGCTCCATGGTCCAAGCTGATTCGGGATCGCAGGGCCAAACGCCTCAGCTGCGTCCCCCCCGAAGAAGCGATCTCCCCCTCTGGCTGGCGCTGCTGCTCAAAAAGCAACGCCGTGCCAACATCGTACCGCCGCCATGGATGCATCCCGACTCCCTTCGCGACGTTATCCACCACGAAACCACTGTCGACACCAAGGGATGGGCTCCTCCCCCTCCGCCGCGCTCGCGCGCCGACTCTTTCGGCAACGCCACGCGCATAAACGACCTCTCCGGCAAGGAGGCGATTCTGTCTCCTCCGTTTCTACCGTCATGCACGGCCGACGCTCCGTCGGGGGCGTTGCCTTACCACTGGTTCGAACTGGCAGAGATGCTGCTCGCCCACGCGGGTGACGATATTGTCTCGGCATCGGAGGTGCGATCGTTGTTGAGGGACCTGCAGGAGGTTCGCGCGGCCAAGATGAGAAGCAGTACGGCGCAGTTGGAAACCGGCGTCGACGGGGTGATGAGCTTGAGAGGTGTGGGCGCCATGGAGCTGGCGGAGAGTAGGGGGTTTGTCACGGGTGTGGTCGAGGGCGTGAGGAAGATTGGGGCGAGTGCTGAGGCTATGAGGCGAGAGGAGGAAGAGGATGAGCGGGGTGATGGTGACGATGAACCCAGTGATGATGGCATGGGCTTATGAGACAAACCGGCTCTAGGTTTGTTGGTCGATGGCTGCCAGTCGTTGCTGGCTTGCGGCCCTGGCCCGGCACTTTGCAGAACAGGCTGTAAGTCACGTCGAAAAAACGAAAATAAAAAAGAGGCTACAATGACGATGATGGAAAATCGGGCTCGTTCAAGACGACGCAAGCAATTGCCGCTACATGATGCGCTCCTCGACCGACGTCTGCTCCCCGAGTCCCAGTCTAGCTCCAAATCCTTGTCCCCCTTCTCGCCCGTCCGTATTCCCTCTCCAGAAACCAGACGTGGGCGGATGCCCATTTATTCGATCCGCACTTCTTATCCATGGACGCCCACGCCCGATCAATACCCCGGGCCGAGCAAATCGGGTCGCTGGCTATGTACGTGACGCCACGATCAGTGTAGGAGAAGGCAGCGTATACCGTCGCGTTGTTGACGACAGATATGACGATTGAGCTCGGAAAAGGGGTGTACCGCTCGCACCAGTTCATCAGACCCCTTTTCGCGAGGTCAAGGTCGCCTCGATCCAGGTCGTGATCGGAGCCATGGAAGCATTTCTTGTGTGTCAAAGCCGCCGGGAGCCGGGTTTCGTTCTTGGCATACGGCGGAGGCCGGTTGTGGTCGATTTTGTACTGGCTGATGTTGAGCAGATCCGGCCGGCTGCCGTGTCCTATTTCGTATGTGAACTGGAAGACTCCGTCTCCGTAGGCGGGATCCAGGACCCAGCAGGCGGCCACCTGGAGCATGAGGAGGCTGAGGAGGCCCCGGACGGTGGTTGTCAGGAGAGCCATGCCGTCTGCTGGCGAAGCGGCGAGCAGTTTATTATACGGAGCCGAGCTTCTGGCCGAAGGAGAGGGGGAGAGGATTCCCGGCTTTGAGTGTTGCTTTTAGACTGTGGTGTCCAGGTTTGAGAATCACCCGGGGTCTATTTATACGCAAGAGGGTGATGCGTCGATGTAGGCCGAGTGCGTACGTGCTGCCATCGCACGCGGGCTAAGGGTTAGATTTATATTTTTAAAGAAAAGAGAAAGAAAGAAAGAACAGAAAAGAAACAAAATTTCAAGCAACGAAGCTCCAGCTAGCGAGGCATGCTAACACGATACGGAGTAGCCAGAGTGTACTAAAAAAACATGCCGAGATGTGCACTTTGCAATTTGGAGACGGGGTTTTGCTTGGCGTAGTGGCCGAGGAAGGGACGGCGCACATGGACGCAGATAGACGGAGCTGGGCGCAACGCGGGACAGACAGACCAGACCGCCGGCTCAGCCTACGGAGTACAGCAGCGCGAGTTCCCGTCCGCCAGGCACGCCGCGTCAGACCCCGTGGGGCGGCGGGGAGGGGCTCCGCACGTCGCCATGGCCGCCTGACTGCTGCCTCTGCTTGTGCTTCCGTCTCATCACCCGGCACGCTGTGCAACCAGCCAACCTCAACCCGCATCCTGCCAACATCACCCACTCCTCACACGCGCTCGCAGACACTCCAGCTGCGACTCGCTGGGTTCATAGTCCAAACATGAGATTCTCCCGGCTTTCTGTACTGGCGGCATGCGTGCCTGCTGCCACTGCACGCTTCGTTGAGCCCAACGAGGCCGACAACGTTGTCCTCGACCCAAATGAGCCAACCTTCCTCATCGAGACCGCTCCAGGCAAGACGCAATGGGTGACGGAGGACCAGAAGTGGGAGCTTAGACGGGTAAGTACACCCGACGCCGCACGCGGCCGCTTAAAGCAAAGGCGGCGCCTTGGTGGAATGCTAACCGCCGCTGTGGTTGGCGCATGGCAGAATGGCCAGCGCTTCATGGACATCACCGCCTCCAGGGACTTGGGCGCCCAGACTCTGCGAAACGGGGCGTCTGTCGTATTCCCAAGCAAGTGCGTCAAGCGCGACGAGGTCAAGAGCCTGGCGACGAACCTCGACAAGGCGTCCATGAAGGCCAATCTCGAAAAGCTGTCTAGCTTTCACACGCGATACTACAACTCCGACTGGGGCCTGGAGTCTTCCAACTGGGTGCTGGAAAAGGTCAACCAGATCATCACGGAGGCCGGTGCCCGCGACACCGTCACCGCCAAGAGCTTTCCTCACACCTGGAAGCAGCACTCTGTAATTGCTACCATCCCCGGACAGACCAACAGCACCATCGTCGTTGGTGCCCATCAGGATTCCATCAACCTGTGGCTTCCTATCCTTGCTGCCCCCGGGGCTGACGACGACGGCAGCGGCACCGTCACCATAATGGAGGTCTTCCGAGCTTTGCTCAAGTCCAAGGACGTCGTGGACGGCAAGGCCGTCAACACCATCGAGTTCCACTGGTACAGTGCCGAGGAGGGCGGTCTGCTCGGTAGCCAGGCCATCTTCCGCGAGTACGAGAAGCAGCGGCGCGATGTCAAGGCCATGCTGCAGCAGGACATGACTGGCTACGTCAAAGGCACCCTAGACGCAGGTCTTCCCGAGAGCGTCGGCGTCGTCGTTGATTATGTTCACCCTGGCCTGACCAAGTTCATCAAGACGGTCATTGAGCAGGTATGCATACCGTCATCCGTGTCCGTCGTGGCCGACCTGAAACTGACAGCGCTGCAGTACTGCACTATCCCTTGGGTCGAGACAAAGTGCGGCTACGCGTGTTCCGATCACGCTTCAGCTTCCAAGGCTGGATATCCGTCAGCCTTTGTCATCGAATCGTCCTTCGACAAATCCGACCCTAACATTCACACGACGTCTGACCTCATAAAGTTTCTTTCATTCGACCACATGCTGCAACATGCTCGCATGACCCTTGGCCTTGTTTACGAGCTTGGTTTTCATAAATTTACAAAGGGGTACGAGGGGGACGACGAACTGTAGAGTACTCGCAGACACTTGACTGAAGACAAGAGATGGATACTTGAGAGCAAACTGTACAGAAACCGAGGGTATCATACACGTATAAACCTATGGAAATGGAACTTTTTTGTGCAAGTTCGTATTTGAAGATTGGATTTTGCGCGCCATCAAGTTTCCAAAACGCCGTTTCCATGAATGTCTGTTTCAGAAGGTGCCATGTGCCGAGAGGCAAGACTCCAACCTTGCCATATCCAAACGCCGATTTGTCATACCCAAGTCTTCTTTTTAATTTCTCGAACCCAAGTGAGCCGACAGCCCCTCAAGCCATCTATACAAACATCCTACCGACTCTGACCACCATTGGGCGGCGGTTGCTGTTGACTGCTCCAAGCTTGCTGCTCATTCTGCTGCTGCATCTGGCTCATCAGCGCCGCTACAAACGCAGGGTTGACAAATGCATTTGAAGCACCTGCCTGACCTAGACCCTGCGCCGGCCACCCCGGAGGAGGGGGCGGAGGCAGAACGGGATATTGTGCCTGAGCCGCCGGCGGCTGCGGCCAAGCAGGGAACTGAAAACCAAGACTGTGCACGGCGGGCGGAGCAGGCGCTTGCTGGGCAGGGGGCTGACTAGGATTCTGCGGAGAGTACTTCTGGCTGCCCTGTGGAGGGAGGGAATATCCATCCCTCGACGAGCTGCCGTGTCCGCCCCGGCCGCCTCCTCTTCCCGCCCCTCTGCCTCGACCGGCTCTGCCTCTGGCATCGGCGTCGCGGCCTCGTCCGGACCCAGACCGAGGAGCGGGCTCGTGCGACTCGCCAGACGCAGGACCGCTGCCAAAGCCGGGAGGCCGAGTCAGCGGCTTGTACGGGCCGTCGTCATCGTAGTTTAACCCACCGTCCGCTAACCCACCGTCCGCAGGGACCCGCCGACTCGAGGGGTGCGCTTCTCTGCCGCCGCCGCCGCCGGCCTTTGCCTCGTGCTTGCTCTTCCACTTGTCCTTCTTCTTCTGCTTCAACGACCTCTTGTACTCTGCCTCCCTCTCGTCGTCTGAAAACTCCATCTCGTCGTCGCCGACCTCTTCGTCGTGCAGATTGCTCGCGTCCGAGCCCTTGATGTTCTTCAGCGGCTGGGTGAAGACGTAGGATGCGTGGCCGACGGGGTAGAAGACCTTGTCGCCGACTTGCAGGGCTGAGTCTTTGATTTCCTGCTCAGAGGCGAAGTAGACCGTGTACATGGGCTGGAGGACCTTGCCCATGGTCTCGGCCACGGCGCCAATGACGACGCGCTCGGCGGTGCAGAGGACGGATCCTGCGTCGAGGACCTGGTATTCGCCTGGGGTGATTGCCTTTATGAGCATGATGTTGTCGATGATGTTTTCGATGGTGCCGAGCTCTTCGATCTTCATGTCGTCGGTGATGGTGATGTCTGGCTTGGGTATGATTTCCTCTGCGACTTCGTTCTTGGTGCGTAGTCGAGCCGCGCTTGAGCCTTTGCCACGATCGCCCTCGTCCTCGGACCCGCCTTCTGCTTCCATGAGCAGGCGGGCCGTCTCTTCAACGCCGAGGGGCTCGTAGCCTTCGTCGCCTGAGTCTTCGTCGGATGATGAGTCCGAGCTGCTCAACTCGGAGGATGACTCGTACGGGGAGGAGTCGATTTCCCATTCGGGGTGTTCGCCCTGATCGCTCTGGGGCGCGGCGCCGTCGGCCTGTGGCGGGAGTTGCTCTGGCGCATCGTCGGTGTTGCCCAGGCCTCCGAGGGCGGCTTCGAGAGCGCCGGTCAGGAATGGCGGGCTATCGGGCTGGTCGACGGCCATGGCGTCGGCTTCGTCGTCGGCTTGGGGCGTGGCGTCTGCGCGAAGAGTGCTGTGCTCGTCCGTCTTGTCCTGCGTGGGCTGAGAGGTTGCGTTTGGTCCTGATATGGCGGGAGGTGATGCTGTTGCGGCGACACTGGCTGCTGCGGTGGGTGTATCCGCAGGGAGAGGTGGTAATGTCTCGTTGGGCTTGGCTTGCCCCAGGCCAGGGATTTGAAAGCCGGACATGCTGGGGTGGCGATGCGCGGGAAGGCGAGCTTCCGGCTATGTTATTCGAATCCTTCCAAGAGCCGTAGCTGGTCGATGGGCGCGGGACGGATATTGATTGTGAGGGGGGTTTTGCGGCAGTCTGCGCAAAACTGCTCTGCGGAGATGGAGAAAGTGACGAAAGATGAAGCATGCGCCAGCTGGTATACAGGAAATAATTGGCTTGCCTACAAGGCTGTTGTAGTTATGGAGGACTGAAGAATTTTGACCACGTCATTCTTGGACTTGGATTTAGCAACGGGGAGAAAAAAAAAAAATCAAGGTCAATCGGTGGGTCCTCGGTGTGCATTTCCCGGCCTCACCTGAGCCTTACCGTTACGCCATTCTGGCAACTAGACTCCCGAGTCCCAACGGAACGAGTACACACGTGCACCTCCCAACATCCATCCGTCCATCCATCCATCCAGCAGCTTCATCGCTTGTTGCTGCTCGCCGTCATGGCGCCAAATCCGCCGCCAAGTCAGCGGCAGTTTGAGCATCCGGCCTCGAGCCATGCCAAGAAGAAGTCCGTCTGACTTGCTTTTTTCGCCTTTGCATGAGCATGAGAAATGCTGATTTGACTTGTTGTGATAGACGCAAGGGCCTTTATCCAATTGAGCCCATCACCGCATTTTACGTCTTCTTCGCCGCGGGTATGGTTGCAGCCCTGTTTGCTCCCATTCAAGATTGCGATGAGACGTTCAACTACTGGGAGCCAGCGCATTACCTCTCCCACGGCTATGGCTTGCAGACTTGGGAGTATTCACCAGACTACGCTATCCGGAGCTGGCTCTACGTCGGGCTCCATTCAGTACTTGGGAGTATTCGCAGATTGTTGCCTCAGTCGTCAAAGGCAAGCATGGCGTGTCACGCAGAACGGCTCCGATCTTGCATCTGACCATGTTAGGTATCCGAATTCTACTTTATCCGATACGGCCTTGCCTTCGTCTGTGCCATCTGCCAAACCGTCATGTTTAAAGCCATCAGCCTGACTATGAACGGCAGAATCGGCATGTTTTTTCTGATAGCGACTGTCATTAGTCCCGGGAACTTTCACGCCAGTGCGTCTTTTCTGCCGTCGAGCTTTGCCATGTACATGTGCATGCTTGGCGCGGCGTCATTTATGAACTGGCGCGGCGGAATTAAGACTGCGCATGGTATCTTCTGGTTTGCTCTGGCGGGGGTTCTCGGATGGCCGTTTGCTTCAGCGCTCTGCGCTCCCTACGTCTTGGAAGAGCTGGTTCTTGTGTGCTTCAGTGATAAGGACGCCTTCATTGAGGCCATTATCCGGTGCTTCCGTGGAGTGATTGCAGGCTTAATTGTTTTGGTGAGCTCTCTGTCCATGCCGTGTTCGCCAAGTGGCCGAGTCTAACAGGCTACAGTTTTTTGATTTCTTGATCAACCTCTTCTTCTATAAGAAGATTGCCGTCGTCAGCTGGAATATTGTCAAGTACAACATCTTCTCGTCGACGGGGGGCCCTGAGTTGTACGGAACCGAGCCCTGGACATTCTATTTCAAGAATCTGTTGCTCAACTTTAACATTTGGTTCATCCTGGCGCTGCTGGCCTTGCCATTATTCCTGCTTCAGAAAGTCATTTCACCATCTGGACAAGGTTTCCAGTCAGGCCTGCGTACAGTTGTGTTCGTTGCGCCCTTCTATATGTGGCTGGCCATCTTCACAGCACAGCCTCACAAGGAAGAGAGATTCATGTATCCCGTGTATCCATTCCTGGCACTGAATGCTGGTATTGCGCTTCACATCGTGTTGGCCGCTATTGGAAGTACCAACCCTAGCACAATTGCTGGAAAGATTCCGGCTCGACTAAAGTTCTTGGCCGTCAGTGCTGTGATGCTCTTGGCTTTCGATGTCAGTCTCGCTAGGCTCTACGGCATTTACTCTGCGTACTATGCTCCGTTGAGCATTTACTCGCGGCTTTGGCAGTCAAGTCACGGCCAGCCACCGCTGGGCAGGGAAGAAGATCTCGTGTGTTTCGGGAAGGAGTGGTATCGCTTTCCATCGTCTTACTTCCTGCCACGGGATATGCATGCCAAATTTATTCGGTCTGAATTCCGGGGTCTTTTGCCCGGTGAATTCTCCGAAGCCAAGATTGGATTTGGCTTCTGGAGTGGTACGTGGCTTCCAACCAGCGGCTTCAATGATCGAAATGAGGAGGATCCCGGCAAGTACGTCGACGTCAGGGCGTGCTCATTCCTGGTCGACACCCAGTTTCCTCTTCGGACAGAGCCCTTGCCCCCGAACGAGCCGGATTACATAGCAGACAAGGACACGTGGGAGGTGGTCCAATGTAGGCCATTCTTGGATGCTGCCAACACGCATGTCTTGGCGAGGACCTTATGGATCCCTGAATTGGAGGTCGTACCACAGAAGTTTAGAAGAAGGTGGGGGCAGCATTGCTTGCTACATCGTAAGGGGGCCTAAAAGAGGTTGCAGTTTGGTTCGAATGTGCACACCTCGTGGGTCCTCCTTGGATGGTAGGAATCGAAGAAGCTGGCTCGGCGCCGTATACGGAAAGGCAAGTATCTAGACCATGACAAGAAATAATGTATGCCATTTGTTTATTATTGGTGGCATCAGACTTGTCTGTTACACGGCCAGTATGGCCAGGCACAGTGCAGTATCGAAATGGGCCTCTGTACAAAACTTGCGACTTCTCAGAGATGTTGCCAAGAATTCCAGTTCATGGAGTCTGAGGCTGGGACCAAACATGGCAATCAGCGTCGAATTGCGTCGTCGGGGCCGGACGGAATGGCCAGACATGGACGTATGTAAAAGTGTCTTGAATTCTCCAAGGTCTTCAGCCCGCTGTCCAGCCCCGAGGCATTCCATTGTCATGACAGGAAAGGCTGGTAAAAGCACCAGTGAACTACGACTTTCGAGACGCAGGGTAGTGGGCATTTGCGAGTCAGACTTGGCGTTTTAGAGACAAAGTGACGTCTGATTTGAAGCGTGTCCTCCAAGACTGCATGTCGCCGATATACATAGGCTGAGCATGTGGCATTGCCAGAGGAAATCGCCAACAAAAAGCCCTGCCATAGACGGACCCCCTTGCCCAACGGCACACACTCCGTTCTCAAAATCGAGTATGCCAGGCACAAATGAAAGCAGATTTTCGACACCAACAACGCATCGGCCAATCTTCAGCAGGATATTTGCTGTCGGCATTTGCAGGTGGAGTCCGGCCGCCACTTCTAGGCGCTTGGGCTAAACTTTGACTACGCATAATGTCAGCGTCATATTGAAGCAACTCATGATGAAGGGATGTGCTGCCGGGTCGGCATGCCGCGGCCATGCGACCGACACCCGCAACACGATCCGCCACGGCACAGAGGGAGCTGCAGATGAACTTTCCAACGACTGCCGACGGCCGGCCCGCGGCCCACGGCTACACTGTCCGCACGGCCGCCCGACTCTGTCACTGCTGTTGGGCTGCAATTTATCGCCTTGGCATGGCGGAAACTGGTCGATTCCGCTACTCTGTACCCCGTACCGAGTTGCGAAAATTGTACCGTCGACTTGGGCTGCCGTTGCTCAGCAATTGGCTCGGCTGTCTCAGGGACCACACCGAGACAGCTGTCCTTGGCACCTGGTCATGACATTGGAATGCCTGCACGGAGCTTGGGAGCTTGGGACGAAGGGTTGTCTGTCACGAGACGAGGGTTGAAGTCTGATTGTCGCAGGCTGCAGGTTGCAGGTCGCATCAGTTGACGCTGCTGCTCCATGTTCAATACCCGTCTCGTGGCTTCCCTTTGAATCTGGTCGTTCGTCGGCTTGCTCCTTCCCCCCGACTGCCGCCTCTTGGCACCTCATAGTACATAAGTACGGTGACCAATTTTGAAGGTCCCTCTCGTCCGCACTATTTGTTCCTTCATCCAGCTTCTTTTGTTTCAATATGCGTTGTCCCTGATGGTCTATGGATGTGGATAACGCTTGTCCCAAAGACTTGCATGTCGCTCCTGAATGGCTTTCTTGGATATTTTAGGCACCGATCCTCCCATTGTGCACTACATTGTGTGTCGGACAGCCCTGCTGTAGTGATAACGTGCCATGGCCGGCTTTATCCCCATCGTCCGGGCGCTGCAACAGGTTCCTGATCTGTTCGTCCGCAAGGTCCTCGGCATCAATGCCAATGAGCCTTATGTTGCGATGCCAAGCGATATGGACAAGAGAGCGGGAAAAATTCTCGACCCCGCCGACGTCTACATAGAGGATGAACCATCGGTGGCAGAGTGGTTCAAGGAATTGGTCCCGTCAAGGTCAGGAGTCCTTCAATACGTTACTAGTCTATTTCCATCTGCGTCATGGATTCGACGATACAATGTTCGATGGTTGGCAGGAGACATGGTTGCTGGTATGAGGCGTCCTTGCGTTGGTATTGCTGGCAATCCTGAATTCTGTGTTAATCTGAACCCACAGGAATTACGATTGGCTTGGTTGTTGTCCCTCAAGCTTTGGCGTATGCCTCGCTGGCTGATCTGACGCCGTCGTATGGCCTATACACCTCTTTTACGGGAGCAGTCCTGTACAGGGTCTTCGGGACGTCCAAAGACATTGTCATCGGTGTAAGTTCAAGTTGCGTCTTTTCTTTTACCCCTTGTGCTAAACAATCGGAACCGAAGCGATACCCAGTCAAGCTTCTAACATTCGAGCCTCAGACTACTGCAGTTGGATCACTACTTGTTGGGCAAGTCATCAATAAAGTTACTCTGGAAACTGGAGACTATACCCACGAGCAGATTGCCCACTGTCTAAGTATGATGTCGGGCGCGATTCTTGTCTCCCTGGGTCTACTACGTCTGGGCTGGATAATAGAGTTTGTCCCCTATATTCCCATATCTGCATTCGTCACTGCGGCAAGCATCACCATCATGTCGACCCAAACGCCCACTCTGCTGGGTCTCCCTGGTGTTAACACGAGAGCGCCACCTTATCAAGTCATAATTCAAACGTTGAAACTCCTTCCCCAAATACAACTTGACGCAGCAGTTGGTCTCTCTTCCATTGTATTGCTCTTCGGTATTCGCGGGATATGTACCAAGATGGAGCAGCGCCAGCCAGCTAGGAGGCGAATGTGGTCCTCTATTTCATCTTTGAGGTTGACTTTCACTATGCTTCTCTTCACTCTAATCAGTTATTTAGCCAATCGAAGCACGGATGAGTTGAGCCCCAAATTCCGCATCGTGGGCCACATAGAGCGGGGTAAGGACCATCAGAACATTTCATTTTGTTGTTTCATTGTATAACATTGTGTCTGCAGGCTTTCAGCGGGCCGGCGTGCCGAAAATCGAAACAAAATTGCTTCAGCACGTAACATCAAAATTGCCTGCGGTGACCATTATCCTGGTGATTGAGCATATTGCCATAGCGAAAGCCATGGGTCGGCTATATGACTACACAATTAACCCGTCTCAGGAGGTCGTGGCCCTTGGCACCGCAAATCTCCTCAGCCCGTTTGTTGGTGGTTACGTCTGTACGGGATCATTTGGTGCTTCCGCTGTCCTCTCCAAATCAGGAGTCAGGACCCCCTTGGCCGGGCTTTTCAGCGCCGGGGTGCTTGTTCTTGCACTGTATGCCTTGACCGGGGTCTTCTACTTTATCCCCAAGGCGGCTCTCGCTGGTCTCATCATCCACGCTGTTTGCAACCTGCTAACGCCTCCTCGGACCCTATATAAATATTGGCAACTCTCACCCGTCGAATTTTTGATTTGGGTTGTTGGAGTCACTTTGGCTATATTAGTGTCACTCGAGGCATCTATCTATGCGGGCACGGCTCTCTCAATTTCACTAGTGTTGATTCGACTTGCCAGGACACGGGGGAAATTTCTGGGAGTTGTCAAGGTCAAGAGAGTTTTAGCAGCGAAGCAGAACGGATTTGGAGGAGACCATTCCGCCAGCGACAAAACATACCATGCTGCACCAGATGCATTTGTTCCTATGGACAGATCCGGGTCCGCAAATCCCGACATCAAAGCTGAATCTCCCTATCCCGGTGTCTTCATTTACCAACTCCATGAAGGATTCAATTACACCAATCAAGCGTACCACACCGACACTCTAGGGAAGTACATCAAGCAGAACACGCAAAGGGTATCCGGGCGGAGGCTGGAAATCCAGGCCTCCGAGATCGCCTCCGAGATCGCCGCCGGGCGGAGGCTGGAAACCTTGGCCTCCGAGATCGCCGCCGGGCGGAGGCTGGAAACCTTGGCCTCCGAAATCGCCGCCGGGCGGAGGCTGGAAACCTTGGCCTTCGAAATTGCCGCCGCGTTGAGACTGGGAAGCCGAACCCGAGGGGTTGCCCGAACGCCCGATCGGTCTGCATCCGTTCGCATTGTCTTTGGCAAAGTGCGCATAGCTATCAGCATTTTTTAGAGTAGCTTGCGGGCCAAGGCTTGTAATCGCAGATTTGTCAAATGCGACATCATCTGTCGCCAACGTCGAATGGGACATCTCATGCACCAACAAGTCGTCCATGCTTTCTAGTCTTTCTCCGCACCCGCCGCCTCCAAACTTGCGTCGATGCCGGCCGTTGCGCTTTTGCAGGCCATCAGATTTTCCCATGCTAAAGGCCGGTTTGCAGAGACGTATCGAGTCGGGAAGTGCCAAGGCGTAAGCCTCCCCCGACCCACCCGGATTGGCGCATGGCTCATTCGGTTGGCAGTTGATGGTGATCTCGTTCCCTGACTGCGGGTTGCAGCCTGCAGCAATCTTTCTAAAGTTCTCCGCCACCGTGCTTGGGTCGTTGCCGCTAAAGTACTGATCAAAGAGCTCCTTATTCCTGCCTGTCAGGCCTTCTGAGATGACGTCTGCGGCTTTAGTCGCTTTCGCGCCGCAAGACCTAAGGCTGCTGTTGACCTCTTGTTGGTGATTGGCACAGCTGTTTGACAGTGCTGCTCGTTTCTTGAGTGTGGCAGCTTTGTCGAGCAGGTTCCGCCCTGCTGCGTTAGGTGAAGAGGAGCCCTGGCTGCCTACAGATAGAGCTGTGATAGTGGCGTGGCTAAAAGCCATAAAAAGTGCAATGAATTTCATAGTTTCTCTCTAGTTGCTGTCGAATTTCTAGTGCGCTTGCAATAATGCCTATTATGTAGAGAGCTACATAGAGTTAGACACCTTTATAGGCAATTACATTAGGTGATTTCTTGCTGACTTAAGCTAGGCCATTAAGGAGCTTTATAATCAGCTAGAATTTAAGGGACATAGCAGGAGAGACAAGGACTAGGCAAGTTCTTGTTTATAGCTGGTGCAAAAGGGGAGAGAACAAGCATTATGTCACTAAAGAATAGCATAGACGCTCCCCTAACGTCTGCCTTAAGAAAATTCGTGGAAGCTCTAGCACGCAAGTTAATGCCGCGACTGCAGATCTTTGACATGACTTCTGCAGACCCTCCAAGCGTTATGCATAGAGCCCAGACCCCCTTAATTTTCAAGTTGAACCGTGAATAAGGCCGAGCTACTCTGTAGCCAGTTGCGTCCTGTTTGTACCCACGTGCCGTCGCACAGCATATAAAGGGTGGCGCAATTTTGTTGCGACAACTTCGTGTGTCAGGTACGTGAATATCTCTCTCTACATGCTACAACCCGGCAGAAAAAGGCCCCTCAGACACAAGCTCCATCAGGAATGGCAGCCACCATTCTACTTGATACTGCTACGACCCTCCACAAGCAACAGAGGCTGCCGGCCTGTGGCTCCGGCCTTGCTTGTTTAGAAATAACTTGCCGAGGGTCACTCTTGAGCACCGAGTCGTGGGACCAAACCGTTGCACTTGGCGCCTGAGATATATGCCTAGTGAGACACGACAGGCCTCCGGGGCAATCTTGCCAACTCGGCTGAATCCTCTCAAAGGCCAACGTCTCGTGAGAAATCAGGCCTTGTGCGGTCAAGGACCCTATCGACTCACCTCCATTCTATATTCAAAACACGCTATCTGCACTGAAACTCTGGGCGCGTGCCGCCAGCAGCACTACTACGAATCGAAAGCAAATCTGACGTCTCTTTGATACGAGCGCCATCTAGATGCTGGGATGTCTGTTGTCTATAAAACAGGACTTGTGTCAGTTGCCATCTTGCGTCTGTGCTGACGTGCTTTTGGCCACTGGAGCAGCTCTACTGGGATCGGCCGTGTTGTTGTTGTCAACTTGTTACGCATAGTATACTGCACTATCCCCTTCATTAAGCAACATTGGATCTAGCCCACGTCATTGTCAAGTTCAACGCCTAGGCTGTGCATGCTTTAGACGGATGTCTAGATATCTGAACAAGGCACCCCGACTTTTAATTGTTAGTCACAAGCAGTCTGAGGCTGGCATAGATTGGTACTAGGCCTCCCAATCCCACGGTCGTACGTGACATTTAAAACATGGAGATGGAGTTTAGCCAAATCCTCTGGAGAAATCGCCTCTTATTTCCACTGGGAATTGGAACCAAGGTGGCAGCGTTCCGCCATGTTTCCTGCCCTCAACCCCGTTAGTACCCGCTGACCTTATGCACAAAGCACTTGCCGATAAAAGATACGAGAAAGAGTCCGACCGTCTTTGGAATGACGCCAGCGGCAGTAGTCCCAGACCAAACGCTCACCATCTTCCATACTTGCGGGCTGTTGTCCTGGATTTTGGGGCAGTGAACCATGTCGACGTTACTTCGATACAAGGTCTCGTCAACTTAAGGAACCAACTAGACCACCACTCCGCACCGGATACTGTGGAGTGGCACTTTGCAAATGTTCATAATCGGTGGACGCGACGCGCACTGGGTGTAGCAGGCTTCGGTTATCCGACGGCGGAGAACCCTGAAGCTGTCAGAAATTGGAGGCCAGTCTACAGCATTGCAGCAACACTCTCGGAAAAGGAAGGACCGTTTGGGGACGAGCATCGGTGTGCTACGGATACTGACACTGATGAGGAGCGGACACAAGGAGCTGCCACCCCAGTCGCAGGCGGCTCGAAGAGACCTGGGATGTGGGATGGTTCGAGCAGAGCCGACAGCCCGCGGATGGCTGCGATCCATGGCGTCAACAGGCCGTTTTTTCATGGTGATCTTTTCTGTGCTGTGGAGTGCGCCGTTATTGACGCCCAGAACAAGAACTCATCGGTCATAGTGTGAAGACGATTGCATCTATACACCACGAAGAAACGACAGTGATGATGGGTTCATCAGTTTGATTGCATTAGGGCGGGTGTTTGGGGCATTGAGGATAACGTACACGAGTACACAGGATGAAACAAGAGCAAATATTTCTATTCATTATTGTAATTCTATACTTTGCCCGAGGACGTCCTTTTTTCCACCGTACTTCTCACATCAGGATCCTCTTGGGGGTAGTTGCCATTTATAGGTATGCGGGCCTCGGCGTGTTCCAGGAAGATTTTGCCAGGCCCATGATTACATGTTACTAAAAAAAACCACGTCGAGCAGCTCTGAAATCACGATTTGCAGACCGATCGCGGAGTTTAACAAGGCGGACCAGCCCCGGTGCCACGGGCAAATCTTCCTCTTTGGGGAGAAGTTGGGGCGTTGATTGGCTAGTTCTGGAATACAAGCTCCAGCGGGGGACCGGACCCAAAAAGGGTGAGATGCGGTCCCATGCTTTATGTTTGTGAGTTAACGTCCAACACAAAGCCCACCAGCATGGTGTAATGCCTTTGTAGAACAATGCATTATGCTCCGAAAGTTGTAGACCAAGTCGGCTGGCTCGCTTAACGTCGTCGGCCGCTCATCACGAAAAGGACAGTATCCCAAAAGCCGCCAAGAAATCCGTCGAACATTGGCCGCCCCGAAGAGATACGCATAGAAATGCTTTGCAGATGACCTGGGAAGAAATTGGGCAAAAAGCCGGAAACATGGCCGTATCGACCTCTCAGCATTGGTGTGTATTTCTTTCAAGCAAGATGTTGTTGCAGATACTGCCTAGGCATTACACTTCCACCTTCATGGCATGATCGAAGACGGGGCCTTGGCACAAGTAAACTGCTACTCCGCCCCATCTTCCAACCGAGCCGCAATTAACTAGAACTGACGGGCTCAACTGCGCTGCTGTTGCCCAGGATGTGACGCCGGAGACTGAACATCATTGGCCCAAAGCTTAGTAATAAGCAGACTCGAGGCCCATGTGGTTGGCAATGACAGGCAGCATGGCTAATGGTACGTAGCGTCAATCGGCGGCTCTCCGCATTTCAGCAACTGCCGCCGCCGTGGCCCGTCACCATCAATCATCCCTTCTTCATCGCCGCCCTGACAGCGCTGGTGGACATGTGGCGTCAACCACCCAAACATCATCACCCTTGGTGAGCGTCACCAGTCATCGAGTTCTCCGGAAATACGAGTCCTCCCAAGCCGGTCATGCAAAGAATCTGGCTTGAGTTCCATCACCCGTCATAACTTGAGCTTCAGCCAACCGCCGAGTCCGACCGACCCCGGGAGCCGTTGAGCCATGGCTTCGACCTGCCCAATCGAGACCCTGCCCAACGAGGTATGTAATTCTGTCTCGGATCCATCCAGCTGATTCCAGCCTTGTACTGAGACCTTGTAACCCAGGTGTTGGCTGCATCCTTGGCCCGTCTCTCGACGAGGGAACTCATCCAGATCGTCCCCGTTAGCCGCTGTTTCTACACGCTCGCCACCCGCATCCTCCATCGCCGTTTGATCGATGTGTCACCCCTCCCACATCATCAACTCGTCCTCGACTGCTACCACCCAAGCGAAAGACTGACAACACCCCCGTTGTCATGCAGATATCTCGGCCTCAAGCAAGCGGGCGAGCAACCCATCACAGATGCGTCGCTCAAGTTCAGCGACCTCGGCAAATTATATTCGTCCTATCGTCCGGTTTTGAGGGAAGAGAATCGTGGTGGACGGAATGCTTCCGCGCGGCCGGGGGGGAAGTCTGTGCAGTCCGATGAGACTGCCACTCAAGAAGTCTACCTCGATCACGATTTGCTGTTTTCGCAACTGTGCGCCGTCATGTACGTGGTGAAGGAGGCGTCGAGGCCGGGCTTCTTCATCAGCCAGGTGAACACCTGCGACGGCGTCATTCGCGTATGGAGGCAGTGGCTAGCGGAGAGGGCGAGCTTCAATGGCGCCGAAGAGGTGTCGGACTCGAAGACGGTCGACTTTGACCAGTTTCTATGGGTTGATGTGGGGAGGAACGTTGGGCTTAGGTTCCGAGTCGTGCTCGGCCCGGCCGAGAGGATGCCGCTGCTCAGCGGCCCTGGGGATGACTCGCCGGTGTCCTATACTTTGATCTACCAAGGTACGTGTCGTTGTCGTCGAAGAGTCGAAGAAGATTGGTGAGAGGCGCCGACTGACGTAACCGTGCCAAGAATTGATTGTGCGAACGACCACGCTGCTCATGGCTGTGGAAGCATCGGCGGTGCAACACTTTTCTGCTTCATCCAAGGCCGTCATAATTGCACAGGTCTAGTCCGGTGCCCTCTTCACATTGTTCATCAGGTGTCCAAACACTGAGGCAAGACACCATCGCCGTTATCAACCATCTAATGACGCATCTGAGGAATGTTCCCTCGGTGTGGACGGAGGCGATGAGTCCATGGCATTGCGAGATTTCAAGCAAAATATTTTACCCGTACGATGCCATGATCTTGTTTGTAGCAGCCTCGCTACCCCTCACACAAGCATGCCAGTGAAGGCGCTGGTGAATGCGGGCAAAAGAACGAGTCGCTCTGATCGCTTGGGTGTTGCTGCACATTGGACTTGAACCTGTCTAGCGGCGGCATGCAATCTTGGAGGCAGCAGAGTCTCTACTATGCGGCAGGAAGCAGGGCGGTCATTGAGAGGGCGTGCGTGCGCCACTTGCCAGAGACCCAGACATCAGGGCCAAATACGATGCGAGGTGCGACTAGACTGGAGGAATGAATGGATCAGTGAGTCCTACTGACGGCCCGGCAGAGTAAAATCATGACAAGCTAGCTCACTGCGATGAAATTGCCAGAACAGAGCGGCCTCATGTGTCATTTACAACGTGCTCGCCAGCAAGGGGAGACTAGGTTCGATGTTGGATCGAATGCCATGAAGCCGACAATGCATCAACTAACCTATGCCAAATCTGGGCAAGTACGTAATTTATCACCAGATCCCCTTCAGAGATTCGGGTCCTCGAAGTGCCGTGATGGGCTGGCACTAGCCGAGAGGGAAACAATGCCATAGTTCTCAATACATACCAAGACGTCGAGATCAGGGAGAGATGAGGGGATGATTGCACTTGGTGAAAAACTAACTCGTCGAGGGTGACAATGATTGCATACTGGTCATGAAACAATACCTGCGAACTCTTTTCCTCGCACAACTCGCGGTGCGTGCCCGTCGCGCTACCTGGTGAAGCCATTGATGCGCTTATTTCTGTCGTGAAGAGAAGTCTTGGTGCTCAGCACAGGCTTGGAACAGAATGAGGACTCTGTGGAGAGGCTAGACGCGGAACACGCGCCCCCAAAAAGAGGGTGGCGACGGGGCAATACCCTTCATTCGAGAATCAAATCCTTTCTTTCACTTCTTGAGACGCGAGCAGTGACCAAACGTGCAGAGTGGGATAAGGTTCTGTGATACTGGTACGCTGTGATGGCGGTGCGAGACGACGGGCGTCTGTGTGCAGTAGCCCTGCATCGAAACAGGCCAATAACCCAATCAAGGCCGTGTACACTGTCCTATTGCTTTTGCGTTCCGATTTGCTCGATGGCCGACATCATGTTGGTGGTTGGAGAAGACCTCATGATAAGTGCTTGCCGCCCTTGCATCAGAGGTGGGAAAGAGGCAAGTTGCCAAGGCGTGGCCGAGCAGGTTCGCGCCTTCCCTACTGCCGGTTCGGCGTGGGTATGCCCCCTTCCCGCCCTGCGTGCCAACTAAAAGCCCGCCACTTCCCCCACTCAAAGTCGCCATCTACCTAGGTAGTTTCTTTTTTTCTGCTCTCGCATCTTTTTCCGTAGCTTTGGATCGAAATCGAAAACCATCTGAACCCCTGCGGTCCCCATGTTCCGCCCTTGCTGTGGCCGCCGTCACCTCCCTGCCTCCAACGAAAGTCAAGGGACGATAATGCAGCCACTACAAACACGTCCCTGGGTGGATGCAGGTCCTGGTCTCTCGCGCGTCAATCCTGGCCCGTCCCGAGGACCCAAGCCTGGCCCGACGCCGTGGCAGGCGAGGCAAACAACGAGGTGACAACTGCTGCCGAGTAAAGCATGTCTCGACCACACCCCTGAGCCCTGAGGCCTGCTGTTCGAGGTTGATACATTGGCATGGCGTGGTCTGTCGTCGTCTGCTCCAGGAGTCCCCGCCGCCTACAAAGCTTCGACGTTGTGGGGGCAGGGCAATCACAGCTTTCTTGGCCACAACTTCGCTACCTTGCGGCCCTGTGTCTCTTGTTACTGTACTCGCAAATACGCACCATGTGACGTTTTCGCATTCGTTACACGTCTGCATGATGCTCAGTGGCCGCTATTCATGTTCTGGCGTGCAATTCAAAATCAGCGGCTATCCGGATCACAAGCTTTACCAATACACGGCGGTGCATACCATGCATAAACTGGACAGCAATTTAATGGTGTTGTGGCAAAGCAGCCCCATTCAAAGGGATGCCTTTTCATCCATGCGCCTGGCCATGTCGGTGCCAGGATCTCGCCGAAATTTGGAGAACGCCTGCTTCTTTTGTGAGCCCGTTTGGCAGAGTGTCGTCTCGTAGAACCCCGAAGTGGCTGTCTTTTTTTTCTTTTCCCTGTTCCTCTCCAGCTCCGGCGGTATACATATCATAGCTATCTGCAGTGAGGGTCTGTCCTTACACATACCTGGTCCAAAACGAGAGGCACGTAGCTTCTGCTAGTGTCAAGACCATTTTTCTTTTGACATCTGGCGATCCAGTCCTGAGCATGCATGTCTCTCACATTACGCAACACAACCGTCCGATTTTTCGCTTTGCGATACTGAGCACACAAGTTCAACAGGTGGCGCGAACAAGGTCGACCGCACCTTTCTTCTTCTCTGTCGCACTTCTTCTCCTGGCCAGGCACTGAATCCGTATCTACAGCCTGTCTCGTGTTTCTGAAGACGAAAAATTCTCTCTCACTGGTCGTGTTTCTCCCCGTTTCTCAGTGAAGCACTGTTAGGGGGAATTGGCATCTTCTTCCGCCTTCTATTCCGGGCCAGGCTGTCTTCTCGCATCTCCTTGCTCTTTTATATACCACACTCCCTGCTGTTCACTACCTCATCGAGTCATCCCCCTTAATTTGGATTGTTTTGTTCTAAAATTGCATGATTCGAAAATGAAAATGCCATGGGGCATCAAAAGGCCGGGAGATATCATCTCGAGGCCGCTCCCGCCTCGGGTGGCCAACTCTCCAGATCCGTTCGACACCAACAATGTTGAATATTGGGAGGAACCCGAAATTCCACCAAGGTCGATGACGAGCTCATCGTTGTCGACCAGCCACAGGCCGATTAAGCATGGGAGGGGGAAACACGCTCGTGTTGAGCTTGTGCCGCAACCCAGCGATGACCCAGACGATCCTTTGGTACGCACCTGCGTGTGGTTTTGCATCATGAACCTCAACTAATAATACTCGCTCAAACAGAATTGGCCAAGATGGCGGAAAGATCTGAACTTGGCTTCACTTCTCATCATGGTTGGCCTCATTGGGGGGATGAAGACGGTATTCATCACAACTGCCGGTTCTTTGTCGATTCACTATCGAGTCTCTCACATGGCAATCGGCGTCTTGACGGCTGGTCCCCTTTTGGTTTCGACTTTGACAAGCCTAGTTGGCTCCGTTGCTGCGAAGCTATATGGAAAACGGCCAGTATACTTGGGATCAACGTTGTTTCTATTTGTTGGAACCATTTGGAACATGACTGCCGGTGATGACTATGGTTCATGCCTCGGAGCTCGGCTTGTTCAAGGCATTGGATGGGGCGCATTTGAGACGCTGGTCATGGGTTCCATTCAGGACACTTACTTTGTAGGTCCCAATCGACAGACACGTTTCATTCGTCGAAAAGTAAGGCTAACATGAACACGGGGCTCCGACAGGAGCATGAACGAAATCTGCCAGTGACCATATACAACCTTTTAACCATTACTACAACATGGGGCTCGCCTCTGCTTGGCGGGCTGGCATCCAGGAATGCGAGCAGTTTTACAAGCCAGTTTCGCATCATCAATTGTTTCTACATCTTGGCTCTCCCACTTCTCGCCTTCGGAGCTCCGGAAACAGTGTTTGACCGCTCAAGGGCGGCTACAACCCCTCTCCCCATACCCGGTCTGATCGCATGGCGGCCCTGGCGGCTTCGCCATCGGCTGAACAAGGAGACTGCCCTGGAACACATGAAAAAGATGAAGCCGTTTTCATTCAAAGCTCCAGTGACAATGCCCACTCTTCTTCAGGTACCTCGCGCCATGATCGCCCCGACCACCTGTCTCCTGTCCGTCTTGACATGTATCCCCTACGGAGTGCTTTGGGGTCTGACGTCTTCCGTCTCTATCTTGACTACACCTGAACCTATCTCACTAGACGCTGCCCGCACAGGACTCATGATGGCTGGTCCATGGATCATTGCGTCACTTATCGTGGGGGGCTTCTGCTTCTACCGTGGTTTATATGAACGCTTCACAAAGAGCGTCAGCTACGTCATCATCAGCACTGGAGTCATCCTGAGCCTGACGGGTGTGCTCTCCTACGGCCTTGGAATCTACAATTTCATGGCGCCCGATCCCTCGTCCTACAGCCCGTTCTTCACTTCAAGCACTGCCGGTCAGATCAGCCTGCCCCTGTTATCGCTACAGCTAGGCATCCTTGCCGGCGGCACATACACCCTCGACACAATCACTAGACCCTTGCTCGCACGCTCCGCATCATTCACTTCATCCAGCATCGGCGTTGCTCAACGCAGCATCGGTGATATGCATTCCGGCGTCATTATACTGCGAAACCTCGCTGCCGGCATCTTTGTTCTCACGGTTCCCAGCGCATTCACCTTCTACGGTGGCCTCAAAGCGGCCGTAATCGGCCTGAGTATTACACAAGTAGTACTCACGGGATTCTCCATGGCGCTATGGTGGTTCTTTGACGAAACCATTTGGAGGGCTGACGGCATGGTTATGGGACTCGTTGACCTGAAGCTTCTGAAGCAATCATTAAGCTGCTTCGACATTGATTGAAAGCGCCAAGGTATCAGTACAACCAGGAATAGAAGATACAAGGTCAAAAACGACAAAAACATCCGCCACTGGTCCAAAGAGGGACAAGGCTGATCATGCGTTACGAGTAGGCAGCGTGGAGATACAAACGGGAGAACGGCTGGCGGGGTGGGGATCACTCCTACTGACGACACGACGACCTTGCCTTTCTTTTTTCTCTCTTTTGTTGGTTACGATGATTCACGCTGCATGACATGACTGTGCCTGAAGATGATGCTTATCAGCAATGCTAACTCGAATGTACATGATTCACGGATTAGAATACGATTGTAATGAACGAAAAATAAAGCAAATACTGGCTTTTTCATGAATGACTAGCTCAAGACGAAATGTACAAAGTCAAGTCTTTTCTGTGCAGTGACGAGCACCATTTGGCTCAGATCATTGTGCATCGTGCATCGACACTGGTCATGGGAAGCCAAGCCGCCTCGTATTGTTATTACGTTTTTTTTTTTTTTTTAAAATTTCCGGGCGTCAAGATGCTCTGGGCAGCAACACCAAACCAGGATACAAAAAAGCCCACACGGTGACACGGGCTATATATTCGTCACGCAGTACTAGAACGTGGTATCAAACCAACTCGTCCACCCCCTCTCAGGTCCATGTTGACCAAGGGCGGCAAACACTCGCATCCCATCATGGCACAGCAGTCCCCTTCCCAGCTTCGTGCTCGACCGTCCGCAACTCAACGTCACTCGGTGTATTCAGAGAGGCGGTTTCATAATCTGTCGAATCGCCGCCTCCTTCGTCTCTGTTGACGGTCCTCTCGAGCGTTCCCAGGCCGCTCCCGTCGTGGGAGCTGTGCTGGATCCCGCCAGACCTGTAGATGACGTCGTCCCTGACCACCCTCCAGCTCGTGACGAAGAATATGACGCAGTTCCAGAATCCTTGGAGGGGCAGCACCGCGGCACTGGCGACCTGGTACGTGTAAGGCGAGTCGCCCCGGATCCAGCTGTGGATGCGGTTCATGCTGCTGGGGATCCAGGTGACGAGGACGCTGAGGCCAAAGAGGAGACTTGTGCGCAGGTAGGCGCGCTTGATGGGGTCGTCGACGGAGAACTTGGCGGCGAGGGACTTGCAGGCGGCGAGGGCGCCGGCGAAGGGGTTGGGGAGACGGCTCCGGCGTCGAGGGGCGGCGGCAGACACGCTCGAGGTGAACTCGGCCACGGGCGTGGAGATTCGGTGCGCGGCCGTGTGCGCGCTCTTGGGGCGGACGAGGTTGCTTGCCGAGGAGCGCGTGACGAGGACCTCGGTGGTGACGGTCCCGTAGAAGCGGTCGCCTTGGGGGCCGCGGTCGATGCTGGAGACCTGTGTGGTTTTCCCGAGGCCGTCAGGGCCCGTGGCTTCCTGGGAGAAAAGGGGGAAGCTTACATGCACACTTTGGCCTGCCTCGCGGCTCTTGGACGCGGAGAAGCTGCGGAGTCGGTTTCGCGACCGGAATACGTGGTATCCGACGAGTACGTAGCTGATGATGGTCCCGGCGATGCATATCAGGATCAGCAGGTAGTACGTGTAGATGCGTACGCTGGTCCATTTGCCGCCTATCCAGCACCAAATCTGGCACGCCGGGTCAGTTGGCGTCATGGCCGGATGCAGGACGCGAGGGGGAACAGGGGCGGGTGCTTCTTACTACTGCGTCGCCGTACACGAGGCCCTTGGGCGAGCCTCGGACGAGCAGCAGCGACAGGGCGATGACGAAGGGCCCGCCGTAGCATATCAGGCAGTACAGCCACCACCAGCGCTGGAACGAGTCTGGGCTCGTGCGGAAGTAAAAGACGAGGAAGACGTTGATGGCCATGGCCAAGGACCACCAGGGGTCGGATTGCATAAACCTGGGACGGTCAGTGAAGCGAAGCGTCTGGCGTCGACGGCACCCGGCCGGTCACTTTGCAGCGCCGCGGCGAGGAGGCAACTCACATTTCGAACAGGAACGCCTGTGTCTGGCACAGCGCTCGTGCCTCGCCTAGAACCAGCCCATCCATCGCGATGATGCAGGCTATACTTGCGCCGACATTGGAGACGCTGGCAAACACGATAAAGGTATTCTGGACATTGCGGACGCGGCGCACCAGCGCATACGCGACGAAGATGAAGAAGACGGCCACGAGGCTTATAGACCCTCCTATCCTCTCCAGTGTGGTGATGGTTTCGATTTGGCCTCGGCCAAGGTGATCAGGGGATGCTGCGGTGGTGGTCCGTGGGGAAAGCGTCATAGTATTCGGCTTGTTTCCAGAGGGACCCCGAGAGGCCCTCTCCTCTCCCAGAGAGATGCAGATGCAAGAACTCGATGGCCGAGGTCAGATGTCGTTTTCGCGCCAAGGTTTGGAGACGGAAATGACGAACAGGACTGTCGAAGAGCGAGGGCGACAGGCAGACGGCTCTGACGGCGGGATGACAAGTGCTCGGGAGATATCTTGGAGCAGATGTTCCTTGTCGTCATTCACTTCACCCCGATGGGAGTTTGTGTTTCCAGCCTAAGCGCCTGACCACCTATCGTCATTGTCTGGCGTGCGCCAGGATAAATACGACAACCAGAGCTGTTCAACGCCAGTCGAATCGGCGGCCGGGCCTGTGACACACGACACTATGCGCCTGGCCGTGCTTGGCGAGAATACTGGCAATTCCCTAGTTCAGAATCCGCTGAGGTGGGAGATGCCATGCAGCCGATTTTGTGTAACAGGGACTGTGTGTAGGTCGGCGGGATGGGATGATGAACCAGAATCTGTAGAGGATTGATCCAGAGTGGTAGCACCGAGAGTTGGCGGCCGTTCTCCCAAGCTTCCCTCATCGATGACATGTTCTGCAAATGCAGAGATGTCGTCGCTTGTTTTAAAAACGCAGCGGCGAAATGCAATGGCCTGGCCGTGACAGTAACCGCCTGCTCGTGCCAGATGACGGCCCTTCCTTGGTTCGGTTTCCAAAAGCAGACATCTGAATTGAGTGGTTTATACTCCGTACCTTTGGCAGTAAGGAAGAATGGACCCGAGTGTCTTCACAGCATGGTGACTGTCGAGCGAGACGTCCAGCCACCACACGACATCTCTTATTCACCCGCTTTGACGGCTTCAAGTATGAATCCATCATCCACCTTGACCATCTCGTTGGTCACGACTCACTACCAACGGCCCCGTAACCCAGACCCTCTTAACCAGGGTCTCGTGAACCATTTTGGCGAGGCGTCCAATGTGACAGGGACGACTTTGTCTCGGCTGCCACATGGGCTTCCACATGAGACGCACGGCCTCGTTGTCCAACTAGACGATATCTCCGCTTGTTCTGTTCATTGTACAATACGTACTCGAGTACCGGCAGTGTGTTGCCTCTCAACGCTCTTGTCAGTCTGCGGCAACAAGCATTCGACCACCCTTTGTGCGCCGTTTCGGGGCTTGCCTACCCATGTAACCGAGTGACTTGAGGGTAGTCAAATATCCACGCCTCCCATTGTATAACTGATATCCGGCTCTGTATGCACGAGACCGCTGCTCATCTTCTCCCCTTTCGCTTAGACGAGATTGTCAAATGGCTCATTTTTGACTCGTCAATGAATATTCGACAAAGGCGGCCCCCCCGGCTTGACGTCGAACACGCAACGGGAAAACGCAGGCCTTGCCTGGAGCGGATCTGTGCTCATGAACACGCGAGTCGCGGCCCATCAACTCCCAGCGGCGTTTGGTGACGTGAGAGTCTGCGGCAGTCAAGGTGAAGACAATCCGAATCCAAATGCACGGCCAACTCCATCTTTTTACGCCACTCACTGCCTCATGGCTTACCCACGGTCCCAATAGTGTCCATAGTCCCTTGCTTCAGCATATCAGTTCGCTGCGGCATGCCAGGTGCGCGAATTTCAGGGGCCTCACAAAGGTCTGCGCTGAGAAAGCCGAGTCCGCCGCTCACCCTTGGTCGCAGAGAGCTCGAACCGAGCTCGATATCTTCTTGGCCAAGGCGAGAAGAAGACATTGCTCACTCAACGTCTTGTCTCTCTGGCCGTCTCAAGCATCGTGGCAAGTGTTGCCGGGGCGCAGCAAATTAGTATGCACGTCATCAGTCACAATGTCGAATTCTTATTGGCAAATCTGGTACTCTGTTCTTTCGCTTACACAAAAGGATCGATCCGAGTCAAGCATCTTATTGTCTACGTCGCGCCACAGCACCATGGCCACTGATGTCATATCAGGAAAGCAAAGTGGCCATGCGAGGTTCAAAGTATCAGTGCCACTACTCAACATGAGGGGGAGAGCTCAGCTTACTCTTTAAGAAGATCGTGGTGGGAGCATCTCGATTGCGAGTCATGCCCCTGGAAATGTGGCGTTCTCGACCATGTTGCACAGTTATGAGTTGTTTTTGAAAAACAATGGGAACCAGTTGACCTCTGCATGTGTGTGCCCTTCACAATAACTCCGTACCTGTGGCGTGGCGTCCAATCGATCCTTCTTCGTCCCGCCATCCAGGAGTCAGGCCGCTCATTTGTTGGTTACTTTTGACCTGACAAAGCCTTCTAGCATCGGCCCCCCTGCGACTACGCGGTACTCTGCAAGACTTGGCCAAGTAGCGTCTGCGGTGACGATAGCTGAGCCAAGCTTGGCCACTGATTCGACCGTCTTTCAACCACAATCATCCTCTTCTGCCGTCATGATTAACGGCCCTATGCGCTTGTTGTGCTGAAAGTCCGAAGCGTCTGCGTGAGTGTCGGCGAGAAGGACGAGAACTGGGCTCTGTCTGCACCATGAATGAATACATAGTCGTGACTCGTGCTACTTCAGCTGCAGAAGGGCCCTCGATTCATCCAAGTCCAATAGCCCAAATGATTATCCCTTGAAGCAAAGCACATAATAATGGTGGCGGTATCCAAAATTTCTCGACTCACTAATCAAAACCACCGTATCTGACTATATCCAAAATTAATAAACAATAGTATCCAACGTCTGTACTCCTTTTGTCCAAGCCGATGCAGAAACGGAAAGACGGCGAGATGTGTATCCGGGCGCCTCACTCAACGTCGTCTTGTACGACGAGTTCATCGACTCTGTTGTGGCTGCGCGTTTTGTATACTCGCCATTTGGCCTGGCGCACAAGCTCTCCGACATGCACGGCTAAAGGGTGTACAGGAAGTCGGGTCGCTTATCGCCCAAGGCATTGATCTCATCCTCGGTCTTGCCCTCTACCCAATGGTCGCGCTCGCCTTTGCGGCGTTTCCTATTCTCCATGTTGAGCATAGTAGCGAAGAGCAAACTGCCTCCAAACATGCACACGGCCAGGTACGCAATGATGGTTCCATGGCCCTGGAAGTAGCGAGGTGGCCACCGATAAATGACACTGCTGACCACGCCGTTGAGGTTACCCCAACCGATGACGAATCCGAGCACAATTCCGCGCTTATAGACACCTTCGACGTTGTTGGCTACCCACGCGATTGTTAGGGAGATGGGCGGGTAGATACCCATGGCACCAAAAAAGGTGCCTGCATACTGGACAGCCGGATCAGTCGTTGATATCAACATGATGAATCCAACAATTCCAACAAGGGCGCAGCCCATGATAAAAACGCCACGTTTCTGTACCCTATCGGACCAAAACCCAACAAGTACCGTCAGCACGGCGGCGACCGCATACGGCGGTACACTAAGAAGTTGGTTTCTGATGATCTGGTCGGCGGACGTGAAGCTCATGGACTGAATAATTGTCGGCAGAAAGACACTGAAAGAGTAAAGTGGCATCAGAGGGCCCATGTAGATTAGCATGCCATTGTAAGTCTTCCAGTCCTTAATAGCAGCCCACATGTAGTCCCACTTGAAGTCTTCGTGCCTAGCCGAGTGTTGTTTATCGTTCTCAAGTCGCAGTAACACACGCGCGCGGTCTTCAGGGGTCAAGAACTTGGCCTCGTCTGGGAAGTCGTGAACCATGAAAAAGGAGACGAAGCCGACAATGATGGTCAAGAGACCCTCAATGATAAAGATCCAAGCCCAACCCGGGATGCCTCGGAGACCATCCATTTTTTGAATCGCAGCCGCAAGAAGGCCACCAAAGGAGCCAGCCAAAGCCGCAGCCGAAAAGAAAATGGCAGCACGCACTCCGAATTCGTTTCTCTTGTACCAGCATGACAAATAGTAATTGACACCAGGGAACAAACCGGCTTCGGCCACGCCAAGGAACCATCGTGCAGCCATGAGACCAGACCAATTCTTGACAAAGCCCATGCCAAGCATACAGCAACCCCATACGATCCTACAAGGTTGATAATCAACACAAGATCAATCAATGTAGCAACGGTCTCGAGCTTGTTTAATAGACAGCATGGGTGTCAGCTTACATTATGCTTGGGATGAATCTGGAGGGCTTCCATTTCTTGAGAAGGAAGTTGGCGAGCGCCTCGAACAAAGCGTAGGAGACGAAGAAGACTATAAGTGTGGCCGCATATTTGAGTGATTTCGGGTCCATTCCCAAGTCTTTCTCCAGATGAGCAATCTTGGCATTGCCGATGTTGGTGCGATCGAGAAAGCAGATCAAGTACAAAAGACAGAGCTGTTTGTGTGTTAATGAAGAAATAAAGGCGCTATTGCCCACGCGTCGAGCAGTTTCCGGTAACGAGAGGGCACATACCCATGGGATGAGCATAAGATCCAGCTTGCGTAGTAGTTTGCGTTCCTTTTTACAGAGACACAAAAGATGAACAGGTCAGAATCAAATGAACCAGGAAGAGATTTGTGCAAGGAAGGAAACGCTCACCACTTCCTTCCTCTCAGCTACCGACAAGCCGGCATCAGGGTCGACCATGTTTCCGTGGTCAGAGTTGGACAAAGTGTCCGCCATGCCCTGGTCAATTGGGCTCGGTTTTTCAAGTTCGCTCATTTTTGCCCGGTCGCAAGGAGATGATCAGGATGCGATGGAATGGTGCTCAAGCGGAGCACGGCAGTCGACGTCGTGGCGGCGGCGGCGAGGACGGCGACAACGACGACGACGACAACAACGACAACGACGTGCCAGAAATAAGAAGTATTCGACGTTGCTGTCCACACAATTCGGCAAAAAGAGGCGAGGATCGGCACCTTCCAGCCTGGTCGACGGGTCCGGAGCCAAGGCCAAGTGGGAAGGAGCAAACCTCGACTTCGGGGCCAGGCAATGTCACAGCGTCAGAGCCTCGAGTGACCAAAGCATTGGACGTTGGAAAAGAGTTGTTTTGCCTCAAAAGACACGCACAGAGAGCGCGAGAGCGAGAGCGAGAGCGAGACACGGGCCGCGGGCGTCGAGCGACCGGGAGAACGACCCGGTCAATGGCCTGGCGGCTCGGGCATTCGACTCCTGTCAGCATTCAAAGACGAACAGGGGCGCGTCCCTTTGCACCAGGGCCGTCATATTCCATTGCTACGTGACCAGTTCCATAGGTGACAGCTAGGTCTCTCCTCTCGTCTCCTCACAGAGCACCCCCTCCTCGTCGGTTTTATTACTGAGCTACAAAGCAGCCATGCCTGGGGTGGAATTTGGACCCTTGGCCGTGGACCCGGCTGGTCTGTTGGTCGTCGTCGCACTGCAGCTGCAGATCGGCAATGGTCGAGGCAAGACCAAGGCCGGGTTGACCCATGACGCGAGCGCCGAGCATTGGTTATAACGAGGCCAAGTGAGCCTCCTTGCTGGTGAGCACGATTGCACAGAACGACGCCATCCAATTCGTAGCCTTGTGCTTACCAAGTTACCACGCACTCGCCGACAGAAACTCCAGAAACTCGTCGAGTTCTACTACTACTATAGTACGGTGTATGGGGTCTGGGGTCTGGGGTCTGGGGTACGGGGTACGGGGTACGGGGAACCGACGACGGATATGCTGATCACGCTGGATCAAGGTTGCAAGTCCTGTCCTCCATTCCATCTCCGGCCTGCTGGCTAACCCCATCGCCAAGCCACGCGTCTGCGTCATACGGTTGCCAGGAGCAGGTCCGTGTATCGATTAGGTTTTGAGATGACAGTGGACGATACTCTCCTGCCATGCGATGACGACAGCACAGCGAGCTTGCGGCGAGTGAAAGCAAACACCAGCTACAGGTCGCGGCAAATTACAGTGTTCCAGCTTGTCAGGCCCACCGCGCTGTTTCCACCGTCATGGCTACAACAGTCTGGTGAGACGACGCAACCGGTACTTGGACGTTGAAGTGCGAGCAGTATACTCCGGGCGCATAGTCCGGTTTCTCGGCTTGGATCTTGCAGAGTTTCAACAGTAGCAAAACGTATGCACGGCTCCATGGTTGTGACAATAAGGGATTGAAGAATCACTCGCAATGCTCTTCAACCTACCTCAATGCCCCAGCTGAGCACGGATTTTCGGTCGCCAAGTAGGTCTTGATGGAGGGAGACACGAGGGATTTTCCGTCGCTGTCTTGTCCGTCTGCTCAATCGTTGGATGCGTTTGATGCCGAGACAGCCACGCGAGAGTCAATTTTATCATGTGCAACACACCAGTCACGCACTCCGTATTTGCCGAGCGCATCGATCTCTTCATGGCACTCTTCGAAACCGCAAGCATCTGGCCAAGCATGATTTTTTGGCATGTCGGAATAAATTTTCACGCACAAATGACCATTTGTCGAGAACTGTGCTCCTTGCGCGACTCAATCATTTTCTTTTCTACCACTTCACCAAACTTGTCTCTCGTACTACACACAGTGGTCAACTTCAGCTGTGGCTTCGGCCATGACTGGTTCTGGATACTCTGATGGCACCAGTGCCACGAAATACGCCAACCTCGCAGCCCGACAGGGATATCACAAAGAATCAATAGTGTGGGTTGGTCATCATTTAGTCCAGGGACAATGCCAACGATGCTCAAAACACGACATGGAGAAATGGCCTGGAGCCCAGATCCATGTCATCCAGTGCAGAAGCGAACGTGTCCAAAAGATTGGGTTTATGATTTCTAATGGTAAACGCCTTGCAGGTTTCATGATAAATACGGAGTCGACATGGCAACCACCACCGCAGCCGCCCAAACGACATGTGCCAGTATAGCACAGAGTTATAAGCGCACGAGAACAAGAGGCACTTGACCATGGTTGTAAGTCGCTAGATCGGTCTTGGCATCGGAGAATGGCATGCTGCAATAATGAGACAAACATATGTCCCAGGGTCCCGCATTTCCCCAGCTACTTAAGTACCGACAAGAGAGGTTGGAAGTATGAGCTTGACGCTCTATCCAACCAGGTTTGCGATGAAATCGGCATGTGGTCATGTATGTGAAGCTTCTTGGAGGACCGATTCCTGCATGAATGCAATGAATGGGGCGGCTCCCCGAGGTCACCGACAACATACTCAGGGTTCCTGTCCAAGTTGACCCATCTTCTCTTGTAGCTGAACCCGTCATTGACACACGGCCGGTCCATGCAATAGTTCACCCCCTTCGAGGGACCAAGCATGGCGACTTGTAGCGTACGCATGGCAAGGCCTCCATCCATCCCTCCACGTCTTGAACACGGTTCTGATTTGCCAGGAGTGGCTGTTGTTCGAAGAGCGCCCGACACACCGGCTGACCTGGCGCCCCGTTGCGAGCTTATTCTCCAAGGCACTCCGTAGCTCAGAAGGGATGGGCGTTGCAAGCGACAAAGGGACTTCCAATGATGCCCAGCATTGCCGCGGCCTGCATCCGTGGTCAAGGGCCGAGCAGCCGCCCGAGAGTCGACGTGCGTCTTCTGCCTCGGGCGCGGGCGTGCGAGTCCCAGGCCAGCAGAGGAAGGACATTGGGGGCTGCGCAGCGCACGCCCCAGCACATACTGGTGCAGATGTCGGGCACGAGCTCGCAGTCAAATAGGATGTCGGGCGCCCCGTCCTTTGCTGAGATGATCCACGGCCAAGAAGACGACGGCGTATACGAGTCCGCACCGGCGCCGAGCAGCAGCAGCCACAGTTTGAGGGACTGAAATCAGATGTAGATGTACTGTGCCTCTGGTAACGAAAAAAAATTAAAAAAAATTAATAGAGTCAAGCGAAAAAGAAAAAAAATAGACGTGTCAGACAGACCATCGGCCAAACCCTAATCCTACCTCGTGCGATCCACAAACCTCTTGACACCGCCCACCAAAGTTGCCCTCGGATCCCTACGCCTCACATCAAAAGACAAACCGGCCTCGACATGCGCGCACACGTCAACTCCAAAGATGGTCCCTCCATCAAGAAACAACCTCCATCAATACCATCACAGTATCTACCCTCTGGCGGGTCAACCAGCGGGACGACCCGCGCGCTGCCGGGCATCACGTCGTGCCAAATCACGGATCCACGACAGCTGCCAAACACCCGGCGGACACCGGCAACGTCGGCCTCGCTGGCTCGGCTCCCAAATGGGCACTCCCAATGGCCATGACTGACCGAACTAACCAGCAACAAGATTCCCGTGCCGCGGCTCTCCAAAACAAAAACGTACGTCGCCTCCGTCCATCATCCCGTCGCAACCGTCAATATCCTGATGAGACACGGCTCCTTCCATGGCTATGAACACACCATGATTCCACATACCCGTCCCTGTTACACGCTTCTCTGACTCGCTCCACGTCATCTCTTCTCTCGCCGACAGCCCAGAGCCCTGCCGAACCAAACCAAGCGAAACTGACCTTGCCAGTGCGCTGTCCAGCTCCAGATTCCGTATACTTTTATCCTCACAAAACAACCTCGCACCACGGCATAGCCCCAGTGAGCAGAGCAGAACCCAGGCGACTCCCACCCCGACCGCCCCGACCGCCCTATATGCCGTGTCGCCGGAAGGCTGGAACGGGGCCTCCCTGCCCGCCGTGCAGGACGGAGAAATCAAAGAGCGCCAGGGTAGTAAGTAATGTGCGCCGCAGTCCCGGTACACATTGCGGCTAGGTGCAGACGCCAGTGTTTACAGACGAATCCGGCATCCTCGTCAGATGCTCTCGACTTGTCGTGCGTGTACGTACACCGTCAATGCCAAGGGTAGAAGACGCCGCTACTGCTTCCTCACGAGTCACGAGCACGGTTCTGTCGCTGAGACGCTTTTCCGCAACCATGGCAAAGCCACAAATGGGTCGGAAACATTCGTACACTGTCCACTTGATAGCAGACGTTATACATAGTCGCCATGAATAGTCATTTCGTTATCAACGCCGCCCATGCACCAGGTTTCAAGGTTGAGAGGAGAAAAAAAGAAAAGACCCCATCCAAGCTCTTGTACTTCGTTACCCGTCCAGAAATTATCCAACACAGTTCCCGCCTCCTTTATTCTACTGACAGGCCTTCCAAAACATTCATTGCCCTTGTACCCTCTCTCTCAAATTGTGTGACCATAGACTCGCATTCATGTTTGAGTTTCCTCTCTGCTTCTCCGGCATTGAAGTAAATCCATTCTTCTACAGTCATGCGCTTCTCTGGGCTGGTGAGTTCCTTGCCTTGCTTCAACAGCCGGCTAACCGCATTCTCCTTGTCATCCCCGCGGTGCGGTGTACCCAGCACAGCATCGATATCCACCGCGGTCCATTGAGTTTGACTCTGCAGGCCGGCCGCAAGCATATTGCGCTTTGACGGTGAGTTGCGTGCGGGCGTCGCGGTTACGGGTGCAAGGACTACGCGCTTCGCCTTGGCGCTGGCTGGGGGCGCAGATGACGGGGGCAGGTTTTCGGCATCGGATGGCTGCGGCGACGGTGACGGCGACAATGCTGGTTGGCGCGCCGACGTTGCTGGTGACGTCAACTTGGGAGGTGTCGATGGCGGCTCAACCGCCAGTCTCGACCTGGATGCAGCCGGCGAAGAAGCTTCGTGGGGAGGCGACGCAGCCCCGTCAAGGGGTGGCGTCCCGGCAGATTCGTGTTGTATTGATTTCCCGTCTACTTGGGACACCCTGTCATCAGCATTGGCTCCGTTTCGCCGAGTAGATTCCGACAGTTGTATCGGCTCAGCCGTTGCCTCGCTCGGTCTACAAACACGCTTCGCTGGTGCCTCTGCGGGTTTTGATTCAGCTTTCGAAGATGGGGACGATTTGACAGCTCGTCGAGGAGCCTTGATGGACCGAGGTGAAGCCATGGTGTCTGTATTCTCCACCACCACGGCATTTGTGCTTCCGATGCTGACCTCAGGCTCCCCAGCCTCTGAAGGTGGATCAATTGCCTCCGGTTCAGGTTCCGGTGATGGCGAAGGAGCTTTAGCCTTCTTTGCTCTTGTCTGCTTGGAGGCTTTGCGCGCTCCGGTTCCAGGCTTGCGACCTTTTTTATCAACGTGAATCTTTTGCGTTGGCTCGTCCACCTCCATTTCGGCTTGAAGATTTCGAAGTTCATCGTCCAACGCGTCTTCGTCGTGCTGGATTTCAGCGGGATTGAACATGGCGTAGTCATGCAACTGGTCACTGGTCAAGTCGCCCTTCGATTCCTTGGCCATTGCTTTGGATCGCTCTGACTCCGAGTCATGTGCAATTTCGTCGTCATCCGTCAATGGCCGTTCCAGGTCTGCCTCAAGCTGGCGTTCAATCTCCTCATCGTCGGGGAGGTCGCCAAGGGGTGCCCGGAGCGAGGCCATGGATGCCCCCAGGGCAGATGGCTTGCGACTTGACTTTGCGCCGGAACTTCTGGCGCGGCTGGTCGGTTTCGATGCTTGCACATCAGCCAATGCAACATCTTCGGGTGTAATGGTAGAGCCGTCTATTTGGCTGCTTTCTCGATTTGTAGTGTCTCGTTTCTTGGGAGCTGGCGCCTCGGACAAGATGACAACGGAATCATCCATGTCTTCACTGGACCGCTTCTTGCCACGTGTCGATTTTGTGGTCTTCGGTGGTGACACGGGATTTTCCTCGACAGCACCGAGCTCTTCTTGCTCAACTTCTTGCACCTTCTTGGTTCTAGTCCTTCCTTTGGTGGTTGCTGCCTTCTTTTTCTTGCTTGCAGTCCTCCTGGTCCCTTGTGTCATCGTCGACGTAGTGGTGAGTACGCTGTCATCCGGTTCTACCGTGATGTCGGCAACAGACGCGATGTCAGAGGCGGTCGTAGCCACCGACTGCATAGATAGTCGAGAAGCCTTCGATCCACCCGCCGCCCTGCCTCGAGCAGTCCTCTTCTTGGGTCCTCCGAATTCGTTGAGCAGGGCAAAGAATGCGCAATTGGGTGATCGATGGTAATGCTCGTCGCTTGCCGTGTGGTCAGTTTCAGCACCGGGATCATGTCTGGCAGGACTGCTCACAAAGGTTTGTCACTTGGCTCCCATCCATCCAGAGCCAAGTGGCAGTACGCACAAGTCGCCATGTCATCAGACTCATCCGTAGGGGTATAATTCCAGCCAGCTTCAACAAGCTAGGGTGAGCAAGTAAGCAGATGCTACAGCTTCACGTAACATTCACAGCATACCTGCTTTGTTTTGCACTTCCATCCTTTCCTTGCCTCATGGGGCCATTTCCCAGCGAATGTCGCCTTTCGAGCCTCTACCATATGAGGCAGGCCGGGGTCCTGCCTCGAATATTCGGCGATTTCGGCCTCAATCGCAGACACTATGGCCCATCCACATTGGGGGGCATGCTTCAGATGCTCCTCGAGAGGGTCATCGCCAGCTTCCCACCCATCGAGGCCCTTTCCGCAAAGGAAGCAGACACAATTGTCGGGGTTTTCGGGATACGGTTCAAAGTAGAATCCAGCTCTTGCTAGCTGTGAAGGAAACGTCAGCAAGGTTTGCGAAGGGAGCATCGGGTTCAATGGCGCGTACACTCGCGGGGGCAATCTGTCTATGCGGCCAGTTCAAAGCCCTGCTCCGTCCACTAGCTGTTGATGCTCTTTTCTTGGAGCTCTTTTGAAAAGAGGCGAGTCGTGCCTCATATGTGAAGTATTGGTCCATCGTAGAGCGCGGCAATGTAGATGATGTTTCCTTGATAGCCGCTCGATCGTCTTGCGTCCTCGCGAAACGTTAGTCGGGGCGGACTGCATCCACAGACAGTGGGCGCGCGTCGCGGTAAATACCGAAAGGGTCAGAGAGGCGCGCAGTACATGTCCGTATTCATGCCGACTAGTAGTTCAAGACTAGGTGGTTTAGCCTCAAACCACGGTGTGAAATCCAACAGAAGAAGGCACTGGATGTTACAAAGAAAAGGGAGCTCAGGTGTGGCCATGGTTGTAACTTGTGGTTGGTTGGCCAAGAACGCGTTTGTTTACTTTTCCAGCCAAGTGGGGCCGCCTCCAACGCTCGCAACTCCAACACCTCGAGATCTCGTCACGACCGGGCGCATCTCGACCTAGTCTCTATGAAATTGACACGAGGCTTTTTATCAAGGATGGCCGCTCGTGGCGGCTCTGCTCGAATAGTTTTGAATGCCATCTCTTCCACCCAAGTGATTGTTTACCAGTACATCCTAGCCTATGATGGTCATGGTGAACAAGAGTTCGAAATCATGAGCATCAATGTCTGTGGTCGATTTGGCCGCTGTGGCATCTCAACGCGTTTTCTGGATATTTCCAGCGACCGCGATTTGATCGCTGTATCCTGACTACGCCTCGAGAATGCCGGACTGGCATGGACATGTTTCAATGCACTGGAACCGAGCAGCCCAATTAATTACGACTTGAATCATTAGTACTCGCGTGCGTACATTAATCACAGCTTACCAGCATCCTTCATTGCCCTCTCGCCATCAACGAGAACGCACCAACCATCGTGTCCCCGTCCACCATCACCATATACGACATACTCAAAGGCACCCTGCTCAAGGGCCAGCTTCAGAACGGCATCGTCAAAAGTGCCCGGCTGTAGCCAGACGCCCGGAATGCCAATCTTCTTGGCTTCTTCAAGCACCTTGACGGTGACTGGGGGGGCAGTGATGATAGATACAGACGTCTGCTTGGGATTTGGCAACCCAGACAGGTCTGGGACCGTGGCGTAATCGTGGCCACCCACGGTCACGGAAGAAGAGCCCGGATTGACGGGTGTGACGTTCAAACCATGATCGAGGTACCAAGCATGGACTATTCCGTGGCAGAAGTCAGTGTGAAGCGCTGGAGTGCGGACGTGTCTAGGAAATACGAACCCTTGTGGCCGAACTTGGCGGGGTTAGAACTGGCGCCGACGACGGCAAAGAAAGGCAACGTGAAGAACTTGCGGGCAGCGGTTTCGGTGGCCATTGTACCGGGGGTGGTCGTGGCTATCAATGCTTGATGATGTTGGTATGTCAACTATTATCTGACTTTGGGGATTTCCGGTGATGGCAGCAGTGGCCTCGGCCGACGTCCTCGGAGACTCAGAGGACGGCGACGGCGAGAGCCCACAGAACGCCTACGCCACATCCATCTGTCTGGTTCCGGTTGGTGTAAGCCCGAGGTCGGCCGAATCGGCAACGACATCAAGGTGGCGTCGAGCCGTACGCAGATACTACGGAGTATGGGATAGGATTCCCATTCATAAACGCCCTTCCAGGGCTGCCGTTGTGCAACTACCATGCTATTGTCGAAATGTCTCGGTTTGCGTAAGAATTTTCCCTCTGTTGGCTTGACTGTTGCGATCTCTAGACGCTCTAACTACCAAGCATTGGACTTGCAGCAAAGCAACCTTCTCCGCTACAGGGTACGCCGCGGCACGGCCAACATACCCGGCAAGTTTGTTTAGAACGGTGCTGGGGTACCACGGTGCCAATTCCTCGTCAGGCGCCTCATCCGGGTCCTTGTTGGACATTGGATGTGGCCATGGGGCCATTGCAAGAGAACTGAGCCCTCACTTCAGTAGAGTGATTGGTGTCGACACGAGCCCCGGCATGGTGAAGCAGGCCACGTCCATGACAAAGGATGAGAAAGTAATCTTCCTCCAAGGCGGCGCCGAAGACCTGTCCTTCCTCCCTGATGGATCTATCGACATGGTGGTGGCTGGACAGTCTGCACACTGGTTCGACTACAACAAGGCGTGGCCCGAAGTATCTCGCGTGGTGAAGGCTGGCGGTTCTCTTGCTTTCTGGGGATACAAGGACAACGTGCTCATTGGGCACACGAGAGCCAACGAAATCTTTGCCAAGTACTGCTACGCAGAAGGAGAGGTCGAGCCAGGTATTGAGGGAATGAATGCCTACTGGGAACAGCCTGGCCGCAATAGAGTCCGCAACTTGCTGCGAGAGGTCGTACCGCCTGCCAAAGACTGGAGGGCCATCCGTCGAGATCTGTACGACATAAAGGCCGACTGTGCAAAGACCCCGGGCCCTGAAACGGCCTGGATGCAAAAGAGGATGAATCTAGGGCAACTGGAGGCGTACGTTCGGACATTCAGTGCATTCCAGGGCTGGCGTGATGCTCATCCAGAGGTCGGGAGCCGGGCGGAAGGTGGCCAGGGGGATTTGGCTGATATTCTCATGTGTCGCATTGTGGAATCAGAGCCGCAATGGAGGGGACTTGGCGATGGATGGAGAGACGCCGAGGTTGATACGGTCTGGGGTACGTACGTCCTCATGGCGAAGAGGCGATGAACAAGGGATGATGGCAACGTCTTCCGTGCATGCCTGCCTGGTAATTAGCTCCTCTGCACTCTGCATAGAGAATAGAGATATGTGTGAGCCGGCAGAGATGCAGAGCACGGCGTGTACTCCGTATAGTGGCTAGCTTTTGCAATACAATCTTTATGCACACCGCCATTGCAAATGCCTCAGATTGCATGAAAGCACACCGCAAGGTCCAGGGTGCCAATATATTGGGCACGGAGGCTTTCATGTTTCGAACTTGACCCCTTGGCCCCCCTTGCCCCGTGCCCCTGGCTCAACGAGCGGCGGGCTGTATGGCATGGCATGGCGGCCATCGTATCAACATGCGCTGGGTAAGATGAGGGAAAATGCACCATCGGGCATGAGTCCTGACCTGACCTGAACGGGGTGCAGCGCCCAGGGACAGGTTGTACTGGTTGCCCGGCCAAAGAAGCAGGAGCATGGGGATCAAACGATGCGACAGCTCTCGAGCCCACAGTACCCTAGGCAGTCAGGCCGGCCGTGCCAGGAGACCAGAAATTTCACTGTCGTCCTCTTCTTCTGCCCCTTTTTAAACTCCCTCACCAGTGCAAAATCCAATATTCGGAGTCCTCAGCAGCTTGCTTCGGTGTCTATTTCCAGAGCTGCGTCTCGGGGCCACTGTCTGGTAACAACAGCGTCTGGTCTGGTGCGCGAAACTCGACGAATTCCAGTCGGGAAGCTGCCTGGCCGCTAGTGCGGTTTATTTGTGCTCCCTCCAGCACCAGACTCTATTAGCCAGTGCCTCACGCGCTCCGACTGCTCTTCTCCTCTCTGTACGGAGCACGTACCGAGCTCGTACGGAGTTACTCCGTCCACAATGGTGAGTTGCCCCAGCACCCAACGACGCCCTTGGTAAACAAACAGCGTGAGGAGAGGCAGCCCCGCGACCGACGCACGAGCCTCGCCATGTGATTCGCCAGGTCAGCCCAAGTGTGATTAGTACAACCCCCTTCTGGTTGAATTGCGTCTTGCCTCTGGAAAGCGCCAAACATTTCTGTCAGCTTTCGCGACAAACGGCTCGTTCTATTTCGCAGACTGCAAACAACAAAAGCAGACAAAACGAAGCACTCTGCCGGCCGCAGCACACTTGAACAATCGCATCAGCACCGCCTTTGCTTGTCCGAGCTCAACCAAGCGTGCATCCGCGAGACGGGCCTCCCTGTTTCCCCACTGCAACCGCATCAACAGCAGCACAATTACAGACTTGACAATGTCTTCTAACCAGTACGATTCTCAGGCTTCTACCAACTACAAGGAGGCTTTTGCTCTCTTCGACAAGCGTGGCAATGGCCGGGTGGCTGCAGACAGCTTGGGCGATTTGCTCCGAGCCTGTGGGCAGAACCCTACTTTGTCTGAGATCAAGGATCTTGAGCAGAACGCTGGCAGCGAATGTGAGTAGATTCGAGATTGCGAAGAAAAAACGAATCAAATCAAAAGACCAGCACGTTGGAGCACATGAGCACGAGTTGCTGACAAGCGTTTGTTTCGCAGTCGATTTCGAGACCTTCCAGCGCATTTTGAACCGCCCTGGCGGGTTCCGCGACCCTGGCGAGCCCGAAGAATATTGCCGTGGCTTTCAGGTGTTTGATAAAGACATGACGGGATTTATTGGAGTTGGGCAGATCAAATATATCTTGACGAACCTGGGCGAGAAGATGTCCGAGGAGGAGGTGGATGAGCTGCTCAAGGCTGTGGACACGAGTTCTGGCCAAGTCAACTACACCGGTATGTTTTGCAACGCCCTCTGTGATGAGAACAGGGATACGTCGTGGCCTGCAGTCCTCCCAGACTTGAACCTTTACTGAAACGAAACCTTTCAAAGACCTTGTTCGAACCATCCTCGCCAACTAGACAGCCTCGTGTATTTCCGCTCTGGATCATACAGTGTTACACGAAATGAATGCCTCGGTCTTTTTGCATTTGCGGACGGGATGGCGTTGCTTTTTTTTTTCTTGCACAGTTTCAGAGCTTTTTTCTTTTACATGAAGGCTTGCTGTTTAGCGATGGAGAGGATTCATGCCACGAAACAAGGAAGTGAAGAATGCGTGGGATCAGAGTCTCGACTCGTTATTTGTATGGATATAAGCTTTGTGATGGTAGATGTGTTGTGCTACTCGCTCAAGCTAAACATTCGTGTCGATGGTGGGCTTGCATGTTGTTATTTGGGCACTGTGGCATGCGGCCCTTGGTTTGCTGTCGTGTGTTGTAAAGAGTCAAGACCAATGCATCATCGCGTCTAATGCTCGTGGGATCCACCATGACAGGCCATTGAATGCACGCACTGATGCCCCGCCGTTGTTGCCAGACAGTGCTTGGCCCCGTCCCGCGCTCCTGCCGGTCTGGGGTCTGGGGCATGAATGTTTGAGGATACTTTGTCGAGGTCCCTTTCGCCAATCTGTCCTGCAAGCGAAGCTCCCAGGTGCTGGTTGCTTGCTGCTGGTGCTCCGTACTGCTGACTCATTACTCCGTACCATTGCTTGCATGACTGGTGCAGAAGCTTGCGCTCTCACGCAATCAAAAGCCATTCCTTTGATGAATCTGGCATTGGCATTCCCCGAGCTCAGTTCGCAGAGTTGCAGCTGTCGGCGGTACACTTCCAACTTGCTCCACGTCCATCGAAGCAGCTTGCTGCACATCTACGAACCTTTCGACGACAGCTGTATGCTGCTCCATCCGACCAGCCGAAGACAGCCTCTCATTTCCGACTGAGATTTCAAAGTTCCTCTTGTACCTGCAGCCAAACTGGACAGGCGGAGTTCTTTGCCCCTGCCCCTCCCCCTCCTTTCTCTGTCCCTCGTCGCCGCTATCGTCGCCGCAATCGTGGCCTTCCCACGAACTTTCCCACGTGTCGAAACTCTTGTCAACCATCTTCGCCCAAGGCTAGTTGCTACGGTCCAAAGCACTGTTCATAATTCTCGTCCATTGACAACAAGCAGCATGGCCGGTGCTCAGTATCGGACCCCGCCCCAGGCACCACCGCTCTTCACCGGTACTATGGAGTCCGTGGTTGCCGATATCAACAGGAACAATCAGCTCACAAAGAGCATTTTGGACAAGGTAGTAGCTGCTGTGAAACCAGAAAATGCCAAGTTTGAAAATGTTCTTGAACCGGGCCTGGTCAACGAGAACGAGCTATCACGAAGCTACCGGGTTGCCCAATTCTACCAGTATGTCTCTGCCGACAAGGAGCTCAGAGAAGCTTCGACAAAAGCACAGGAGATTTCCGACGACTTCAATATCGAACTCAAGATGAGAGAGGATGTATTCAAGCTCGTTGATGCTGCGTTCCAAACTCGCGGCGCCCAAAAGCTCGATGCCGAGTCCCTTCATCTTTTGCAGAAGGAACGCCAAAAGTACATTCGTAATGGCCTTCTATTGCCAGCCGGCCCTCTGAGGGACCGTTTCAAGGAAATTCAGAAGCGGCTTAGTTTACTGTGCCTTCAGAGCCAGAAGAATCTCAACGACGAGATGGGTGGTGTTTGGTTCACCCCTGAGCAGCTTGAAGGTGTCCCCTCTGATGATATTGATATTAGCCAGCTCGAAAAGGGCACCGGAGAGAACGAGGGCAAGGTCAAGGTCACTTTCAAGTACAACCATTTCTTCCCCATGAGCAAGTACGCTATCCACGAGGACACTAGACGCACCTATGTCATTGCCGAAGCGAACAAGGTAAACAACAATGTCCCCTTGTTCCACGAAATCATCGCCCTTCGAGACGAAGCTGCTCGTATGCTTGGCTTCCCTGATCACGCCAGCCTGGTCATTTCCGAGAAGATGGCCAAGACTACCGGGAGAGTCATGGATTTTCTCGGCGACTTGCGCCAGCGACTCGCCCCAGGCGGTGTCAAGGAATCGGATCGCCTGCTCCAGTACAAGAAGGAGGATTGTGAGGCGCGCGGTGCACCATTTGACGGCAACTTGTACATGTGGGATATTCCATTCTACTCTAGAATTATGAAAGAGAAGGAATATAGCGTGGATGAGGCTGCAATCTCCCAATACTTCCCCGTTGAAAGTACATATCAAGGCATGCTCAAAATTTTTGAGCAGATTTTCGGGTTTGTCTTTGTCGAGCTTAGCAAGGAGGATCGCGCCAGACTGAGTCCTTCTGGCAAGGCGGAAGACATGGCTTGGCATGAGGATGTCATCGTCTATTCTGTTTGGGACGACGAGGCTGCTGGCAGTGGATTCTGCGGATACCTGTACCTGGATCTCCACCCCAGGGACAACAAATATGGTCACAATGCCAACTTCAACATTGAACCTGGCTTCCTTAACAAGGACGGAACTCGCAACTACCCTGCCACCGCTCTGGTGTGCAACTTTAGCAAGCCCAGCGCAAACAAGCCCGGTCTTCTCAAGCACCATGAGGTGGTCACTCTCTTTCACGAGCTCGGCCACGGTATCCACGACCTTGCCGCTCGCACCAAATACAGCTACTTCCATGGCACCAATGTTGCCGGCGACTTTGTGGAAGCTCCCAGCCAGATGCTGGAGAACTGGTGCTGGACACCCAGTGTCCTCAAGTTCCTTTCCCGACGATGGGACTCGAATGAGAAGATCCCCGACGACATGATTGAGAAGTTGGTCAAGACCAAGCACTTCAACTCGGCCACCTCCAATCTTACCCAATTGCTGTACGGGCTTTTCGACATGACTGTCCACACTCCCAAAACTCACGAAGAGGCCAAGAACATGCCAATCGCCAGGGTATGGAACGAGTTCCGACGTGACATTACTGGAATCAAGGGCCCTGAAGCCCAGGGGCAAGGACTGTATGTACCCGTGCCGACACACACACACATTGAACTGATACGAAGTTGCTGACGTCATTATACCTGTAGTGAATGGGGCAATCGGTTCGCTACTATCGGGCATTACACCGGCGGATACGATGCCGGATATTACGGCTACCTCTACTCCCAGGTCTTTTCCCTCGACATGTTCCACTCATTCTTCAAGAAGGACCCCATGGATGGCAAGGAAGGCCGTAGATACCGCCAGCTAGTTCTAGGCCGTGGCGGCAGCCAGGAAGAGCTACAGACGTTGAAGGATTTCCTGGGCAGAGAACCAAACACCGAGGCCTTTTACCAAGAACTGGGACTGGCGTGATGCTCGACGTCGAGTGGATACATTAGGCATAGTCACGGACGGGACCGTCAGCAAGTGCAAACATGTGTCTCATGCATGTTATACGCATGTGTATATATTCAGAGACTGCTTTTTGGTAATACAGTCTCTGTGAAACCAAACATTTCCAAGTTGTGCAGAAAGGTATCCTATGACTTCCGTCGGCGCCCGAGCTTACATGCTCTCCTGTCCAACCCCCACATTAAATACTTGCCATTACCAAAACATGCCAAACCTAAAACGACAATTCAAAAGGAGCGTAACAACTGGCTGCGTATCATGTTCACATTGTCGTTTAGTACATCATGACGAGTACGGAAGAAACGAGGATTGCTCCAGCGGAGAAGGTAAGACGAGAAGCGGCGGCTGAGACTTTGAAAGACGACGTTGGCGACGACGATGGCGAGTTGCCAGGCGCGCCGCCAGTCGTGGCGCCGACCTGACCGCTTCCGCTGTCGCCGGCGTCGTCACTGGTGCTTTCGCTAACACGTGGTCCTGTACCGCTGGCTTGACCGTTCCCCGAGGTGCGACTGGAGCCGAGACCGGAGCCCGAGCCCGAGCCCGAGCCTGAGATTGAGCCGGAGACGGAGCCGGTTGCTGTTCCGGAGCTAGTGCCACTTCCGACAGCGGTGTTGCCGGCGCCGCCGGAACGGCTACTGCCGCCGCCGGAGGTAGCAAGTGCAGTGGTATGGGTAGCCGTGGGCGAGGACGTCTCTTCGCTATTGGAAGTACCGGATTTCCGGGCGACGGAGCTCCCAGCACTTGTAGACCCCGGAAGAGCAGACGATGAAGACTCTCCGGAAGAGGGAGACGATTGCGTGGTCTCGCCGGAAGAGGTGGACGCGTACGTGGTCTGCGATGAGCGCGTGTCGCCGGGAGAGGTGGAGACCGCGGCGCCGGTGGGGCTCCGGGTCGACGGGGCAGACGGCGTGGTGCTCTGCGTGGACGAAATTGGCGTGAAGGTCGGGTGACTGACATCGACTTGGGTGCTGGTCCCGATGGTAGGCTGCTGGGTGACGAGCTGCTCGGGGGTGGTGGGCAGGGCGGTAGGGGGCTTTTCGGCCCTCGAGCCGCGACAGTACTCGAGATACTGCTCGAACCGCTGGCTTGGCTCGTTGACGGGGGTGGTGGAGTTGCGGCCGGAGTTGGCGTCGATACACTTGTAGCAGGCGGCGACGGCGTTGCGGAAGTCAGAGCCCTCTTTGCAGAGCCGGTCGCTTTTGCCGGTACTTTCGGCGATGATGTAGGCGTAGCTGCACTCGTCGAAGCAGATGGCGGGGGTTACGGCTCTCTTGGACTTGCGGCAGGCTTTGTGGCGCGTGGAACCGTGCGTGGGCTCGCGCGTTCGGCGGTACAAGGCCGGCGACGGGTTGGAAGGGGATGGCTTGGGCCAGGCGGTCAGCGAGGATTGGGAAGCCCAGTTTCCTGTTGTGACGAGTGAGGCGTGTCCGTTGGTGGTCGTGTTGATGACTTTGTATTCGAAGATGTCGTAGGAGAGACCGAACGCTTCGGGATTCAGGTTGAAGTAGCCGTATGAAGGGGGGTAGTAGCTGGTTTCGCATCCTTCCCATGCGACTTTTGCAAAGGGCGGCGAGGGAATACAGTCGTTTGGATCGCAGAGGAAGTCGTCGGCTGGGGGCTCGGGCCAGAGGTTGCATCCGTTTGGCTTGGGGGGGTTGCAGACAAAGCCGGGTTCGCAACCAAACGTTCGGTTTGATTTTGTGTCCAACGGCGCTGACGCTCCTGTGGGAGTTGGACAGAGGGTGACGTCGAACAAGGGCGTTACGGTGACGGTGGTGGCTGGCTTTTCGACCGATGTAGGGGGGATAGTAAGCGTGCTTGTCTCTATGACCGTGTATCCTGGCCGAGTGATTGTCTTTGTAGCTTGTTGGTCCGTGACGTGGATGGTGGACGGAGGCAGAGTCTTCATCTGCGTGGTGACGACTGTGCTTCCGGGCAGGGTCCTGGTTACGGCGGGAAGAGTAATTGTGCTTGTCCCGCCAGGGGCTGTTACGGTCTGGGTCTGGCCGGGAGCCGTCACGGTCTCTCCGGGGGCCGTCACGGTCTGACCTGGTAGCGTCATGGTGGTCACCACGGGGAAGCTCGTTGTCACCGTCGACACAAATGTCGTCACTACGGTGGTGGATTTCGTCGTGTACCTGGTATTGTCGACTGTCAGGGTGACCGGATGCTCGCTAACCACTGTCTTGGTCGCTGTGTAAGTTGTCGGCACCCAGATTGTAGTCGAGTCGACCAAGGTGTGGGTGTCGTGAATGGTTGTCTCCCGTGGCACCGTTTGCGTCGTCACAACAGACTCAATCTCAGTGACGGTCTTTGTAGCGGTGGTCGTTGCCCAGGAGGTTAGCGTTGTCGTCCTGCAGCCGTACGTGCGTCCCTTCAGTTTTGGAACTTGCGCAGTCACGTCGCTCTTGGTTGACGCATAAACGCTCTTGTAGGGAGGCTCACAACTGTGTCACTGAGTTGGCAATCTAGTTCCAGATAGCGAGTCACAGATGAAATCAATATACTGGATCTGCCGGTAGACTTACTCGATCGTGGTAGTTATCGTCACAGGATAAGACTTGGACCAGGTTAGCAAATATTCTCCCTTTTCCTTCATCATCTGATACCATACACACCATTGTGTACGTCGAGAGGGCTGTCGTAGTAACGTATTCAGTTGCGTACTGAACTTTGGTAGACACATCGTGCTCTGTTGCGGTAGTGTATATCTGCATTACATGTCAGAGCCAGTCGTCATCCCTCTCATCTGCCGGCATTTCCGCCTCACCGTTTTTTCGCTGTAAATTGTTGTACTGCGTGTCCGTCAGTACACATCATGCTTGCAATCACAGTAATCACGAATGTTACTCACTAGATTTTCGTCATGATTGTTCTAATTGTTGTCGGACAACATTCGTTACACTGGGCGGTAAGAACAGAATCCGGGAACAGGTTTAAATCAACCGTTAGCAATCCTTCAACGCCGGCCCCGACATCTACTCCAGGAACGGCGGCAACAAGGCTCGTGAAGAGCCCGATTGCGGTGGTAAGACGCATCTCGCAAACAGTCTAGTCTGTGCCCCCTCGGAGAATGTAGCCTTCTCCTCTCAACAGGATGCTTAAACGAGTGAAGGAGCAACGAGCGACGATCCTCCAACTCGTCAACCCCCCAACTGCAAGCACCAGAGCAGGGTACGATTGGATAAGACCGGAAGGGAATCAAGTTGATGAGAGAGAGCTTTATAGCGAATTTCGGTCTGGTGGTTCAAGTGTTTGCCCACAATTCCTGTCTTCGGCTGTTGCTCTGAATCAGTATCGAGAATTGATTGGGTCCAAGTAAATTCAACGGCTTAGAGCTTTGAGGCTAATCCAGTTGATCGTGACTCAAGCTGATGTGCGGTACGGAGTAGATGGCTGTTGGACTCCCGTAGTGATGGAGAGACCAAGAGCTCGAGACTAGGGGCAAGACCAGCGAATATGGGAGGGAAACATTGACCAAACAAACAGCTTGTCTGCCACGATCTAGTTAGTTTGTGCCCAAGAGCAGGTGTGCCGTAGTTAAGCCAGGTGCTCTTCTTGCCAAGACGACACGTCTAATGAACTGCGGTCGAAGCTGCTGTTGGGTGTTACGAACAGAATCTCCCCAAGACAACCCAATCACAAGGACATGTATGCATCTCTCCATTGGCAACGGTGACCAACGGATTCTCACCGTACGTCGTACGCCGTACTCCGTACACCAAGCTGTATTTTCTGCACGGGCCAGAATCTGGTCTTGGATACTCGCCAGTTGTCCGGGTTTACAGAGATGCATCCCCCGGATGACGGTGGCTGACTGGAAGAAGCTGGTGGCTCCATCGTCTTGCATGTCTTCGCACTGCGTACACTGCATAAGGCAAAGACTGACTCACAAGGTCTTCTTCTTACGGAGGGAGGCGGCTCTTTGGCCATGGGACTTGAGCTTGAGAGCTACAAAGAGAGGCTCTTCCCGGCTACCCCGTGTCATGGCGCAGCATCTGGTTGTAGGGGTCGTCTCCGGTGGAGGAAACCAGAGCACGCGTGCTGGAAGAGTCCACACGTCTAGGTGTGCAGATAAAGCCTCGTGGGACTTGGTACTATTTTTCCTATTTTTATTTTGATGTCTCTAGCGCCAGTCTCCAGAAAAAAATTGATGCTGCTCCAGCCGTACGGCAGCGACTGCCGCGAGCGTTTGCAAGATTTGTTGTGATGCTCCATTCCTCGGGGAGTTTTTTGGTCTTGCAGCCTTGTCTCCGGCAATCGTGATATTCCTCCGTAGAGAGGTAGATAGGTGCCCCTAGGCACTCCGTAAAGAGGACAGAAAAGGTAGAAGCCAAGTACAGAGCACCAGAGGTATCCATGTACGTTATGTACTGAGTTTATGTATGTACTGCTGCGGCCAGAATCGGGCCGCTGCGATTTTTGACACGTAAGTAGTCCGTACCATGTATTATAGTCATTATGCTCTGCAGACGGAGTACATGCAGAGTCGAAGCCTTTGGGTTGCGATGGCAGCCTTGTTGATTGTGTCTGTGCCAGTAGTTTCGTCTGTGCAGCACTTGGTCTTGTCAAAAATGACGACATGTATCCAAGTGCAGCCTTTGAAGCTGAGTGGTCTGGAGGTCTGGGTCAATGTCAGAACTGTTGTCTCGGCTGGCCGAAACTTATTCTTACCTCTCTCTTGTGCATCACGATTTCATCGCAGTTGTATTTTGTCGCTCCTCAAACCCAGAGGAAGATTTGGTTTCGTTAGCTCGCATCACTCAGGCAGTGACAAAGTCGTACTGTGTACATGTTGGGGTTGAGACAACGAGGCATACGGAGCGTGAAAAGACGCATCGCACCAAACAACGAATCCGTGGTGTCGTCCGCTCATGGAGATCGATAGAGCCACCTCCGAGGAGGCGATCGACGCGGCAGTTGTGAACACGGAAAGAACCAGTTAGGTGGTACGTACCTACTAACTACCTACTTCACAACCCACCCTACCCAGTACGTACCCCAGAGCCCATGCATCCATTATGACTCCGCACTGAGACATCCGATGTCGACCCAAGTACCTACGAGGCCACGACACCTTTAGGCATCACCCATCACCCATCACCCATCACCCGTCACCCGTCACCCATCACCCATACCCATCACCTGCGGAGTTCACCGCACTCTACTCCGTATACTCTGTACGGAGTACCTAGACGACATTTCACCATCTTTTTGTTCTTACACGTCCGCCCACCACCGCACAGCGAAGCCACTTTGGTATCCCGTGCATGATTATTATCCGACAGCATTGTCAATGTGGTCATCTCGCCGTCTTTTCATCCAGCTCGGGTCGGCTGCTGGTCTGGGTCCCCCCCCTCTTTCTTGACCCCGACCAGCCAGTTTGGCCTCTCCTATTCAGTAAACTGCTATGCGCACTATTGTGCGATTCTGGATCCTTGTCTTCTCTCCACAAAGCTCTGTCCGAAAACACTGACCACGACCTGGGAACTAGGGACTTCCACCTGGCCTTCTCACTACATTCTGGTCTTACCATGACCCCCACCGCATCTTTCTTTTCTCGAGAGGTTGGGACGAGACCTTGGTCCCGCCAACCAGCGTCCAACGTGCGAAGAAAGGGAGACCTGGCGGTGGGTAAGTCCCGGTCCGTGGTCGAGGGACTCTTGTACGACGTGGGCAATATATTCCGGTCTTTGCAAACATGGTCTCGTCAAGGCTGGTCATATGCCCATGTTGCACCAGCCCCCCATAACCGGTCCAAGCCGCTGTTGCACAGCCTTTGTGGGCGTCCCTCGGAGGGATGGGCAGACCGACTGGAAGAGCATTACAATTGGAAGGTGAGTACAGGCTGGGATCGCTGGTAAGCATCTTCTCACGCATAGTCTTTCTCATTGGTGGCAAAAGCTCGTGTGTGACGAGACCAGAATTCCCTGTAGCCGTGAAGTACGGAGTATCACAACCAACATCGTCTTCACCGGTATCAGCCTCACAGACCCAGCTCCACCTCTCATTTGACTCCGAGCAAATGCCCGTCTCTGAGGCATTTAGCTTGTCTGACTCCCTTTGGTCGTTATCCGAGATTGCAATTTTACACTCGACTTTTTGGGAGGACCCTTGGAGAATCAATGCCGGTCAGCTGCTTCTCATGAAGAAAATTCTCATGAAGAAAAAGAATGGGTCACTGTAACACGACGTAATAGATCCCTACGCGCTAACTTCCGGATTGAACTATTGTTGGAGAGAAATTACAATACTGAAATCACCCTGGATAGTGGCGGATCGGCCAGTAGTTTTCGGCAGTCTCTACTCCGTATCGACCATCGCCAATCCAACACTTCAACAAAATGAAGACCGGTCCGAAAGCCCAACTGGCGATATGCATAGGACTAGCTGCTTGGTCCAACGCTCAGTTGAGCAACTGGAAAAGCGACCAGGTGAACACTAGCATATGTACATGGTCCCAGCTCAGAGGTACTTCATTCTTGCCATATCTCCGTCTTACTAATGTCTTCGCTAACAATTCAATTCTACGGCATGCAGCTGCGCTAATTCGCGACACCATTTATCTTGATGGAGGGAGTATATGGTGGACTCCCGGACTTGCATCCGGAGAATCCGGCCTTCCTGTTTATGACAGCAAGTATATCCCAACCATGCCTTTGACCAGATCGTTTCAACTGACATACCAACAGTCAACCTTCAAGGATATGTCCTGTCATACAATCTGTCAGAATCCTTCTCCAAAGACTCAAACGTCACTGGGATTCTTTTAAAAGACCTCATGTCCAAGGCAATTGGCGGATTGCAAAGCGGCATCAGCTCAGAACCAAACTACGACGATGGTGCCATGTTGGCTAATGATGCCGAATTCTTCCTATATGGAGGGGCCCTGGTAAAAATTGAAGGCTTGTACGGCGCACCTGCCGCAGATGCAGTGCTTGCTTATCGCCGATACGCCTATGGCCCAGAAAGGCCGCTCTGGCAAAGAGGGTTCAACAGTGGACGTTTGGACGACGGTGTGACCAGGTATATTGCCTACGGTGGTGCAGTGAGTGCACCGTCAGAGAACAAGGCGTGGTATTTTTCTGGCCTCTCATCTCCAAGTAGAGGTCCGATCAATTTTTTGATTGCCAATGATAACTCAACAACCGCCTCGAATCCCTCCAACACACTTATCGAGCTGGATATGACGGACCAGCTTTTCGAGAAGTGGACCAACGTAACTCTTCCTGACAATATTAAGCCAAGAGCAAACCCTGAAGTTGTCTGGGTGCCAGTTGGGAAGGAGGGTATCCTAGTCGTCTTGGGTGGAGTTGTGTATCCAGACTGGGAATTTCCATCCCGCAAGTCTGCAAACGAAACGGAGAGTGTAAGTGGGCTTTTTCTCCTGATGTATTCTTTTTTCGCTACATACTCTTTGTATTGACATGACGAAAGAAGCTGAAGAGCCCAGAATTCATGCGTGTGATCGACATATACGATATTGCCAACAAGAAGTGGTACCAGCAACCAACAGAAAGTGGTCCAGGAGCAAGGGCGCGAGGTTGTGCCGTCGTGGCGCCCGCAGCAGACAAGTCTAGCTTCAACATATACTATTACGGCGGTTACGACGGAATACATCCGAAGGATGATTACTCCGACGAAGTTTGGGTTCTATCACTGCCGTCCTTCTCTTGGACCTTGGTAAACAAAGGGGCCCCCTTCCACGGCCGTTCGGGACACAAATGTTTTAAGCCGTATCCAGACCAAATGATGGTTTTTGGAGGATATACACCTAAAAAGACGTCATTGCCATGTCTAGATCAGGGTCCCGTCGTGGTTTTCAATTTGACTAGTGGGAATTGGCTGGACGGTTACTCACCAACAAAATATAGCGATTATGGTGTGCATGAGAAGATCATCGCGGCTGTAGGCGGAACCGCATCCGGAGGGGCAACTGTCAGGTCGCCTTCGCCTTCAGGTTGGGCTTCAAAAGAACTAGGCGACGTTTTCTCAGTGGCATATGACACGAAGAAGCTCAAGCAGTATTGGCCGTATGGCTCTGCGTCGCCGCCGTCGCCGCCGCCGCCGCCACCTGGTACTACGTCTCCTCCAAAGCAGCCTAATTCGCAACCTCGTGACCACTTACTCTCAATCATCCTCCCTGCCGTTATCATCCCCGTGCTCTGTTCTATTGGTGTCGGTATAGCGTTATGGTATTTCTGCTGCAGGAAAAAGAAAGCTGCCGCTGTGTCATCCACAGACTCAATAGCAGATGGGAGCGGTTTAAATATTATGACTTGGGTTAGAGGACCCGGAGCGACCAAGAGGTCAATGATGACCGAATCGCCCCAAAAACCCGAAACAGACACTTCTCCCGATATGAAAGAAACTTCCAATTTTGAGCCGATTGCTACGGACAAAGCAGAGACCATAGTATACGAGATGGAAGATACTCAAGTCTCTGAGCTCTGCGGTAAGTAGTGTCTCCATGGCACCCTATCGCGAGGAAGATGACAACTAACATTTGATAGATACGTCTTCTCCTGCGGAGCTACACGGCATAGGATTTACACCGATGAGTTCATTTCAAAAACAATTCGGTCCTTACAACTTCCAAAGGCCCTGTTCTCAGTACAACGTACAATCGGGACTGGGGAGTCCGAGTGCTGCATGTCAGCTGTCCGACGGTGCGACGGAATGGATTGAGTCGCCTTTACTAGGCACATGGTCTCAGTTCACAGGATTAGAGATAGCTAGCCATCCCAGCCCATCCGATCATTCGAAAAAACAAGACGCTTCAGCGGTGTCGCCCGAAGAGGGAGCTCGGCCAGACAGACCCCTGTCTCCGGCCTCAACAAGCGAGAGACTTGGTAGCGATTATTTTGCTGCGGCCGCCATAATGAGCCCCTTGGATCAGACTATGTCTGGAGAGACTGACGACGGACGCTTTGACAATCAGTACTAGGAAATAGTAGTTGTGCCTAACTTTCATTTGTGCTAGTCTTGAACGAAGTTGCAATGTGATACGATGATTAATATGACATATTTACCTCTATAATGCGCCGATGTCATTTAAATATTGGTATATAACAACTTTTAATTTGACCAAGTCTCTTTCCTGTCGGTGCAATCACGGCTGATTTTAACGCTTGTTACAAAAGCTCTGCATGAATGGGACACACCTTGACTACATTTCGACAACCTCATCATCCTCATCGATCTCATGTATCCTGCTACTCGCACCACCCTCTCTCCCGTCCTCGATGTCTTGTCCTTCCACGTCCTCATCTCTCATCAAGACCTGCACCAGCCGTTCGCAAGCTTCTCTGACACCTTCATCGTCCACTCGCAAATGTGTCTCCCTAATAATTGGATACACCCTCACTTTCCTCAGCAGGTCTCGGCCTTCCCTTGTCGTCGTCAACAGCGTCAAGGTCTCAACGTGCGTCTGGATATTATTCTTATCCGAGTCTCGCTGCTTATCCGGCGGCAACAGCTGCAGATCCGGCAGCATCTCCATCGTATCCTCCACCTCATACTCCTCGTTTCCGGTGATGGGGAGCAACACATAGGGCAGGATATTAATGCCCTCTTCGTCTAGAAACTTAGAATGAGAGTCGACATTGAAAGCGACGTTTTTGATAGTACTCGCTACGCCTTTCCTCCTGACGTCCGATTTATGCTCTGTGAAGACTCTGATCTTGGCGAGAGGAATAACCCCGTCGTATTCCTGCTCCGTGAGAAAATGCTTTCGTACCTGCTCATGCTTGGACAAATCGGCAAATACGTAGGCGAGGTAGTCAAAGTCTGCTTTCTTGTTGTATGCGCCGTCTTGGCCCTTGACGAAGAGGTCCATGAGCTGGTTCATGACGGAGTCGTCGGAGCCGAGGGCCTCGGGTGCGCTTTGTTTCCTTCCCAAGACGGACTTGAAACCATCTAGCTTTGATAGATTTGCCAGGAGCATGGCCAGTAAGTTGGCATTGGGCTCCTCTTGGCCCTGTAGACGGGAACGATTAGACGACTCCGAGGTCGTGGGAGGTGACGTGGACTTGGGTTGGACAAGACGTACGACTATGTGGTCCAGTATCACGCCGATGAATTTTTCATCATTGACCAAGTCTTCCGCGACTTCGGGGTCCCCTGATAGGTTAATGAGTATGGTCAAGACTTGTTCGGCAATTTTCTAGTGCAGAGGTTGCATTAGTTTTCCTGCTTCGCCTCTTACGCGAGGTCGTGCAGATGGACGACGGCAGCATACAGGGTAGTCCCGAATCAAGAGTTTCAAGTTTTTAATGGGTTTCATGTCTTGTGTCTTGAATATTGCCGGCTCTGCCGTTGAGTATGGCACTAGGTTCTCCGTGGCCGTCAGACGAATCTGAGGACTGGGATGGGCGATGAAGCCGACGAGCTATTACGAGAAGTCTAGTCAGTATTTTTCTTTTTTTTTAAAAAAAAAAGGTGGAAATAGAAATGAAAAGAAACAGCTTTCGGGAAATTAGGTGGTCAAGCAGCGGAAAGTAGCACACCTCTTCCAGTTCTGTGGGCATGTTTGCGATTGCACGTGTTCCAAGTTGCGTGAGATGGACGCCTTCTCAGTGACCAGACATTTATTTGACGTGAATTTCCAACATGAAGTTTTGGAGGGGCAGCTTTTGGGGGTGGGGATTTCTCGGACCTTGGGGCCCTGATCAGCCTCAAAGCTGGGGGGTCCCATCTCTCAACTGCAACGTCTTGTCGACACGGACGTAATCAACAAGGCCCATTGCCATTTAGCAAAGGTATCAATTGATTGAGAGGTAGTAAATGGCTATGGAAAAGCAAAAGTGCTCGGGTACTGCCGCTAGTTTTTCAGTTCGTATCCCATTACCCTGCGTGGTGTTTGAATTACAGTGCAGCGGCCTCATCACCACAACATACGGCAGCTTTGCAGGGGAAACTATGAAACAAATTGTGAATCTGAAAACGATCAATTGTTTCCTAGTGTTGCCCCAATACTGAATGAAGTCTAAACAACTTAAGACTTATCGTCTGAAATGAAGATCTTGTACGGAGGCGGTGAGCATCCTCTGGGGCAACCAATGCCCGTCTAAGATTACGCCAAACCAAACCGAATCCAGAATGATGAGGGGCGGCAGATCGATAAGGCACAAATTTTTGATTTTCCATCCCACCGCCCGCGCGCCACATTGGAGCGAGAGCGAGCCTGCGAAACATCCAAAAGTTGTCCTCTGTCTTGGGCATTCGCCGTTGTCAGTGCTTCCACTCACAAAGAAATTTCGCGCAGAATGCCCAAGGCAACTACTCCCAAGGCCGATCGGCCCGCCCGTCGCCATAACCCTCTCGAGAACGATATCCTCGCCACCGGTCTCTTGCGGAATAAGCCCGGCAAACAGAAGTCCAAGGACACTGAGGATGCCGAGGACAATTTTGTGGACTCCAAAGCCTCAAAGAACATCCTAAGGATAGGCCGTGAGCTGGCTGAGGAAGAAAATGCCGAGAGGGCCTCTTTCGCTGTCGAGCCAACCGTCGACTCTTTTGGGTACAACTCCCGCTTTGACGACAACCTCAATGCTGAGGAAGGCAGGACATTTGACGATAATGAGGCCTGGGGCGATGACGACGGGGATGTGGACGACATTGAAGTAGAACCCGAAGATCTTGAAATGTACAAGAAATTTATGCCTGACGAGGAGGATGATTTGCTCAAGCATGGTTGGGACCTCAAGCCCGAGGGCGACGCGGTTGAGGGCGAAAGCCGCAACTTGGCAGACATTATTCTGCAAAAGATTGCTGCGCACGAGGCGGCTGAAGCCAGAAAGGATGCCGACGTGCCAGTTGACGATTACGAACTACCTCCCAAAGTCGTCGAGGTTTACACCAAGTAAGTGCCTGTTGTCAACAACAAACCAGACTATGCTGACGGCAACTGCAGAGTCGGAGAGATCTTGTCGCGCTACAAGTCTGGCCCACTGCCGAAGCCGTTCAAAATTCTCCCAACTATTCCTCACTGGGAGGAAATTCTCGAAGTTACCCGACCAGATCGCTGGACACCAAACGCTTGCTTCCAGGCAACCAGAATCTTTGTTTCTCATAAACCCATAGTTGTGCAGCGTTTTCTCGAGATGGTGGTCTTGGAAAAAGTCCGCCAAGACATTTACGAGAACAAAAAGTTGAATGTTCATTTGTTCAACTCTCTCAAGAAGGCGCTGTACAAGCCGTCTGCTTTTTTCAAGGGCTTTCTCTTCCCGCTTATTGGCAGCGGTACCTGCACCCTGAGGGAAGCCCACATAATCTCTGCTGTACTCGCTAGAGTCTCCGTCCCTGTTTTGCACTCCGCCGCAGCTCTGAAGGGCCTTTGCGAGATCGCTGCCCAGGAAGCCTCCCAGGGAAGCGAGGGTGGCGGTGCCACCAACATCTTCATCAGGACGTTGTTGGAGAAGAAGTACGCCCTGCCATACCAAGTCATTGACGCTCTGGTTTTTCACTTTCTTAGATTCCGCAGCGACGACCCCGCTAGCGTACAGGAAGCCGATATCATGGCTGAGGTGGCCGGCGAGGGCGACGTCAAGAAGAAGCTGCCCGTTATCTGGCACCAAAGTCTATTAGCATTTGCCCAGAGATACAAGGGCGACATCACCGAAGACCAACGCGAAGCGCTTCTCGATTTGCTTCTAGGTCACGGCCATTCCGCCATTGGCCCGGAAGTGCGACGAGAACTGCTGGCTGGACGAGGACGTGGTGTTCCCTTGGAACCCCAGGGTGAAAGTCTGGATGGTGACGATACCATGGCAATCGACACTTGAAACGAATGCATGGTGGGAAGGGAAAAACGATAAAGGGCAAGATACGATCATGGCGTTCGGGTACTTGCACGGCGTTTGGAGCTAGTTTCGAGCATGAATGGGCGCGCTTTCGATGTTAGAGCATGTCAGCGGAAGCAGCTTTTGTGTCACAGTCTACGTCCCTGTTCATGCCAACATGCGAAAAGGAATATCATCCGTTACTTTTCTGCAGAGAGCGGTTCACTCGACAACCATTCGCTGCTCGTTCTTTCCTCAGGATCGTACCAACCCGTGGGGATGCCCGTGACCATCTCATACCCGTTGAATTTCGTTCCGCAGGTTGTCTTTCAAAATGTAATCGAGCATATTCCTAGGAACCTAAAGTACCCCTCTACATGTATTTCTACTCATCGACGAGATCGCAAAGGTCGCCGTTTCTTAATAATCTCCGTTTCGCATAACCAACGCAGCTTGACGGTTCGAACACTTGGAACCACCATACGTGACCTCGCCAAAGACAACTTCGGCCTCAGAACGGAAAGCAGCACGCGGGACATTTGGTAGAACTGATGCGCTACTCGAGAGGTCCCATGTCGGACTCTCTGGTTCCAAGGACAATGCTGCCTAGCCCGACGGGAGCAAGCGAGATCAAGTATGCATGAATCATTGCGTCTCGGTACAAGACGATGCTGTGCTAATGCTTGCTCGCCGCAGCTACTTTAACTTCCCTTTCTCAGGTTTCTCGACTCCGCCATTATTCTACCTTACGTTTCCAACAACACCCAATCCCGGCCCTGGAGATTGTCGACGAGGAGGATGGCGGAGTAACATGTTTGACGAAACAGCCAATACAGAATCGTCTTCCTCTGCCGCCACGCCCTTCATACCACCTCATTTAGTCAAGGGCCGCGACTCGCCCTCTGTCTTTAGTGTAGACCCGCCTCGCCCAGCTCGAGAGGGTTACGAATAGGTCTGGTTCCCCGAAGGATACTGGGCAGAGAGACGGCCTGCAGCTGCACCGCGGACAAAGAGTAATGCTAGCTCTCGGTTTTGGAGGTGGAAATCACGATCACGCAAGTCCGTGAGCGAGACGGATGGTAGAGATGCTTCCTACGCGTCGCCCACGGCGTCGGCGGCATCGCCATTGTCCAAGCTTAGCACCCGTGGCGCTCAGCAGGTTCCCAGTCCGTACCTGTCCGAATCTGCCCATGTCTTGTCTTTACAACAACCCGTTGGTCAAGTTGTAGATCACGTACTCGATGAATCCGGTGAAAGTATCGCATTGTCGCCAAACTCGGATGAGGCCAGGATGAACTTTCAGAGGAATGCAAATGCCTCTGGCTTGATCCTGGATGCTTTGTGTCCCGAGATAGCATCTCACACCCCGTCTATTCGGACTGAAATGTCTAGAAGATCCCGGCGATCCAAAAGAAGTGATTTGTTTCGGCATCAGGTCGAAATAGACTCCGAAAATGTACCCGTGGAACAGAATACGGTTTGTGATGATACACAACAAGTCTTTGTCTTGATGGCACCTCAACTTACTGAAACTACAGGTGAAAGATGGTCGTGATGGTAGCCACATACCGGAAGGCAGTAGCCGCCCATGCACTCGGCTCCCTTGGACGACTGTTTGGTCTCACAGTTTTGGCAAGACTGGTGCTTGGTTCAAAGACGAACTTGCGCACTCGAAGCTCAGTCACAAGATCTTTGGCCGGGCTCCCGCGCATGGGAAGCATCCTCGCCAGTCACTGCGTGCAACCTCAACCTCTTCGAGGCGAGAATCCAAGAACACCCAAAAATACGAATCAAGAATGTTCCTTAGCACCAACAGTAGGTTCAAATCGTTGTCTTCTCGCAAGTAGGCATGAACAAGACTAAACTCAATGTTTCAAAGATGGTTTTCGGTCCGGAAACAGCCAATTCCCCGGAGGAGTGAGTACACATACGCCATCTTGAGCCTCCAAACTCGCGGTAGTAGATTACACTTAACAAAGGATTCAGGAAGCCATTCGAGTTAGCACGCCGCCCTTGGACGAGGACACGGCAGACGGCAGGCCGAGAGGTTTCTTTACATCGATGACACCGCCAGACCACAACTCGACCAGCAGCCCATCGCCAACGCAGTCTTCCACTCATTCAAGCCCTCATCATGGCAACCAGCGCAGCAGTTTCTCCTCTCAACCTCGGGAATGGTGGGACCCAATGCCTCGGCGTAGTCAACGCCGAAAGCAGCAGCGTCAATTGCCCTCCGCCGAGGACTTTGAATTCGATTTCCCGGAGCACTTACCAAGCAGTCCCCTTTGCCCTGCCAACATTCGACATAAAAGCGGCGGGACGGGGCTGTGCGTCTACCACGGGCGAAGGAGAGCCAGATCTACCCTGAGGGATGCAAGCGGAAGAGGCACTAGCATAGTACTAACAGGAGGGCTTTATTAGGCTGGCAATGTTTGATTCCTTGGATGTTCTCGAGAGGCGCTCAAAAGCCGTGCTGCTGCTAATTCTCGCGCTCTAGTCCAAGTCGACTTCTTCCGGGGAAATCTTGTTCCTCTTCTTCGTTGAAACCATTCAAAGTCGCTCCAAATTTCGGTCACGTTCAGGGTCTGAGGGCAAGGCTAAGTCTTGAGAAAATGAGGTATTGATCAATGTCAGGGTCCGACGACGTAGCTAGTTCCCAAGAGTATTGAGGTTATCTCCTCCAAAGCGCGCTCCCCACGTAGCTAGATGAAATGGGCCATTTCAAGAGCCCATCACCTATAAAATGAAGCCAGAGAAAAATAAAGGTCGACAGTCCTCGGTATCGATAATTATTGAAATTACGAATGTCCCTGCCCAGGGTGGCCCATGTCGTTTTGTTTTGCCTTCACCTGGTGACATGGCGCGTTTCTGTTTCTGTGGCGGTGAGCAAATTAAAGCAACACGCGTCGCGTCCCCCCCTCCAACATCACGTCAGTCAAGTGACGTGCCACCAAAGCTCCACCTCTCAATTGACCGCATGCCAGAAAAGACGATTCAGCGACTGGAATATCGCCGAACCAACCATCGACTACGAGCTTTGCCTTCAAGCTCGTAGTTGGATTGGCCATGGACCAGGATGCCACCCCGGCTGCCCGAAAGCGATCAGTGGACGACATCGAAAATAACATGGGAACCGAGACGCCTCTCCCCGTCAAAAGAAGAAGATTGGATGGAGCAGCAACAAGCTCACCCTCAACCCCAAGAGCCCTCACGGCCGTTGCTGCAGCTATCTCGAGCGTCTTTGGATACGGACGTCAGTCGCAAAGAGATTCCGAGGGCAATGGATCGCCTTTGACGACTAATTCGACCGTCCCCAAGCCTCCCCTGAACTCCAACAAAAACAGCCTTCCGCCCAACCCAGCCGCTCCAGTTGCGTCGCCGGTGAAGCGTCCTGCCATCAAGCTAGCAGCACTGAAAGGGACGATATGGGACAATGGTGATCTCCCCGAAACTAAGAAAGGGACTGTCCCAAAGCGCCCATTCAAGCAGCCCGGGGCAGCAAGCAGGACGTCAGGTCCGCTACCCCCTGCGTCTGTCTACCAACCCAAGAAGGTGACAGCACCCGCGCGCAAGACCGGCCCTACCGATGGCAACAAAGTAAACCCACCAAAGGGTATTCTCACGCCAACCAAGAGACGAGGCCGACCCCGCAAAAACGTCACGTTTAACCGATCTGCGGATGGCGAAGTGTACTTTGAGGATCTACCCAAGACCCCGAAGGCAACAAAACCACGAACGACCAAGGCGCAAAAGACACAGCAAGAGGATGACGGCATTCTCTGTGAGATATGTTCCAAGCCGGACTCGGAAGCGCCAAACGAGATCATACTGTGCGACAATTGCGATTTCGCTGTGCATCAGCAATGCTACGACGTCACCGAGATTCCCGAAGGCGACTGGTTGTGCAAGTCTTGCTCTCAGGAAGATGTGCTAAAGACCCCAAGCGAGCCCGCCCGTGCGGAAGCCAAAACGAGCGAACCTTTGCATGCTGTTGAGGTGCCCGACATAGTCAACTTGGATCAGCATCTGCGAGGCTTTCAGCGTGTGCTCCTGGACCGGTGCTCAGGACGGCGGCGAATACGCATATTCGGACAAGAGGAGTCTCACGAGAAGGCGAGGCAACTTGTCGAGCAAACTATTGTAGCGGGAGAGGGTAACTCAATGTTGATCATTGGGCCACGTGGGTGTGGCAAGACGACGGTAAGAGATGAAAACGAAAGCGAACAAGGACGTCCATCAAGTTATACTAATGATGGCAATGCCAAGTTGGTGGAAAACATCATGGTTGACCTGTCAAAAGAGCACCGGCACGAGTTCCACGTAGTACGGCTCAATGGATTCATCCATACTGATGACAAGTTGGCCCTGAAGGAAATTTGGCGACAGCTCGGGAAGGAGATGGAGGTTGAAGACGACCTACTAAACAGAGTATGTCGGGACCACAGGCATAGTCAAGGGTCAGCTGCTGACACAAAGGGCAGACAAACTATGCAGATACGATGGCATCGCTTCTGGCTTTACTCTCACATCCCTCCGAAATCATGGGCACTGAGGAAAACCTCACGTCTCGGTCGGTGGTATTCATCATTGACGAGTTTGACATGTTTGCCGCCCATCCCAGACAGACGCTACTGTACAATCTCTTTGACATTGCGCAATCTCGCAAGGCCCCGATCGCTGTGCTGGGCTGCACCACTCGCCTTGACGTGGTGGACATGCTTGAGAAGCGAGTCAAGAGCCGATTTAGCCACCGCTATGTGTATCTTGCCCCCCCCAAGTCTCTGCCGGCATTCTGGCAGATCTGTCGTCAGGGCCTCATGATTGACAAAGCCGATGTCGAGAGCGAGGGTATCGACGTTGATGTGGAGGGTTTCATTGAGTTCCATAAGTACTGGACTCAAAAGATAGAGGTAGACCGTCATACCTGCGTCAGCGCGGCCATGACTTTGCAAGGTGCGGGCTAACAAGGAATTTGCAGGCGCTCTACAAGCAACGACAGTTCCAGCATCTACTACAGTATCACTACTTCACCACAAAGTCTGCCGCCGCGTTCTTTACGGAATGGATACTGCCCATATCGTCACTCTCATCGAAAGATCTTACAATGAACAGCCCGACCCCATCGTCTCCGACGACCTCGTTGGCGCCCCCAGACTCACGGCTGCACTTGTTGTCGACCCTGTCGGATCTTGACCTTGGCATACTGATCGCTGCAGCGAGACTAGACATTGTGGCACACACGGATACGGTCAACTTTGCCATGGCATACGACGAGTACAGTTCGATGGTGGGCAAACAACGGGTCCAGTCGTCGACTGCAGGAATGCTGGCCATGGGCGGCAGCGCTCGGGCATGGAGCCGCGGCGTCGCGGGAATCGCATGGGAGAGGTTGGCCGCGCTAGGACTCTTGGTGCCTGCTGGAGTCGGCGGCAGCAGGTCGTTGGGACACGGGGGGCTGGGCAGCAAAATGTGGAAGGTGGACGTTGCGCTTGAGGAGATTCCGACAGCAGCCAAGCTGAGCGCGTCCTTGTCAAGATGGTGCCGGGAGATATGAGGGGTCGAAACATATCTCGGCCGTTCTTTTGGGGGCTGCCTTGGCTGGTGGAGAGGACACGAGGGCAAGCAATGCGGAGTTGGCACTGGGATATCATGTATATTAGGCGTTTGACATTGTACAACACTGCGTGTAGTCGAAGCATAGGAGTGGGATACAGGGTAAAGAAGGGCGGGCGGTAGGTAGTCGTGTACCACGGGCCACGAGAAGTAGGAATTCAAAAGTGAGCCCACGGACGGATTGATCGCCAGGTTCTCGGAACCGGCATCGTTTCTAGTTAACCTACCATGTACGCAGCACCACGCACGTGCATACGCACGTGCACTTGCCCATTTGGCGTGTGCACGTGGCGCTCGGGTCCCCGCGATCCGCGCACGGAGGCTCCTGGAGATGTGCAAGCTGCAAGGCCAGCTGGAGGCTGGGCGGGGCGCGGCCGACGGAGAGAGGCTGACAGCTGACGCACGGAGAAGCGCAGATTGAAGCCAACCAGTCGACCAGTCATCGACCTGGTAAACACCATCATGCATCTCCCATCCCGTCCATCCTTGGCCCGACTGCTGACTACTAACTAGTTGCTTGCTAGCCTGCGACCCGGGGGCACCTCATTTCCCCATGCATGATTGCTGTGCTCCCCCGTCGCGCACCGGCCAGATGCTGTGCCTCTGATCGATCTGCCTGCTGGTGCTGGGCAATCACCGCTCCGGAATCACCTGGACGACGTTGACGGCGTCAGCGTCTGGCCTTTGTCTGTTTTTCCTGCGTCCGCCTCTCCTCCAGAGCTCGCGCTCACTCCTCGGGACAAACCACCAGGTTCCTCCTCGTCTCCTCTGCCCAGCACGCCCGGCAACATGTCGAAGCGAACAGTCTTCACGACCGTCACTCCCCTCCCCTACGGCCTCACTCGCGAGGCAGCAGTCGCCTTCCTGCACGACCACCTCCAGATGATCGACCTCAACCCCCTCGTCAGGGACCGCCACCGAATCCCTCCGCCTCCCCACGCACCCGACGAAGAACTCGGCTGCGTGTGGTACTCCCTCACCGACAGGGTGTCGTATCTGCCCGGCGGCCTCGCCTCCAGCGACGTCACCTACACGGCGGCATTCCACGACCTGTCGCGCGGCATCCAGACGCACTGCTACGCGCCCATGGGCGTCGAGACCCGCTCCAAGTGGTCCATCGGGGGGTCGATGCCCGGCGAGCCCCTGGAGCCCGTGGAGCTGGGACTCGGAGCCCCGACGACGGGCCTGTACCTGAGGGAGGACGTGGACCTGCGGTGCAACGTCTTCATGACGAGCTTCGTCAAGAAGACCATCAAGAGGAGCCACTCCGGCCTGGTGGACCGCCTACACGACCTCGCCAAGAGCCAGACCAGCAGCGGTGGCCCGGCGGCGGCGCTGCAGCAGCGGCGAGACGTGCAAATCGCAGCGCCCGGCGTCTCTTGGCAGCGCGGCCATCGCGTCCCGGGGCAGGGCACGAACGCGAGCAGTCCGACCCTGGCCATCGGTGCGAACCAGTTCGACGACCGGCCGTTGCCGCCCACCCCGCCTGCCGAGCCGTACGATGCGAAGCCGCCGCCCTCGTTTGATCCCCTCGGGCAACACGGAGCACAAGCTGCCGGGCTCGAGTAGTGGGCGCCACACGGAACTCTGCACACGTGCGCGTACGCATGTAGGACACGTACCTCCCGGAGCGGCGCGCGACGGCGACGGCGACACCGGACTCCGGGGCTCCTGCCATTCGTTCACGTCCCGAGGCGCGATTCTCCAGAGACGGGCGGGGGTTTCATGATATCCACGGATGCGGATACGGATGTAGGGGCACCAGAAACGCGGAAGCTGCCGCCGCCATGGCCGTCCACGTGGCCTCGCCTTCGCCCGGTGTAACTACATGCATCAGCAAGAAACCATCAAGAGACAAGAAACACAGTTTTTGTGCCGTTGTGACATGGGACAGTGGATGACCTTGACTGTCCAGCCCAGGCCAGCCCAGGCCAGGCCGTGCCGTGCCGCGCTCTTGACACACGAGGCTGAATTTCAGGCGTGACTCGTGCGTCGGGTTCGCCACGGTGCTCTGCTCGATGTCGATGTGCCGGGGAGCCCGCCCGGTTCCTCGTGAACGCCGTCGGTGCTCTGTCGGCGGTGGACTCCGCAAGACGCTCGTCGCCCGTGATGGGGTGGCTTCTGGCTGGCGAATATCTGCCTGCCACAGCTCGTCACGGCTCCTCACGGCTCCTCACGGCTCGTCTTGGTCTGGTCTGGGCGGACCTGCACACGCCGGCTGGATGCTGGATCCGAACGCCAGGGGACGGACGGGCAGCGCGACGAGTCCTACCCTGAACGCCCGTCGTGAGGCGGCAGACGGGCACGGGGACGGACGGGCGCTCGAGTGCCACGGCGGCGGATCTACAAAGTCCAGCGTACATGCACGCGGGACGTGCTTGACTTGGCGGCGTCTGTCCGGCAGCACGTCTTCAAGGGGCACGTCGTCAGTCACCAGTCCGCGCGTCTTTGTCTCCGTGTCTCCGGGACCCCTCACAAGCGACACGTGTGACGTTGCCAGAGAAAAAAAAAAGTTCACATTATATTCAAGGGGCACCGGCGCAAGGACAAGCCATCCCGCGGAGCGTCAAAGCTCGCAAAGCATCCCCTCCATGCGATGCCGAAAGAACACCAGCAAACCCAAACCCGATCATGGAAACAACGCCCTAGACCCAAAAAAATAAAAAAAAAGTCTAGTCAATGAGTCCCAGATCCCAGGTTACGGCCCGGGAAGTAAAGGGGGTGGGCACCATATTCCCGCCAAACTCGCCGCCGTATTAGATTATAGCTGTCCAAATTTTTTGGGTGATAACAAAAGGACTCCCCCACCACGAGCGAGACGTCACGCAGCTCGCGGGCCGTTTCCGCGGCGCAGGCTCACAGGGCAAAGGCGCCGACAACACCGGCGGCAGCCATGGCGAAGCCATAGGCGGCAGCGAGGCCGTCGGCACCGGCGACGACGGCGCCAGTGGTGACGGGGGGCTTGACGCCGCCGGTGGTGTGCACGGGAGGGTTGGGAGGGCTGGGAGGAGGCACCACCTTGGTATGGTGAGCAGGACGGGTCTGGCGATGGCACGGACAAGTCAGCCTTCCAGTCGGTTTCGAGGAAAGAGGCGAGGCACAAGACGACACGACGACGGAGACAGAGACAGACATACCTCGGTGATGGTGCAGGGGCACTCGCTAATGGTCAGAGTGGTGGCCGCGGTGACGGTATACGTCTTGGTGCCGACGGACAGGGTCGTAGGCCCCGGGCAGTAGGTGGTGAAGCGGCTGACGACCTTGGTCCGGGTCACGACAGTCTGGTTGGTGGCGTGGCTCCTCGTGCTCCACGAGGGCTTCTCCCAGGTGGACGGCGTGTGAGGCCAGTCGTGATGCTCAGAGGTCGGGGCCGGCGCGTACTCGGCCGCCTTGGACGTGACGCCCAGCTGGACCGTCGCGGGCTCCTGGCCGAGGACGGACGTGGCGAGGGCGGCGACGACGAAGAGGGCCTTGGTATGCATCGTGGCTGGGAGTCGGGAGACGAGACGAGAGAGAGACGAGACGGGAGAGACGAGCAGCAACGAAACAGCGAGCGAGCGTGGTTGGGAACGAGTGTGATATCTGGGCTGGACAGCAAGGGCGGCTCACGATGGGGGTTCGGTGAAGGCAGGGAGGCAGAGGCAACGTCCAGACCACGGCGAGACGCGCCGGCCTTTTATGTTGCAGGTTGGTCGTTTCTCGCGCCCTCGCGGCGTGCGAGGGCCCGCGTGAGCGACTGTGTTTTTGTTTTTTTTTTTTCCTTCTGTCTTTCCGTGTTTCGCCTTGTGCCAGACGTGGCAGCATGCCAACGAGCGTCTCGTCGATCTTGATTCTCGTTCACGCCGCCCACGCAAACGGGCCGGCTAGTCGTGGGCAGCGTGCCGGCGCCGGCCCAGGATGGGAAGGCGCAGGCGAGACACTGGGCAGCGAGACAGTGCGCCGCAGCGCCGCAGCCAGCCCAGCCAGCCCCCGAAGGCGTCCCCTCCCCGGTGCCCCGGTGCCCCAGGCCAAGGGCGGGCTTCCCCCTTGCCTCGGGCTTTTGAGAGACACGACGGGGAGATAGAAAATTAAAATACCAGACGGGTCGACCGGCCGCTTTTCCGCCTTTGTACGAGACACGCCGTAGACGTATGCGAGAAGAAAAAAATCACACTGCTCCGTACACCTCGTCGAGTCCGACGATGGACGCGGCCAGCCAAGGTCAAGGTGCGTGTGAAAAGGGAGACGGGCGGATGGAAGCATCTCCACCAGTCCCCCCCCCCCTTCTTTGGCTTCCTCCCCTTCTTGTTCCTCCCCTTCCTGTTCCTGGCCCGGCCCGGCGGTTGCGCCCTTCTGCGTCTGCGTCTGCGGCTGCGTCTGCGTCTGCGTCCTCGTCCCTCCCCTCTTGACTCTTCCTCTTCATTCCAGTTTCCAGACGCAGACGCAGCGCACTCGTGCCTCGTGCCTCGCGCCGCGTGCCAGAACCAGACACGCCCGCGGCAACGAGCCGGCTTCCATTCCTCCCCTCACCCGTCGCCGCCTGCTGCGGAATGACTCTGTCTCTCCTTTGTCAATCACCTTCTGGCCGTTTGCTGCCTCGACGCTGCCGCCGCTGGTGCTCGTCTGTGCCTCGACTCTCGAGTTGGGCCGTCGTCTCGTGTGTGCGCACCCATGCGTGACGCTTCCGCTTCCGCTTCCGCTTCCGCCTCGTCTTTGCTCGCCCTCCGCGACTCTCTGCGCTGTCCGTCAGTCGCAGCCCTGGGCTCTCTTTTCGTCTTTCCACTCCGCATCCTCTCCTCGTCGCTGTCCGCTGCGCTCGTACGAGTCCGAGACAGCCTCCATGCCGACCGAGGACGAGGACGTGCAGTCTCGTCAACAACGCCTTCGTCATCACAAACACGTCAAAGAACTTCCCGTCCCTTGGAGTCTCTCGTTTTTTTTTTAGTTTCCTAGTCTACATACCACTGCTGCCAGCCCCCCACATGCTGCTGTCTGATGTCTGCTCTCTGCTCTCTGCTGCCTGCCAAGCATGCCTGCAGACCCCGAGAGAGACCCTGCCCTGTACGGAGCAACGTCTTTGTGTTCTAGCCAACAAGCACCTGTGCACTTCCGTCCCAAGCCTGGCCTTGCTCAGCCGTGGGAAACCCTCAAGCGTATGCCCCGGTTGGCTTCGGCCCCGACGTGTAAGCCCCTCCTCCGCCACGTCGGCTTTCGTTCGGGGCCTCGCGGGGAGCGACGCCGTGCCACAGGGCAAGTCAACCCCGACAGTCTGGCTGGGTACGTCGTCTGCTTCTGATGGACCTTGGGGGCCTCGGGCCGCTTCGCCTTGTGCTGTCTCCTGCCAAAGACGCCACACCGTTGGTGCCAGCCTTGGTGCCATCCATGCCGCATGCCGAGGCGACCTCTCGACTACGCCCACCCAGAACCTCTAGTGGTCTCACTGTGGCCACACATGGCCTGCCCCCTGACAAAGGCGTAATATCAGCGCATGCCATGCTGTTTTGCGGTGCCCCGTCCGTCGTGGGAAAGCGTGAAAAACATGGAATTTGTCCCTCGGGGCTCATTTTCCTCCGACGCCCTCTTCATTTCCCATCGCCATAGAGACGCGGGGGGCGAGCTGACGTGCTGCATCACAACATGCTTGTCAAGGGAACAAGAGACACAAACAAAACCAGCACGCAAAAACGTAAGAATAGAGGCACCAGCGTTATCGGCCCCGACTGACTGCTCGTTCTGGATTCCCTGCCTGCTGACCCACGCCTGTGGTATTGCTCTTGTATATAATCAGGCAATAAAACGGGGGGCGGGCAAAGTATATAATTCCGAAAATATGACGCAAGAACACCGATTGATGCAGAGGTATAACGTCTCAAATCTAGAACATGTCGTGACAAAAGCAAAATGACCATGGAAAACCCGAAATCGACGGCTGCCTCGTCAATGGTGGAAATGCTGTTTTGCTGACGCAAACGTATAGACTTTAACCGACAGGGGGCATGACTCGCGACCGCTCAAGTCGATCAATGGAAGTTGGCCGGCTGCATCCGACTCCCAGCCCGGTAAGCAAATGCTTGTTATTTACGGTTAGAACGACTTTGGCTCCGCTCGGGTGCGCGGGCCGACATGTCGAGATCGTAGTTCCTGAGTTGCTGCTCGTACTTGGCGTTGCGAAGAAATTTTGGTACCGAATCCTGCTCGAGGGGGAAAAGAGTTTTTTCCCATCACGTTAGCACAGTCCGCCGGTGTTACACGCGATCCATGAGCGCACTACAGGCCCCAGGGGTGCAAGGGTAAAGGGCAAAGTATTCTAGAACACGGAAGGGGGACTCACGCTAGCCATCAGCTTGAAAACGGCATTTTGCGCGTCCTCAAACAGAGCTGTCACCTCTTGCAGCGTTTCAATCATCGTGTTGTCCTGGCCCACCGCCTTGGTCATGCGAGTGGCCAGGTTGTTGCGGAGTTGGTGATCGATATTCAGTTCGCAGGGTGATCCTGGGGCCAAGAAGGCATTGTAGATACCGTAGGCTTGAGCCATGATTTCCTTGATGGTGTCCATGGAGCTCGCGTTTGGTGCCTTTTGGGCTTGACGTATGGCGTGCTTGCAGCTGCGTACAAACTCGCCCACGTCCTTGTAAAATGATAGATTCTCCTCGCAATGAGTTTCTCGCAGGTTTTCCCTGAAAAGAAGACGCAGGGCAGCGTCATTCAGAATCTTTTCCAGTCTCTGAGTGTTGGAGTCTCTTGTGATGCCATTTCGCTGAGAGCTTGTGCCGTTTTCGCTCTCGGATGCGCGACCCCTAGAGCCACTTCCGTTGATCAGCTCTTTGCCGCGCATGGTGAGCTGATAGATGGCATGCTTCGTTGGCTGGAACAAGTTGTATCCGCTGTTTTGTGACATGAAGGTCCGATCCTGAACGATGGGCTCCATCAAATCGTGCTCGACAAAGAGGGATGCAATCTCAACGGTCTCGCGGCGGTCGACAATGGTGGAGCAGTCCATCAACCAGTCCGTGGTGGCTTTGCCAGTGAATGTGTCCTTGTAGACCTTGCCATTGACCTTGCGCTCTGCTGCCATCTTGACTCCAGTGAGACCATCCTTGTAGTCGTGTAGGGAGTCGGAGTCTGCGGCTGTGACGCTGGTCTTGACGTTGCGTCGGTCGGTACCAACAAAACGACGGAAGATGACCTCGATCGTGCCCCAGTCGTGAAGGAGCTTGTCCGTTTGCTGATCACGTTCCAGAATGACCAGCTGTGCTGAGCTCGTGTTGGACAATTCTGCAACCTGCTTCTGTTGGATGCCATTTCTGGAACAGAAACGATCCAACACTGTGATGCCCTTTGGGGTCAACTGCCAGACGGAACCCTTCATGTTGTAAACTTGCTGGTATTTACCGTCTGCAGATTCGATGAAACGGGCCTCCACGAAGCGTTGGCAGATGGACCTTGCCATGTCTTGAGCCATGGAAAAGGTTGTCGTTGTCGTCGTGGTAACAATCCTGGAAGGGTCCTTGGGATCGGGCATTCGGTTTGATTGTGAGAATTTCAGTGAGCCAAGGTTATTGATGGCATCTTCTGAGAGGAAGGTGTATTCGACTTTTGACAATCGTACACGGTGTGCAGAAAGAGGCAGCAAGCTGACAATGAGGGTTGCGAACAAATCTTTGAAATCCTTTTTTTTTCAATTAGTACAAGCCTTCTGATCAAATGATGCTGGAAAACAAAAATGAGGAGGCAGCGCCATATTGCGCTTCCATTATCTGTTGCAACGTGGGGGGACACTGCCTATCGGAGTGGAATAATCAAGTGCTTGGGCAGGCAATCACAATGTTGGTTGGTATATTGGTGAGTGGGTGGGTGGGCGAGTGATTGAGTCGAGCAGTCAGTTCCGCGTGGCATGGCCAGGCAGGCGACGTTTACAGACCTGCCTGCGTCGTCGTGGGTTGCAGACGCTTCTCAATCTGACGTGATGACCAAGTCGCTCATTGCTTTTCCGGCATGGAAATGCACATCTCTCCTCATCTTTTGGGTATCAAGGCAATCATGAATGTCGGTTGATAAAACACAGCATACATTCAAAGGGCGAAGGTGAGGAAAAGCAAGAGCATCAAATTTGCAGAAAACATACCCTTGTGAAAGGTCGGTCATCGTCAGTCATGCGCAGTAAGCGCGACGATGTTTGATGCATTTTTCTATCAGAAGGTGTTACCCTGATAGGTGCTGGCAGGCTTGGATTGGCCTCCGAGTATGGTTGTGACGGCGGGACGTTTGCCTGCCCTGCTCGAGACGCCACCTTGATTTGGGCTTTCGAGGCAGACGTGAAGGAGCTGTTGGCAGAATAGGCCTTGGCCCCTGCGGTTCTTCCTGGACTTGAGGGGTCTGGACTAGGCGCAGATATAGATTGCAAAGAGAAGCGAGCTAGTGCCGAGTGAGACTGTCGAGGCCGAATGACGGGTTCAGATATGCCGGCGAATGAGTTCTGGCTTCTGTCCAGAACGGCGGCGGCTCGGCTGAAAAAGCTGGTGGCAGAACGCTGAGATTTGGACAAGGAGTTCGTGGACGGTGTGCTAGAGTGTCGCTGGTGGTGGGAGGAAGCGGAAACGGTGGTGATGTCGGCAGGCAAGCGGTCTGACGTCGATGATCGAGGTGTAGAAGAGGCGTAGTGCTTCAATGGCGGGGTGTGGTGCGCGTGCTGGTTGTCGTGACAGTAGTGATGCGTCTTGGAAGCTTGGGAGGGAGTGTCTTCTTCGATCGGGGGCCGATGCGACAGGGCGGCCATCTGATGAAGCGAAAAAGAGGTTTGGATCAGATGGTGACGGCGATGGGAAAGTTGAAATAGAAGACAAAGCGGACGGCATGGGACGCGCGAAGAATTAGGACAGAGTTGGTCAGGGCCTAGGTCTAGCGTCTGGTCTCAAGTGCTCAAGTGTCTGGTCGTTCACCCCCCGAGAGGGGTGGAGAACAGAGGGGTGTGCAGAGTAAGTACGGACGCATACGGAGTAGAAGAGAGGGAACTTGAGGATGCGGAGCACCCATGTGCCATTAAAACGTGAGACGGCAGGAAAAGACGAAGCGGGCAGGCAGCCAGAGAGGGCACAGAGCCAGGTCCACTCCCCATGCTTCGTGCTCCAACGTCCTTGACCAGACCCCGTCCCCATGTACATGCCCATGCTCTCAGTGCCATGCCATGCCATGCCATGCCATGCCATGCCATGCCGTGCTACCTGGGCCATGAGCCATGCGGCGGCAGGAGATGAGAGTCCGTGCTGGAGTGTAGCCGCCGCAGGGGTCGGGAGTAAGAGGGTCGAGAGCACTTGCCGCCAAATCTTCAGGTGGTGCTGGGCCGGGAAGAGAGGGGGAGGGGGGGGGCGTGAGCGTGAGCGTGAGCGTGAGCGTCTGGTGAGTTTGTGGGTCATCACTGGCTCGAGGGGCTAAGCCAGCATCGAGGCCACCGATGATGGCGTGCGCGCAAGGGCCGGGGCTTCTAAAGTGGAAAGGCCACTCTGGCACTCGAAATGCTTCACCAGCTCGACGCCACGAAGCAGACAAACGTGAAGCAAGCTTCTGACCGTCATCACTTCACCACTTCACCACGCCAACATTGGATCCTGACGAGGACTGCCCCAGCTCGGATTTTTCCAACTGCGGTTTGCAGTGTTGGCTCCCATGTTGATGGCTCAATGTCGAGGCTGTGTTTGCTTGGCCACGGCTGGCCGAAGGTGAGCCCATTGAGGCAAAACAGACCTCTGCAGCAGTCGATGCGGGCGTCCTTGGGATCTGACATTGATGACGGGTTCTGCTTGGCTTCTTGGACAGCACGTGTATCGATGGCGCGTACGGTATGCTCGCTCGCAATGATTCCAGCGCTGGGCGGAATGACGCAGTGGCATCTTGTGTCCGCCGACGTCTGCGCACAGCACGCGCAAACTTGGGCCTGCGACATGCGACTGTTCGATGCCGTTGGGGTTCCCAGCACATACGTGGGCATGCCTCTTCGGGTGAATCAGTGCCCTTGCGCTCGACTGGTGCTTGAGCGGATCGTGAATGACTGACACGAGACCAGCTCGCATGTGCATGGCCACTACTCGCATTCCTCACTCAGTTAGGCCTTGCTATCCTAGGGCCAACAGATAGACACGCTGGGGACGAGGACAAAAGATCACGACAGGCACGAAGGATGGAGCATAGCAATGCGAGAGCCAGTTATCGAACAAATGCTGCAACGAGAATCCTGCCAAACGCCTATTATAGCCCAGCGTCGTCTTAACGAACCGCGTTGCCCTCGAGCTCGTCCACTGACTTGAATAAGGACCAAGTTAACACCTGCCATTGCCTGACACAGGGCGGACCAGGGGGTGCCTGAGCAGGAGTCGTGAAGAGGTGGGGTTTGCTCCGTCGTGAATCCGAAAGAAGAAAGAGGAGGACGGTCGTGAAACAAGCACTAGTAAGTAGTGTTGGTAGTCGTAGTGGTGATGGTCGTAGTAGTCGTCGTAGCAGTAGCAGTAGTAGTCCTAGTCCTACTGCTACTGCTGCTGCTTCTACTACTCTGCAAACCCCCTGGACGATGACGAGCGGAAAAGGAAGGAGATAGCAAACGAGGAGGAGGAGGAGGAACACGGGTTGAAAAGGAATAAAAAGGCAGGGGCAGCGATGATGGGGTTCGATCAGTCATGCAGGCTCCTTTAGCCGCCGCTGCATGACTCTTGACAACCCGAGCAGACTCTACCTTAAGTACGTACCTAGGTACCTGCTCAAGGTACTCCGTACCGACCTAGGGATCTAGGGATAGGGAGGTAGGCAATATTACAAAATTGACGGAGTATTCCGAACGAAGAACTATGTACCTCCCTGGCCTAGGTACTTGGTTAGATACTTCGCTAGGTACCGGGCCTACCAAGACGAAGTCGATAACTCGAGTAGCGACCCAAGCTCCAACTTAAAAAGAAGCACGTGTATCAAACATGTCGTTGGCTGGCAGGCTGCACGTCCATCGTCAATGTCTCAAACTCCCTGCCAAACCCCAAACCCTAGTGTGATTTGGGCCATGTGCAAGTGGATGCAACACAGGGCAGCCGGTATACTTCCAAGATTAGCAACTTACTCAAGTGCATAGGTAAGTGCCTACTTAGTAGGTAAGGACCTACCTGGGCGCGTATGCCGTGGTGGAAAGGGTGAGCTGGCCAACTGTTACTAGTTACTCAAGTAAGTAACGTACTTCAGTAAGTGAGTAGTTCAGAGGCTAGCCACCAACTCGCCAGGCACCTCGCAGCGCGTTAAAATATTGCGTACTTGTTGTAACGGAAGGGGGGAAAAGAGCAAAGGGAAAAAGAATGGAAGAATGGAAGAAGAACTAAAATTCGGCAGAAGTAAAAGCCTGAAAAGTCAATCACGATAGGCCTCTCGTCCTTCTGACGCAAGGTGTCTGGTACTTCGTGCGGCGTAACTGACAAGTTGCTAATCATAGTTACGTGATGATGCCGAAGCGAGCGAGCTCCGGATCAGGCTCAGATCCACCGGGCAAGGACGACATGCCGCGTCTTGGTTTTTCTCTTTCTTCATCGGTGATACTTGGCTAGTCCACTTGGTTATTGCGTCAGGCGTGACTTTTGCTTTTGCCCTCGGGAGCCGCGTGAGCGACGCAGTCCGTCAGACTGCTCAACTGGTGGGATTCATGCGCCAGCTCAACAAGTCACGATTACTAGGCACCGTTAGTAATACGCAACTAGGGACATATGCACTTGACTATTATGTATCCGTGGATTGTCCTGTCGTGTTACAAATAAGCTGCATGGCAGCCTCAGGCAAGCCCTGACAGCACGGAATTGATCGGTCGGAACCAGGCGGCTTCGAAGACTTGGATCCCCGCCTGCTAAGTAAGTAGGTAGGTACCTAAGTAAGTAGGAACGAAACATTGAATGCACAAACGAACTCCTTGTACCAAGGTGCTATTAATAAGGTGCCCAGTACGCAGTTGTTGTCATCAATCCACAACCGGCAAGACCAAGCGCCTTCTGCCTTCTTTCGGAACGAACGGCGTCCCCGGCGCGCGGCCGACTTCAATCTCCCTTTGTCAAAACGAGTCCCCGCACGCTAACCTGCCTGCATTGTGAGGCGTCGCTTCCCGGCTCAGACTGCAAGAAGAGTAACCGCACCGCTCGGCCGGAAGGTCTGGACAGACAGAAGAGGGCAGGAAGCAGGAGGTCGCCGAAGCGCCGGCCTTTCAGTAATGTGCTCCGCTAATGGAAAAAAAGTTGTTGCAGCAGGTGATAAGCATTGGTGGGGCCGCTTACAACGTGTGTTGGCGCAGAAATGCCACCAGATTTGCTCGGAGCAGGGCAAGGCTCGCCGCTGAAGGGCCCCAACGACCAATCAGCCGGGCCAGCCATGCGACTTGATGGGTCATGGCTCAGTTCCGAGTACGGAGCACCAACGAGTACCTACCTAGTAGGTAACTTACTTAAGTACGGAGTATGGAAAGCTACATGGGCCACACCGCCCATCGGCTCTGCCCGCTCAGGCGACGCCTGCCTGCCGTGTGGTGCTGGGGTGCTGTGTCGTGGCGACTTGCTTGCACAAAAGCCGGAAGCCGTATCTATCGTTGCTACCCAGTCGCTGGGCGTTTGGAACCATGCGCAGTCTTGTTGTATTCGGACGACAATACTCCGTCCGCGACGCCGTGACAGTGGACAGTGCGACTCAGGCGTGAGCCCCGAGGGAACAATGGCAGGGCATGTCAAAAAGTGGAACCCCCCTCGAGCACTCGCACGAGCTTCTCCCAGATCGGCGCGTGGCTCCAGGGATCAGTGTCCAACAGCCTAGGCCGCTTTAGGCAGCCCGGCGCTTGCTTGTTCGTGGCCGCCGTGGGGACGACGCAACGGGCGCGCACAAGTGCTGGCCCGGTGGCTTCAGGTGGCTTGTTGCCCGTCCGTCCCATGTTCGTCCATCTCGGGTTCCCATGTCAGGCCCGTCCATCAGCCTTGTCTAGACGCCATCGAGAGCGAGTAGAGGTTCGTTATGCCGCGTCATGATCCGCCAATTCTGAGATTCACTTCACAAGTCCCCCAGCAATATCAGCCACGTTATGGCATGCACTGAGCTGATGGTATCCACGAGGCGGCCCACAATTTCACGAAACGAGATGTACTCCGAAGTTTGATGGCTCGCATTGCCGAAAATTTTCCGATTCCTTGACTCCGCCTGTAACTTCGGCGCAGCAGAGCGCGTTCCGGAAAGTATCCGCTGTCGGCTGGACAAATTTGTCACCAGGGATGCGAGTTCCAACCCCTTTCATTATGAGTAGATGATTGGATCAAGGTAGCAAACAAAGGGTTGTGCTTACCTTTGTGAAGCTGAAGAGCTTTTCTTTTCAGCTGCCCGTGTTTCCGCCTGCGCCAGATCCTATCAAATAGCTAAGTATCTGAAAAAAGCATTCAACTGGTAATGGACAGACGACTCAGCGCAGCCTTGGATCTCCGGGACATTGGGCAACCGGTCATCGAGGAGAAGGAGTCTCACATCAGCCCCTAAGTGAACGGTTAGCAGGAATTCCGTAATGCCGTGGTACCGAGCATAAGCTATAAAATATTTCTTTAAAGCAGACAGGGATATCTATACATCAAGCCGTATGTTTCCTGCTGAACGGGCAAGGGGCGTGTCTCATGTCTACGGGGCACTGTCGCAACTGTCCTGGTCTTTGAAATCGATCGCTCACCGTTTCCCCACAAAATTTCTGTGGCAAGTGGTGATGTTTCGGACAAGCTTTTCGACAGAGAACAAAGCCATGCAATGTCAGACTTGTGTGTATGGGCCGTTAGTTTTCGTCATTTGCAAGGCAAGAAACATTCCATGTGACTCGCCTGGGTCGAGTGCGTGTACGAAGGCACGCGGGCAGCAGGAAACCGCGAGACACGAACCACCCAACTAAATCGATATCGTGTTTTTTGTGCTCCTTGCAGCTGGTATTGTATTTTCCTCGGTCGGAATTCTGGGGAGAGCTGCCAAAGATTTCCCTGCTGAAGGCCAGCGTCGAGTGAGTAAAGGCGCTTGGTGTGGCTGGTTGTCCTGCATTGGCTTGTCATGCTATCAACGGAATTCCACGCTCAATGTGTCTCTTGATCTCGAAATAGCATCCGCTCTGGCGTGCACAATGAGCCAGGATGCGCTGACTCGACTTGTATCTATAACTCGTAGCGCATCTGCCTTGGCAAACAGCTGCCACATAGTGGACAGAGTTTCTGCACGTCGCTCATCATTGGCATGCTTATCAGTGTGTATCTCGAGCGAACAGACCCAAAACCAAGACCAAAAAAACAGGAATTTGCGCCGCAATGCTTCTGGCAAGGGGAAAAAAATATGAGCGAGGGAGCTAGATGGTATGACCGTGCTTGATCTTGTCCCCGTCGACTATCACTTTCTATGTGCAAACCACAGATAATGAGTTCTTTGACTCGATTAGACCATTCAACTATTAGGGTGCTTACTCAATCTGAATGACTTGGCTGGATTCAGGCTGCCGTCGTGTAGAAGTAATTGGTCCACAACAGAGGACGCGAGACTGGATGTGATTATATCCAACAAGAAACCAGCGACAACAACGACAACGTCAGCCAACAGCGTCTGGCCGAGTGATATTGGGCGGTATTCATATCACCATCATGTGGGGTTGGTATTTAAAGCGCAAATTGAATAGTCAAAGGGACCTAGCAATTCTAGTCGTGGCACGGCGGCGCCTTTCACCCTCCACCTAGGCTTGCGTTCATCATCTACTCGTTTGCTCCCCAGGGTACCTTTTCCCCATCAAGGATGCGACGAGACACAGACTCTCGGACGGGCGAATTGTGGCAGGGCATATCTTGATTCTTTTAACATGGCGTGTCTCATCACAAGGTTAGAAACCATGGTGGAGACACAAGAACGCGCTGGCCCCCCCAAATGAGTTGCAGATTCGGGTACGGAGTACGGAGAAGCTCATGTCTGTCAATATCTGCGGTGAGACGGTTCGCGGCCTCGGGGCTGCTGCCTGGGTACCAGCCTGTTCGCATAGATGTCGTGGGGTGGATTAGGCCAAAGCCTACCAAGCGATGTGACGATGAAATAGTTTTGCTTCTGCAAGGGAACGTGTCTCGGAGATTTCGAGGCACGATGTTGCTGGTTGTCCGGAGGCAATTATGCAAGCACAGCCTCTGCCGTCAATTGCTGCAGTTGGCCGCGATATCGCGGGACTGGTGGAATGTCGAGTTCAAGGAGAGAAGTTTTTTGGGCTGATCAGACGTGGTAAGACGCTTGCAGGGACTCGACCTGACGACTCTGGGCCGCTCCTTCCTGAGGTGGCAATGATTAATTGCGCGATGGTTACGGAGTACTCTGCATCCATCTAGACGATTGATTGATCATTGAACCCACGAAACCAAAGACTAAGGTTGTCCGCCTCCACAAGGCGAACCATAGATGGTTTTTGGCCGAGCCAAGTGGATATTCCCGGTCGGACGGAGCAACATATCTAGGCACATACACGGTATTTCAGTTGGGAATCCCCCGTGTATGGCCCTAGTTTGTGCTCTTGCCTGTTTGGCTACTGTATTACGAGCGAGCGTACGGGTGGAGTTCTGAGAGAAGAGGCAATGTGTTGGACGGTTTGCTGGGAATAGCAAAAAATTTTTCTGGGGGCTCAAGCGGTCCCTTTTGCAGGCAGTACTACTCCGTACTACATCCCTCAGCGGCGGCCGAGTCCTGGTCCCACTCTCGAACCATCAAGACCTATGCATGTCACAGCTCCCCGAAAACAAAACTGAGCCGTGCCAGTAGCAATGCTCTCCAGAGCAATTGCTGCTGGTGCATTTCCCAGGGGGTCAGAGGTGGCAAAACAGAACCTTGCACCTGAATTCTCGCGGGAATAGCTGGCTCGCCATCACTCATGCACCTGAGGTGTGACAGCATGACATCTTTTATGTGCGTTGATCATCAATGGAACCCAAGACCGAGGCCTGATTGAGAGACATGCAGCCAGACGGCAACGGGATGTTGTGGCTGACTATACAGACAACTTGGCTGCTTGAATGGCTGGACTGGGGGATACCAGTAGACTTGGACGGCCCTGGGCCCTATGACGCAAACAGCCGCGGAAAGAGTTGTCCTCGATGGCGTCTGCGACGTACGAAGTAAATGCTGTCAAGATGGTGCCCCTATTCATTGCTGGGTTGTGTCAACCGTGTGCGAGTGCCGGCAGCAACCCTGTCGTCCCCCGGCGAGGCGGCGATTGTGACGCGGACTGGTAGTTGCTCAACGATTGGCCATCGAAGCCATGTGTTTTCTCCGTCTGCAATTTGCCTACTGCAGCAACGGACCCGGCTCGAAGATTGAAGACGCTGGTTTCGGACTTACGGCCTTGTTCGGGCTGCAGGTGGTGGTGGCCAAGGAAGGGGAAGGGGGAGGTGTGTGCCTTTAGCAACACTGGAACGGACCACTTGGCCCAGCGTGGGTGGGGCTGGCGACATTGGAGTGAATGCCACGTGGATTTGAAGATGAGCGATGAGCCCCGGTACTCCGTACTCCGCGCCTGCCTGCTTTGCTTGCTGGCGTGGCGGTACGAGACTGCGGATGCGGAGCATGTCACACTTGTTCCCTCTTTCTGCATGGCATGGCGTGGCATGGCATGGAAGCACTTGCAGTCGCAGTAACGACCAACTCCAATTATTACGTACTCTGTATTTGGAATACCGCCAGCATGCAGAGTGAATGTTTGAGCACGGGGATTCACAACACAACCATGCAGGCGCCGCGTGCCACATGCAGTGCTCGCGCTCGCCACGCCGGCAAGAGGGAGGGAGCGCCCTTTCCGGCACTCCGTACTCCGTAGGGCTGCCTCTATTCTCTGTCATGTATCACGAGTTAGGTACTAGTAGTATGTATGAGGACGTTGTCCCGTTGCAGGAAAGCGACAAGCTCCCCCCACCCCCAATGCCTTGCTCCTGCCGTGCATTGGTTCAGTCACGCACAACTATCATCACCACATCGAGATGCAGGATGATGCTCCTCTGTCATCAGAAAATCCCTTCAACGGTATGATGCAGCTCCGTCACCACTCAATAGTCGATACTTCTGCACACACCACCACCAAACCAGGGTTCTCCGCCATCCGGCACCCAAACTACCTTCTGCTGTCCCATTGCCGTAGTTCCGTTGCAAACCAAAACGTGGTGCCCTGTTTCTGTCCGTTCAATACGGTGGGTAGATGATTCAACCTGCTACACACCAAGTGCCGGTGCTATTTCTAGGCGCTGACAGTGGCCTCACAGCACCGACTCACAACCCTCATGCTTTTTGATTTCCACGATCCTCAGGTCGGCGTACGCCTCACGCCGCACGCCGCAGACTGCATCGGTCTAGCATACTGCGTAGCTGCGCCCGTTGTTGATCTTTAGCTGTCCATACGCCCTTCTACGAGATCAACACGCGTGTCAAAGTTGGGGCCCTGAGGAAGGCCGGACGTTCAGTGAATTTCCACACCGCCCTTCGACATCATTTCCCCGGCAAGACGAGTCCGCCCCACGCCAATATATTACTCGTGAAAAACTAGTACCTCGACTTCCCGATCTCAATAAACAACGGCGGGCGCGCTAGGCTGTACGCAACAACGAACGCGGCACTATCGGTTCCCTTGTTGTTCAACCAGATAGGCCCTAAAATTCGCCCGTCGGCCGTGAATGGACAGTGTCGGAACCAACTCTACACTTCGCTAGCAATGTCTCGAAAAGCAAAAGCCGGCGGTTGTCAAACCAGACCACTGGTTTTCCAGAGGGGAGCGTCCAGGCAGAAATGAGAGGCTACCTGTAAGATCCTGGTCTGACACTTGTTAGGTATCCAGTACAATGCCATGTGTTGCGCTCACCTCGGCCACGAGGACGCAACGCACACGCCTTGAACCAGGTGTCTACACACCCTTTGCAGTCAAGGGTTTCGAGTACCATTTGAACCAGCCACCAGCACGCCACACCCTCTCCACGGACCGAAAACGAGTCTGACATCAATCATATATGAAGAATATGGAGTCGTGAATCAATTCTGCAGAGCATATGACCGAAACGAGTGTTTGAGTCAGTGACAATATCCCCGGTGGTGTCCAAGCGATGCGCGTGCTCAACACAAGTTGGACTCGAGCAATCGTATGGACTCTCAATGGCTTCCGGCCACTCTTGGGGAAGATTCGAAGTGAGGGGGTTCTTGGCCAATGGAACTTCTGGCAAGGGCCTTAGGCCTGGCGCGCTCTGGACGCAAATTAATGCCCCAGCCCACTATTTCTAGTTTACAGGGGTACGCCTATTAGCACAACACCGAACACCACGCAGCACCGAACACCACGCAGCAGCTGGCCCACGATTCCTGGCGTCGACGTAGACGCGAAATACCACCCGAAGAACAACTGACGCTTGTGACTTGTCCAGCCACGACACCAAGGGTCGGTGAGACGACCAAAGTCGGCACCGTGCCGGCTTCTCTTACCGCGTAGTCAATGGGGACTTGGCATTCAGCAGCCGGGTTAACCGGTCACGCCATGCTCGGAACCACGCCCTTTAGGTTGGTGAGATTGAACTCGGATTCTTCGGGACCTGGATCTATCACCATTTGCATTCTGGCATGAGTCCATGAGGGTTTGAATTGAAAAAGGTTAGTCGAGACAGGACGGTGTGAGACACGTCCAATGCATGTGTTCCAATTAAAACTGTTTTGTTTTACCCGGGAGAGCAACTGCATTTTAAAAAGCATGCAGAGCATTCCTTTCTCCGCGTCGTGCCACGCGGTCAGTAAGTCTACGCCAATACGTCTCCCCCCCCACACTTGCGTCTGTTGATTATTAGGTCGTTAGTATTTGTCGTCAGCAGCCACTCGCTCTTCCCCCGCCGCCGCAACTCATCAGGGCCACTGAACCAGAAGCCACGAGCCGCTACCAACGCCCTTGGCGAAAGGGGGGAACGGAGGGCCGCATCTTGGTGGCAGTGGCTGCTTGCTAAGAGGAGCCAATATACCATCTCCGCTGATGTGGTTTACTTCCTGAACACGTGGCAGATGCCGCTCGTGCCATCTCACCGTCCGTCAATGCCGAAGGCTCAAGTACAATAACACTGGGTGCTCATCTGGTGATAAACACGCTTCCTATGGACTCTATCGTCTAAAGCTTTTTTTTTTTTGTTACGCAGAGGGTTTAAGGAAGCTAATCGTTCTGCCCGTTGCAAAACCTTCACTGCCAAAATGGCGAGACCAGTTGCCTCAACGTCGCGCAGCGTTGGGAACCAGAGTGAATCGGCCTGTGCTGCCCCCCCATACTTGGTCCGAGGTGGGAGTGGATAAATCGGGACCTCCCGGGCTACACCATGTCCTGATGCAACACAGGTATCATTACACATTACACGTGTAGGTACATTTTTCTGGTCTGGCCAACGCCGAGCGATGCACGCCACAGGATGAAACGCCATGCCCGAAGCTGCGTGGACCTGAGTGGTGTCCGGCAATACAAGCCCTGTTCTGTACGCTGTGCTCCGTACTTTATCTACATACAGTACTCCGTACTGTTCAGCGACCCCTGACGATGCGCACAGATGTACTCCGTATGGGACTTTGATAATCTCTTCCGGGGCCAAGGTTCGGGCAGTCCGGTGCAGAAATTCGACCCCTTTGGAGGAAAAAAGTGGGACCTCGGCCGGCTTTCAGTCCCTTCCCTTCATGCTGCCGTCCTTATTTGCCATTGACAAGAAGGACCATGAGTCCGTGACAATGCTGGTGGGTGTTGCCGGGCGGCGACCCTCAGCTTACAAACACGTGGCTCTGCGTTAATATTTGCTATTATTGACTTTACTGTCACTAATACAAGCAAGCGTGTTTTAGCGCCGACCAAGTCAAGTCTATGAAATTTCATTCGGTCCAACTTCCCACTTCAATGAAACCTCAGTGCCGGTCTGGGGCGTCTGATGGGTCAACCGCAGGTGAGGTAGCCTATCTTCTTTCACAATGATACCGATTTTTGCGCACGGGAGCGACCTCATTTTGTTCTACGCACCCCTGTCACGAAGCTGGGGACAAGGGCAGCCTGACCGCGAGAGACGGCGTCTCATATGATTGAGGTCTCGGATAATGATATACATTACCGAAAACTGGTGAGCCAAAATTTGGTCCTCCGAGTCTCACTGTTGAGGCTTTGCCTGTCCTTCCAGCAGAATTTGGCCTCCTCCAAGACTACGCTACTGAGCGTCTATTTGTCAAGTGTCAAGGCTGTATCTAAAACGGCGTCAGAGCCAGCAAGATGAGAGACATTGCCAAAGGGCCCGCATGTCTAGTCCCTTTTCTTGTTTCTTGCTTTTTGATCGATATGCCTCTTTACTTTGACACACGCCCCCTCTCTCTTTGTTTCACAAAAAGGCAAAGGAGGAGGAAGAAACCCAATGACAAGAGTCGAGTGTGCAAGTCTTCGCGGCTGGCTTCATTGTCAAATCCACGCCCCGTCCGCATGTCATCCGGTCTATAACCAGAGGGCCTGCTTCATATTACCAGTGGTAGTAGTCATCAGCTTACGAGCTGGAATCCTGAAGCATGAGAAGTACTTGGCGGTATTCCCGGGAAGCTCACGGCAGCATACCTCATTGCCTGTGGAGTGTCATGGTCGAAGTCCAATGGTCAACGGCTAAAAATTGGCCATCCAGTCGCACTGGCACGGGCAGGCGGGGAGGCCGACGGAGACGAGGGGATTTAAAAAAGAAACGTGGCAAACAATCGACATTTCCTTTGAGAAGCTTGGCCCCAGCAAGGGTGTCACATGCACCAAGGCGTTGGGCGAATCCTCCCAATCTGCCACACCCGGGAAGGGTCAAGGGCGATTCGTGTCAACCTTACTCTCTCGGCCGGAGAGACTGGACTGACCTTGCCGCCATGCGATACCGGCAGGCAAGTGGCCGTTGACCCTCGACGGCGCTTCTCCAGCATGTGCCTCTTCTTGCCCGCCCGCCGCCTCTCTTCAAAGAGGGGGAGAGAGAGAGGGAGAGAGAGATGGATCAAGGGAGCAGGGTTATTCCATGCAAGACTGTCCGCCTCACCACCATGCCGAGGTACTACTCACGGCAGGATCATCAATGCCTTTTTCTTTATTTTTCCCTTTCGCAGATATGTAGTTACTCCGTAAAAGCGCCCCGTAATGCTGACCCAATTCCCAGGGGTGCAACCCATTTCGTTCGGGGAACACAGCCGGGTCTCTGTTCGCTTCCTTTCTCTCGATCCCATGGGATTGGCTATACCCAGGTGCCCCTGCTAGCTTGGCGTCGCGTAGAAGAGAAGAAAAAAAGGAATATTCCAGAACTGGGTTTGTGCTGCTTTACGAGTTCGTGGCGCTGGTGTGACTCGGCGACTCGCCAAGGCCGGGCGAGAGCAAAAATGGAAACAATTAATAATTATCAAGACGGGCAGGGGTGTGAGAAATAAAAAAAAAAAGCAATAACGGACGGAATGGAATACATGGTTGGTCGGTTGCGATTGTTGAGCCGTGCGAAACCAAACAAACGGCTCTAGGTTAGGCTGCCTGTCCGAGGCGCTTCGAAACGGCATCGAGATGGGATCTATTGCCATGCGAGGATTTAATGTAAAAAAAATTCTCAAAGAAGTGAAAAACACACACAAGTCGATAAACTACCCGTCCCCGGATTGTCGGCACCGTTGTAGGAATCGTTCCGCACCCAATGAAACCAAACGCCAACGCTTTCTGTTTTACAACAACAACAACAACAACATGACTCTCCTCGTTGCAGCTCGCGGATGCGCGAAACCAGGGTGCCATGCGTGGCTTATATCGACGCGGGCGCAGCGTCGATTCGCCAGCCCTTGCTTCGCATATTCATCTCAATCGCCTTCCAAATCTGCTCTACAACCTCCTTGTCCCGGAAGCGAGAAGCGTCGGCGCCATCGCCGCCGCGCCAGCGGTCGACGCCCGTCGAGAGCACCCTATGGCCCCAGCTGCGGATGCTCTCGGGGGCCAGCTCTCCCCGCCAGCCAACAAAGACACCGAGCGTGTGCTTGAACAGCTCGTTGGGGCTGCTCCACTTGTAGTTCTTGAACTGCCACGTCTGCCCCGTGGTGAAGACGGCCACCACGCGGTTCCAGTACTCGGGCTTGAACTGCTCGGAGCCCTCGACGAGGATGAAGCGCAGCGGGCGGTTGGGGTCGATGGCCCGAACGACGCGCTGGACGTGGAGCATGCTGGCCGTCGAGCCTCCGGCGTCCGGGGGGGTGAACTTGCCGTCCTCGAGGAAGGACCTCGCGTTGGACATGCGGAGGAGCGACGAGGCAGACGGCGAGAGGAGGATGATGGGGTCCGGTCTCCTAGCCGGACCCTTGGGGTTGAGAGGGAGGGAGGACGCCGCGCCGGGTGCCGAGACCTGGGACTTCTTTTGGATGAACGGGGCCGCGAGCTTGCGGACGTGCGAAAAGTCCTGGGCAAAAAACGATTAGCGCCTCTCGATCGCGCCCGGACAGCCCTGGCGGTTGGGGAAGGGGGGGAAAAGGAGACGGGCAAACGGTCTCGAGACACACCGCGGGGACTGATGCATACTGTAGGCTTGATCCCTCTTAGCACGGTATTCCGGTCTCCCATTCTGCGCTCTCCGTCGTAGACGCTCGCCAGGCGCGGATCCAGGCTGCCCTTGCCGGCTCTGGCTTGCACCGCGGTCGACGCGGCTCCTGCTTTGGTCGCGGGGGCTTTGCCGGCGGCGGCGGCGGCGGCGGCGGCGGCCTCGGCATCCCCGGCGACGGACTTGATGTATTCGCTCTCCTCGCTGGCCGCCTCCAGCCAGGTGATTAGGTCGAGTCGTTCGATGAAGCCCAGGTTCTGCACCTTGCCGGTTGACCCGGCGGCCGCGAGCTGCTCGTTGAACGCCGTGGCCGACGCATTGTACTCGGGGATGGCGAGCTCGCGGTTCAGCCAGGCAAAGTGGATGCTGCGCAGGTCGACGGGCTTGTCGTTGGAGATGAAGCGCGTCGGGGTGTCGATGGCGAGGGCGATGCCCTGGGCCGAGAACTGCAGGTGACTCGCCTGGGAGAGGGGGCACTCCTCGGCGGCGGGGTCGTCTGACGCGCTGGGGACGAAGGGCTGGCTGCTGGATATTGCTTTGCGGAGGAGGATGAGAGGGTCGTGGTCGGCGGAGGCCATGACGGCGGGCTGGCTGGCGATGCTTCCTTTTGGCGGGACGGCATGCGATTGCCGCGGAGGGTTGGTGAGGGAGGCGGCAGGGACTCGACTCGTCGATCGAGTGTCGATGCAGATGGCCGAGCGAGGAAGACGACGAGGCACTGACGCCGACGCTTCTCCCTTGCTCACGTCGGTGGCTGGCAATGCTTGTCTGTCGTGGTGCGACGAGGCTGTCGGAAAAGTTGTCGAGTCGGAGCTGTGGTTTGGTTTGGGGGTACCAACCTGCTGGGGTCACCTGACCAATCAGCGCTCCGTGGGCGACGTCCATGGACGGCCGGCCGGCAAAAGGGTCTCCCGTGAAGACTGCGAGTCTGCCGCAGTATAGACTCGCGATGTTTATGGAAACAACTCTTCCGTTCCCGTCTTGCTCCCGCGCGCAGACTTTACGAAGCAGCAGCCAGTTTGCCTTTCGGTCCGGCACTGAAGCAGCGGGGCCACGGCGACAATACGCCTGACGAGCACAAGATCAACCACCGGCATGGGCATGGGGTCAGTCGCCATGATTCACCATCCATGAGGCACAACATGATTCCTCTCGGCATCATGTGCTTCGGCGACTAGGCTCCGAAAGCGCCCACACGGCCAAGCGTCCGATGTATGCAGGGCCGCGCGTTAGAATCTTGACCTGACCGTCTAGCTGCTCGACCAGCGGCAACGGCCGGCTTTCCGACACGTCTGATGCCTGACACAAGCTGCGTCGTGGGTTTGACGTGGAACTCGGGCAGGGCAGGTCACGTCATCAGTCACTTGCAGACTGTGCGTTTGGGCACATCAGTAATCAGTACAATAATAGCACGCCCACATGATTTCCGCCTCCCGGGCGAACCGGTTCTATGTTGTCTACCTCCACCATCACCACGTGCATGCGTGAGACCAAATCAACGACCACTTGTCAGCCAAAATGCAACATGTGTACTATTGACTCGCAATCGAGGCTCACACGCCAACGAAATATCACGAGGCCATTGAAATGAGGTACATGCTCCACGAGTACACGGGACGGCCTGGAGAGGCGCAGCATCACACCCCTTGCGGAAGGCGCATACACAGTGCAGCAGGGCAAGAAAGGTCCAAGTTCTGATCTCGTAGCCACCTGGCCATGCTAGAATGTACTGTACTAATCATCTCGAGCACTCTTGATATGCAAAACTGAGACGCTTCATCGCGACCACCTATGCCGCCCTGTCAACAAAGCTACGACTAAAGCCGCCTCCCATTGACTCCCACTCTTTTACCACCCAACTCTTGCGCCGACGCCGTGGACCCCATGCATAAAGAAAAGGCGATGCGTGGAGAGGAAAAGAGAAAAAGACAACGCGATGGAAAGAAGAAACCAACACCGGGAAAATAGCAAGCCGACACGTGTAACGTAGCATTTATATGGCGAAAACAAGCTTCATGCGCTCGTATGTATAGAAGCTCACGGCAACCATGGGGATCACCTTGACATAGCCAATCGTCAACCCAACAAAGAATCCCCGGAAACCACGCTCTTGGAAGATGAGTCGGGCTGTCTCGCCGAGACGCATCTTGTGACCATCGCCAACGGCACCGCTTACTTGCATGCGGCGCCTGATCACCTCCAATGGGTATGACGAGGTCTGTGAGATCATGCCGGCGATGCCGCCACTTGTGAGCTCGGCCCATGATCGGAGTGGTGCGGGCTTGTCGGAGGGCTGATTCTTCCGCCGGGGGAGAGTGGTGTACTTGACGATTGAGGGGTGGCGCATCAAGTCGCTGACGGTATCGTGGGTGAGGAAGGACATGCCTGCGTACGGAAGCATGCCCAGCAAGGTCGGGCCGAAGCCGCGGTAAAAATTGACGAGCCCCTTGTTGGGAACGACGGAGCTGGCTACGGCGGCAGTGGACTCCACAGCGGCAGCAACGGGGGCCGGGGCTCTGGGAAGTCTTGCCGTGGCTGATTTCTCGACCGGGCTCGAGTTGTAAATCTGCCTGCAGATGGAGGACAAGGACGAGCGGCCGTCCTTTTTTGTTTCAAACGCCAGGCGTACTCGGATGAGTTCCAGGGGGTACGTGAAGAAGACGGATGTGACGCCGGCAAGGCTGCCGCTGAGGAGGCGTCGCAGCGGTGATTCATACTCCTTGCCGGGAATGATGACGGCTCGGATCTGCTCATAGGCAAGGAACTTGATGCCGGCATAAGGGAAAATACGCAGCAGCGTGGCGGAGTGGCCTCGGAAAAGCCCCCGGCCGCCTTCGAAGCGGTAAATGTCCCTCATGGCGGTTGCGACGCCGAATGAAGAACCGGTATATTTTGCAAACTGGGGGTTGCTGGCCTGGAAGAGGATCTTTACTCGATCTAGCGGTGCAACGATGGTCTTGGCCTGGCGAGGGAGACAGTCAGCAGGTGGATGGCTCGAGGACAGTGTACGGGCATCTGAGGATTGGCCTTACAGCGCAGCCGGCCAGCCCGCCGGCGACACCGGATCTCCAGACATAACCCCAGGATCGAGTCTTGTTTCGGGGTGCCATGGCTTCGTCGTCGGTGGGACACACAGCCGGGTCCCGCGTACTGGGGACCGCAGCAGCCGTAGTGGCGGCTCCAACGCGTTGGCGCACTCCGTCGCGGGCGATTTCCGTCATGGAAGCATGATCCACGAGGGGGGAGGACGTGGGCATTCCGGATACCGCCAGCGCGCGGTCTGGTTGTTGCGGTGCAGGAACTTCAAGATGACCGACGCCGCATGCCGGCTGTGCTGGCGTAGGGGTATGTTGGTGAGGGTTTGTTGCGTGGACAAGACCTGGCCAATTTCCCCAATCAGAAACGGTGCGAAAAGATGTCTGCAAGCGGAGGGGAGAAGCAGCGATTGTATGCGTGATGCGTGATGCGTGATGCGCGTTGCGCGGGCGTGTGTATGTGCAAAAAAACAAGCGTGGCCGGAAAGGACGAAGGGGTTTGGAGTTTCGGCACGCCACGGGACGGAAGCCGGCTACGGCTGCCCACGCCCACGAGAGCTTGCAAGTAACTTGGGTACTGATGACGTCCGCCAACGCCCGATTCCCGACAATGAAGTCTCGTGTGCAACGGCTAACGCCTTGCGCCGCTGGCCAATGGGGCTCCTGCACGCCGCAGCGCCCTCTCCAGGCTCCAGCCGAGGATTACCGAAACCCCTGGCTGAGCCGAAGCCAGTCGCCAATCGCAACGGCTGTATTTTCCGTGACAACTCGCCACTCGCCTCGCCCATCTTCTCCCGCACCTCGACTCTCCCGCCGCGCACTGGGTAGCTAATCGATGCCCGCGGCCATATCCGTCTCATGTCCGGGCCGGCACAGGATGAGAGGGACCCTGACACCGCCTCCAGCATCCTCTTTCAAAGCGACGACAAGTCTGTCGTCTTGCTAGATATCCCACGCTCACTCGAAGAGGCACAAGTTCTGCCCGGCTGCCGACTGCGGCGCCGGGTCTACTCGGACGCGCCGCCGACTGCGCCCTTTCCGACACCGGATCCGAAGAGGAGTCGACGTCGGGCTCGTCCGGCTGGCCGTCCCCCCGACCCCGACCACGCGTCTGACAATGGCGGCCCCGGTGCCGCACACGACTTGGCGGCGCAGACCCCTGCTGCCCAAATAGCCGATCTGATGACTGCGGCAACTGTTCAACGTGCACTGCAAGTGCTGTGCGACAGGCACAGCGGCCCATTTCATCTTCCTCGCAAACATTTTCCCGCGGACACGGAGGGTGTCGATGCGAATCCATCAACCGCGCTGCCGGTCCAAGACGCCACACCGCTCCACGGGTCCATCCAGGACCTGAGACAAGTCTTCGTCGACACCGCGCCGGCATTCAAGCTGGTCGTGCTTGACCCTCCGTGGCCAAACCGCTCTGCCAGGAGACGCGGCGACAAATACGCCACCGCCACCAATCTGGATGAAATCCGAGCTTTGCTGACGAGCATACCCATGTCAGCGCACCTCGCGAGCGGTGGCCTGGTGGCCATCTGGATCACCAACAAAGCCAGCATCCCCGAGCTTCTCACCTCCCCGACGGGGGTATTTGCCGCGTGGGGCGTAGAACTTGCCGCCGAATGGACGTGGCTCAAGGTCGCGGCCACGGGAGAGCCTCTCTACGACGTCGCGTCCGCCTGGAGGAAGCCGTGGGAGAAGCTCCTCGTGGCCAAACCCGTCGGGGCACCGGCGCCGCCTGGCCTGAGAGCCAAGGTCATTGTCGCCGCGCCAGACGTGCATTCCCGGAAGCCAAGCCTGCGGCTGCTCTTCCAAGACGTTCTGGGACAACAGGATTACCCCGGCCTGGAGATATTTGCCCGCAACCTCACGGCCGGGTGGTGGAGCTGGGGAGATCAGGTCCTCCATCTCCAGGGCCAACAGTGCTGGGAGCAATTACCGTGAACGATGCCCAGCCCGTCCCGCGAGACCGTTGTACCCCAATCCTGCATTTCTATAGTTGCCGTCGCCACCGGGCGGCCTTTTACAGGCCCGTAATATACAGACATGCCTGCGTGTTGGTACACGACTCCTCCTCCCCCATTCGACCTTGGACACGTCCCTCCCCACGTCCAGTCCTGTGCGCTTGAAACCGTTTCGCCGCCGAGCGGTCTTGGTAGGTCCCCGCGACCTACGCGCCCGCGGCGGCATCCCTGCTCTGCGCCTCCCTCGGCACAGAATCCCACTTGGGATCCAGTGCCACTCCGTTATCCCACTTGACTTCTCCCCTGAGCATGCTCTCCGCCAGCTCCTTCAGCCCTCTCCTCTCCTTGGACATGTCCTCCTTGCTCTTCATTGCAATCTCAAACCTGTGCTGCTTGATCTGCTCCTCGTTTCTCTTCTCCGTCAAGTCCTCCCTCTTCTGCCAGAGCTCGTGGCTCCACGGCTCCAGGTCGGCGGGCGCCTCGGGCCACTGGAAGGGCTTCGCCAGCTCGACCGTCATCACCTTCAGCGGCTGCGGGCGGTACCACGACCGCGAGTGCGAGTTTCGCTGCGTGAGGGGCTGTTGCTTCACGTAGGACCGCACCTTGGTCACCTCCACGTTGTATAGGTTCCACAGGTAGTCGCGGAGGTCGAACTTGGTGAAGCGCAGCGGTACCTGGAAGCAGGCCTCGTTGGGCGGGAGGTGTTCTTTGCGGAGGAGGGTGATGACGTGGTTGGGGCTGCGTGGGTTCTTGATTAGCTTTGGGGACGCGAGAGCGACGACGACGCTCGGGGGGGGAGGGGGGCATCGCACAGAAAGACCTGTTTTCTGCCCAGCCTGAAGCCGGGCAGCTGGCGGGCCGCTGCTTTTGCTGCTTCGGCCATTGTGTGCTGGCTTTGGCGTGTGTGAGGTTTTCGTCGTGATGAGCTCCGGGCTGCTGTCCCAAAATGTTTCTCGGGGAGAGTCGTGATTGGTCTGGGGGGCAGGGGTGTGATTATGTAAGCGGGACTCGTGAGTCGTGACTCTGGTTCTCTCTGTTCTTTACCATGTTGAACGAGATCAATGTCGTGATGATAATGGCGAATGGATTTTCTACTTGGTTTCTCATGCTCTGACTCAACTGCTACTAGATGCGTAGTGGCCGCCGCCAACGATTCACTGCATGCAAGCGACGCACACAAAGGTCACGTGGCGAACGGTTGCTGGTGTCCGGCACGAAGAATGCTCGATCCACGGAATGGCAGGTAGTGCAAGTAGACCTGGGGTCCTGTGTCTTTTTTGCATTATCCACCTAGCTCCGTCATATCGTCTACCCGCTTCTTCAGCCACTCCCAGCAGTTGACGTCCTCGTACTTCTTCTTCTCCCCTGGCGCGAGACACCCGTCCAGCACGGCGCACGTCTCGTGAAAGCCGAAGCCCCAGAAGAAGCCTATGCTCACTCGCTCCTTGCCACTCCTGTTCTGGGCTCGGTGGACAGTGCTGAGGTATTTGCCGTTTGTGATTCTCTGTAGACTATCTGCAATGTTTACTACAAAGGTGCCCGGAATCGGCTTCGCATTGATCCATTGCCCGTCTCTATTGAGAACCTGAAGCCCGCCAACACCGTCTTGCCAGAGGATGGTGAAGGCCGGGAAGTCTGTGTGAGAGCCGATGGAGACTCTGGAATCGGGGTTGACGGGGGCCACGACCGAACCCTCTGGGATTGGGGGATAGTAGTTCATGAGCATACCGGCATCGGGATACACGACCTTGCTGTCGAGTGCGGTTTCAGGAAGCCCCAGCGACAAGGAAAACGTACGAGTAAGAGCTCTCGCTAGGTGTAGACACGACTGGTAGTGTTTGAGGAGCGCGCTTTTCAGGTGAGGGAGGTTTCTCGTGTTCTCCCAGTGGCCCTCCTCCATGTGGATGTAGTTCATGACGTTTTCCGGAATGCCCTGTACGTCTTCGACCTCGGGGTCGTTTCTGGGATCATAGGTGAAGGAAAAACTCTCCCGCAGGTCGACGCCCTCATCAGGGTTGATTTGCTGAGTGTCTGGGGCTCGGTAGCCATTGTAGCAAGCACTTTCGGTTATGGATGCCTTGTTCTTTGTGTCCAAATCTTGGCGGAAAAACTCTAGGGCTGCATTGTAAGAGGCCTCTGTGATGTCTTGGGGAATGCCGTGGTTCTTGATGTAGAAAAACCCCGTGTTGGTGGCAGCACTGCGAACCTGGTGGGCAACGGACTTGCGATTCTCGAGGGACGAGCTGAAAATGGGCGACACGTCGATGACGGGGATCTCGGAGGGGAGCGCATCTCTCAAGGGCGTCCGGAGGATTGTGCGGGTGACTGGTCCTGTTGGGGATGCCACCCTTATCGTGGTGGTTTCCTTGATGCTGGCCATGCTGAAAAGATTTGACGACGATGCCTGCCAAAGTATCAGAAGGCAGAATGCCTTGATATGAGACGCGAGGGCAAGCAAAACAACCGCGACGAGAGACGAACAGACCTTGGCAGTCGATAGATGGCCAACGGTGCGGGGCTTCCAAGTTGCACCAAAGTCAGATCGAGTCGGCAAAGTCCCAAGGCGACTTGTCTGTCTGCCAGCCCTGGATACGTGATGTGCTATGAGCAGGATTCAGGCTATATTTCATCTTGGCTGACCCTCTTGTTCCTGCTATTAGTTAGTCTCATGCAGATTGTCATTGGCGGACATAAACGGCCAAGAAGGGTGGAACAGGTAGAACCGACATATGGGATAAAATATGTCTGGCATACTTTCCGGGCAACGCTGTTGTTATGCACTGCCCAGATGGTGGATGTGTAAATGCCCGTGATGGCAATTGCACAGCTGTGCACGTGTAGCCTTTTTATGCAGGCCACTGTCAGTGCCACGTGCCACCGGCGGGCTGCACCTCACGCCTGCCTCACGCCTGCCTCACGCCTGCCTGCGCCGTGAGCACGGGGTGCAAGTCAATGAATTCGCTTGCTTCAAACATTCCTCTAGTTCTTCGCCAGGCGCGGAATGCCGATAACCACAGATCCCTACCTGCTGGCGACCTGCAATCACCGCCTTCGAAGGACCTACGGTTGGCTCCTTTGGCACAATGTCGACCTGAGCGACCACCATGAATGAGAGGACAAGCACGTTGCCCAAACAACACTCTTTGTCACGCCACAGCGGCCTCTTTCATAGCGCCTGGTGCGCCGAATTCCTCGCCAGGAAAACCGTCCTCTTCTGATCCAATCAAGTCAACCCTTCAGTCAGCCAGCATGGAGACGCCATCGTCACCATGCAACACGCCTCGACCACGCCGCGCCAGAACGTCATCGCCATCCCAACCCAGTACCACCTCCTCTGCGCCGCAGTTGGCTGTCGGCGTCAAGCAGGAAGAGGAAGACAAGCCCGCTGTAATAGAATCAATAGATCCGTACGACCAAGGATATGAGAGCTCGGTCGATGCTCCCGTTATTGAAGTGACTGATATCCGGCTGGAGCTGGAGGAAGAAAAGAGAAGCTACCCCGGAGCAAGTACGTGGGCGGAAGAGGAAGAGAAACTGTTTGAGCTTTTGTTTCAGAGGGCGCATATACCGTTACTTCCGGCGCACTGGCATGTTGATTTTCGGGGTATACCCGTCGTGGATAGCATCTTCTCGCCCAGCGATGAGGTGCCATCCATCATTTACAGCCGATCGACCAAGAAGGAGTTTCAAGGTAAACGCAGCTATAATTCTGAATGCCTCGAGAAGTAAATCCCCGCTGCTAACACTAACATGGCACGCAGCCACCATGGCCCTCATGCGTCTCATCGACCTGACATCTTCTGTTCGAACCACCGTCCAGTCAGGTCTGCGGAAGAAGGCGACACTGCTTATCAAAAGGTGCCTGGACAAATACATCGCGTGGGCCGCTGAAGACGGAGGCTATTCTCATCTCAAAATCGTTCCAAATATCACCACCGCCATCATGGATGTCGAGCTGGGTGAAGAAGACATCACGAGCACCATGAAGAATCGCATGCGTGCGCTAGCCATGGCCCAAAGAGAATTCTTGAGGGTTGATCGAGATGATTCGTTCTGGGACGTATCCGACGTTGAGGATGGAGTGAAGGGCGCCGACTTGTCCACCTTGTTGGTAGAAAAGTACGTGAAGAAAGTTGAGGAGCTCAGCGTGACGGCCAAGGCGCCGTCCGGAGATGGCTCTCGTCAGAGCACACCAAGACCACGGAGCCCATCACCCGGCGATGCAACAACAACAACAAGAGCGCGAAGCTCGCCGCCATCGACACCCGCCGGATCGATCCATGATGAGCAACAGAATACTGATGCGCAAACCAGATACAGGCGCGAACCGGCCGTTGTGTACGGCCTCTTTATTCTCCGCACGTCCGTCTTCCTTCTTACCGTCGACAGCGCAAAGGGCGACTCCGCGTACGTGAGTTTCCACGTAGACTTGCATTTCATGGACCGTCATCAGAGCGTGTGGAATGCGCTCACGGCAGCGATGGCTGTATGCCTCGCAAGAGATCAACTCTGCAAGCGGATGAGCGATTTTGAAGAGTTGCCCTTCTGCACCCAAGACAGTGCAAGCGAGGCATAGAATCTAGCCGTATATGCACGTACAGGTCTTTTCCTGAGCCGACGTCGAGCTAGTGCTCTATAGATGTACCCTTGGGAGCCAACGTCAAGTAAGAGCGTCGTCGTAGCAATACTCGCCAGAAACATGTTGTAGTCAGCACCAAAATACATAATACATGCAACATCGAATACAGTATTGGTGTTCATTTAGGAGAGTCGGCATCCCTGACACCCCTAAATGTACAATGCGATGCCCCCGTGCAAATCCATCTATCAGCCTCAAACGCCCGACAATGACATGGCCTCTGTATTTCTTTCCTGTCTCTCCCCACGCGCTTTTATCGCACCGTGCTTCCGTCTCACCCAAAAGTACTGACTGACTCGCTCTTGATATATGTACATGGCTCTAGCTTCGAAAAAGGAGAAGAGAAAAAAAAAGTTTTAAAAATGCCGCTGGGTCCGTCTACCCTCTACCGTGCGGTATTCTCTATGGTACAGAATCACCTAGAAGAAGAAGAAAGAACGAGCAAAATCACAAGTCCTCTCTCTCCGGGGGCACCAGCACCGCCAGCTGGTGCAGCAAACGCTGGTACAGGAACAGCATGCACCCGCTCTGGATGAAGGTCCACACGCCACGAGGGCCGACGCCACGGAACCAGCCGGCCAGGCCCTCGGTGCGGTAAATGACCCTGAGGCCGGTGATGACGGAGGATGTCTGGAGGGCGATGGCACCGGGTTGCGGGCGGTGCGTGCTGGGCGACGACGTCGAGATGTGGCGCTTCTGAGAGGAAGCCACGTCTTTCAACTTGGACACGTGGTCCGAGGGGGGTCCGTTGACCTGTGTTTGGAGGCGCGTCTTGACCACGTCGAGGGGGCAGGTGATGACTCCGGCGAGGCCGCCTGCCGCTGCGCCGGTGACGAGTTCGAGCGGCACGCCTATCTCGCGGCTCTGCTTGTACACGCGGGCCCAGGCGTGGAACTGCTCCCAGAACATGAACTGCAGCGCGGAGAAGGGCAGGTCCCGGTACAGCGTGGCCTTGTACCCGTAGAAGAGGGCCGAGGCGCCCTCGGTCCGGACAATGGTGCGCGCGGCGTCGAGCGTGCCCCGGTAGTTGTAGCCGGATCGGAAATGGGGGTTGTCGTACCGTCCCTGGAGCTGCAGCCGGGTCTTGAGGACTTCTGAGGGAACGTAGACGACGGAGGCGGCGAGGTCGCCGAGGAATCCTGGCAACGCCGTCAGCGACCCCGACGTGCGGAGTTGTCGGGGCCGGGCCCCCGACTCGCGTCGCGCGTCATGTGTTCACGGTCGACTCACCTGCCGAAAGATATGCCAAGTGGTGCTGCAGTCCGTGGTCGATCAGGAACCGCTTGCTCCATTCGTACGTGCCGAAGAACAAGACGGTGCCAGGGAACGAGCCGCCCAGCGCGGGAATCCACCCGCCGTACAGACCTCGTCTTAGGCCCTCCTGCCTCCATATCGTGTAGTACGACCGTCCCAAGGACGTGTACTTTGGGGGGATGTTGGGATCGCCCTGCTGCCGCGTCTTGACCGTGTCCAACGAGTGCATGAGCAAATCGCCCGTTGAGCCGCCAATGCCGCCGGCGATCATGGCCTGTGCCCCCCTCCCAAAAGGAGAGCTGTCAGTGCTCCGTGGCTCCATCGTAGCGCCGGGCATTCGCGGACAGGAAGACGTACATGAAGATAGGGCGGGCGGCCTTCGGTCTCGATATCCTCGCTCTTCATGGTGTGCCCACGATCGGAGGCGGTGACGCCACTTCTTCCCGGCGAGTGTTTTGTGTGGAAACCAGCATGGCGAGGCGACTGCACCAAGCCGACGACGTGCTCGGCGCTGCTGCTGGCGCCGGCCGAAGCTGACGAGCCGGCGGAGAATGAGCTGGAGAGTTGTGAGGCGAGGGGCATGGCCCAGACGCCGCCGCCGTAAGATCGCAGAGAAGCAAAAGGACGGGGGAGGTAGGGGCGCCGCTTGGGTCGGGGATTTTCACGGGTCGGACGAGGTGGGAATTCGCAATTCCAAAAGGCCCCAGGAAAGAAACAGACAAGGTGAAGACGAGGTTCGTCTAGGACGCAACGCTGAGGGAAGGCTGGACGAACGCTCACGCCGTGCTCGACTTGTCCATCTTGCGTCAACGTCGAGGATGTGGTCAACGGCCGTCCTGCCACAGCTTTTTTCGCACCGGTACGGAGTACGTACCGACTTTATCCCCGAACCACTTTTTCGTTCTCCGTTCTGTGCCTGGGTGCCCGGGCCCGCACAGGCGTGTGCCTGCCGCTGGCGGGCGAGTCCGCGCAAGACAAAGCGCGAGCACAGGCACTGAGCCCTCTGCCGCCTGAAGGTCAGCGGTCAAATGGTGAACCGCAGCACGCGGCGGTTTGGTCGTGCCTGGAGGTACCGAGTACCCACCGAGCATTGGGTGAAAGCTACAGAGTAGTAAGTACTCCGTATTCATCTGTCAAGCACGCAGCCGCCGATTGATCTATCTCGAGTAGTTACTCCGTACGTAATGTGCAATATTGCCTGGCAACACACAAATCCGTCCGTCCCCCCCCTCGTCACCACACCAGCTTGCGCTCATGCTCCCACCACCTGACCGGCCCAAACTTCCCCCACGGATAGACAATGTGCGTGATCCTCCCCGTCAGCAACCGCGTCGACACCGGCCCGTACGTGTTGCTGTCCAGGCTCGACCCCGGCGGTCCGTCTCCTTCCACCCAGACGTGGCCCTGCGGTATCCTGACCGTCGCGATGGGATACGGCTTCTTGGTCCTCACCACGTCCCCCTCCAGCGCAACCACCCTCTTGACGGCCGTCACCTCTGGATGGTATGGACTCCTATATCGCGGTCAGTCAGAAGCTGCTTACACTTTTGCACCTTTTTCCTTTTTATTTCTCTTTTTTTCTCTTTTTTTTTTACGAAAAAAAAAATAAGGTTTTCGAAACAAAACCTCCCCAAACAATTGCTTCCCCCCCCGGCCGTGGGCAAACCGCCAGGGTCAGGCTCACCAACCTCAATGTCACAACCATGCCTCGCTCCAGCCCTTCCTGCGGCGACCACTTGTAATTCCAAACAAAGTCTCTCCGCAGCGTCGAGTCCTTGCCCGCGTTCAGGAAGGGGTGCATGGATGAGCCGTCGACAGACGTCAGCTCCGCGACGTGCATGTTGAACCACGCAATGACGGGAAGCCACGTCGCGAAGCCCACCAGTTTCACGGCAACGGCCTTGGCTAGCCCGGATCGTCGTGCTGTTCGTAGGCGCGACCACATTGGGCCCGACGGCATCGATGCATCGAACACCTACCGAGAGAAGTAGACGGCGGCGCGGGAAGCGTGGGTGTAAAAGAGAGAGTCGGGTTGCCGAGTCGAAAACTGTGGCACGTGACGTCGACCTTGATCCTGGCCAGATCTTGGTGGCGCCCGAGTCGCTGGATGGCGCGTCGACAGCCCCCGTCAACGTCACGTCACGTCACGTCTCCGACGCCGGTCCGGACATGGCGCTCGCGTCTGGTCTCGTCTACTTCTACTTGCGACATCATTCGTCGAGCTTCTACTCTGCTTCAATAACAATTGAGGCTCCTGCTTGCATTGTGTAATGTCCTAAACTTTATGTTTCCTTTTGATGCAGCTGCTTCAATCTCCTAACGCTGTTTTGAAGGCGTCACGTGCTATTTCAAGACAGCTACGTGAAATGCCAACATCGACCAGACTCTTTTGTTACCCACCCATGTCATCCCCATAATCGTCCACATAATGCGGTCCCCCGCCTCCAAGTTTTTACAGTAAAGTCTACTCCGTACGGTGAGCAGCCTACATCTCGCTCTGACACAACACGACTCGTTACCGCCCCAGCATGTCGCCAAGCACCCCGCCCTCCCGGCTATCCGGGCGGGATATTAGGAGATGCCTCCTCTTCCCGTTCTGTTTGGCTGTGGGATCGCCTAGATCGCCTCGGGGATGTTTTCGTCGCTCTCGCTCACACTCTCGTCACCGCTGACTTCGGCGTTCTCGCGCTCCCTCTTCTCCATGAGGGCCTGCAGCTCGGCATCATCGCTCTCGGTAACAGCCTTAGGATCCATCTTGACAGTCAGGTTGCCACCAGCACCCTCGATGCTTTTTCTGACCCTCTCAATCGCTTCCTGCAAGAGCGTAATGCCCTGCTGCTTGTCGAACGACGTGCTGGTGAGCACGTACAATGGCGGCGAGACGAGCTTGACCTTGACTTGAGTATCGGCATTGGCATCCTCGGCATCGTTCTTGGCCTCGGCAGTTCTCAATGCAGCCTTGACAGCGTCGATGCCTTCGTAGCCAAAGCAGGTGACTTCAATATCAGCTCGGACCTTGGTTCGCTGAGGAGTGAGTCGCTTGCTAATGTACAGCTTCAGCTCGTCCTCAACGGGCTGACTGGGGAACGTGATATCGTTCCATACTTCGGGGTTACTACAGACGACGTTAGTACCTGGTGCTAGTGACTACCGGGGCCTTGGCGAAAACAAACGTAATAGACAGCTTGAATGCATCGATGGCGTGGCCAAATTTTCGGTTCAAGGGCCAGGAAATGGACTCGTACAGAGTCTCAATGGGAGTCTGAGTCTTCTCGGCGACGTGTCTCATGATAAGATGGACCGTCTTGCTCTTGTTATACCGCTCCTCACACTTGACCATATCCTCGGGAGACACACGTCTCTTGGAAAGGTCGATATAACCTGCCGCCGACGTCAGCTTCTCCCAACACTTTTCTCTGATATTGTGTCATTTTCAGTAACCGGCCAACCTGGCACATGCACATACCCTTCTCCTTGTCCACTCGCAGCACAACGACAACCTCGTTGCGCCCCACACGAATGAGCTTCTGGATACTTCGAATGCGTCGTCGCGACAATTCAGAGAGAAGAATCATGCCATCTATGTTGTCGTACTCGAGGAGCTTGACGTAAGCACCCATTTCGGCAATCTACACGCGTGCTCTTTGTCAGAACCACGGCTCCCCCATGTCATGGCCTGCGTCCGACTCCTTCCAAACGCACCTGCTTGACATTGACCATGACGAAGCTATCAATGTCCGGGAACTTCTCCTCGTAAAAACGACAGTTGGTTAACGACATCTTGGCGGTTTCTTGTTGCAAGTTTTTCAACAACAAGATTGACGGACTGTTTGTTCGGTTTTCGCCCGGGGAGACAAGAGGGGAGGTGGGGTTCGACACTCCCAGAAATATATCAACACGTTCGCACGCTTAATATTGCACTATTCAGAGTTAAGTGTGAGGATTAACAACATGCGAGGGTTACAAAAAAACAATGTAGCGCGACTCGTCTTCGAGCTTGTCGGTCAGACTTGTCGCGGTTAGGAAAGTTCGTGAATGAAAAGGTTTCATCGTTAGAAGAGAGTCATAAATTTGACATTTTGGACGGTGGGGTGTGGCGGGGAGTGGCTAGTTTCCGAAGCGGTATGCAGCGGCAGAACCAGCCCAGCTTGCTCCTTCCACGCCCGCGGGCGAGCTCTGGAGTCTGCACAAGAGAACACAACTGCCGTTACCACGTGACCGAAGTAAACATCCGAGAAAGAAAGCTCAACGCTCAGCAGGAAGCCCTCAGATTGCCGGCGCAGCACTCGGCGAGCGTGCACAATGGCTCCAGGTCAGCCAGCTCTCGACGCAATGAGAAAGTCCCGCAGCGAGACACAATCACATGGCTAACCGCGCAAACAGCTACGCAGTTCGAACTCTCCCCGCCGCCGGGCGACGCCGTCTCCGCGGTCGCCTTCGCGCCGTCCGACTCGAGCAAACTCCTCGTGTCGTCGTGGGACAAGAAAGTATACAGCTACAAAGTTGCCAATGGCGGGTCAGACGGCGCCCTCGCCAACACGTATGAGCACCAGGCTCCCGTTCTAGACGTCTGCTTCGGAGCCGGCGACAATGAAGCCTTTACCGCGGGCATGGACCATTCTGTTAGCAGGTCTGTCGCTCGCTTGCTCGCGCGCGAGTGCGCGACGCACAGCTGACCGTTCTGTTGCAGACTGGACCTGGAGACAGGAGACATAACGCCGCTGAGCAAACATGCCGCGCCCGTCCGTCGCGTCGTGTTCAGCAAAGATCACAGTAAGTACAGATCTTGTGTCGAGCCTTGCGTGCGTCCGCTAAACAGCATGCGAGATGTCCTCGTTTCTGCCTCGTGGGACAGCACGCTCATCCTGCACGACCTCTCGTCCACGAGCGCGCCAATTCGTATTCCCCTCCCTGCCAAACCCCACGCCATATCCGCCAGTCCAACAAAGATCGTCGTCGCCATGACGGGCCGCATCATTCACATCTATGATCTCAACGCCATAAAGAAGCTCTTTGCCTCGGGCGGCACCGAGCTGAAGCCTTGGCAGACACGAGAATCGTCGCTTCGGTACCTGACGCGGGCAGTGGCATGTATGCCTAATGACGCGGGGTATGCGACGTCCAGCATCGAGGGTCGTGTAGCTGTGGAGTGGTTCGAAGACACGGCAGAGTCGCAAGCTCGAAAGTATGCCTTCAAGTGCCACAGACAACCGGCACCAGATGGTGATGGTGACGTTGTCTATCCTGTCAATGCGCTGGCATTCCACCCCGTTCATGGGACGTTTGCTTCCGGAGGTGGAGACGGGACTGTTGCCTTGTGGGATGCTGGGGCCAAGAGGCGATTAAAGCAGTACCAGAAGTTCTCCAACAGCATTGCAGCACTAGCTTTTTCTAATGATGGTAAATACCTCGCTGTCGGAGTGTGCCCTGGGTTTGAGACTGGCCAGGAGGACTACACGGGCGCTGGTTCTACGTCTGTCTTGATCCGGGAACTTGGCGAGAATGAGGCAAAGGGCAAGGGTGCAAAGTAAATGGAATTGGGGAATTGTATGAATTTGGGGCAATATGCCAGGTAACTCAACCTGACACTGGTGGCGTTTAGGTAGGGAACATGGTATGTGTCTAGCGACCTTGTTTCGTCGTGGTCCTGACATCCGTCCGGATTTGAAAGTCGGCATGCAGATACCCCTACACTAAGCGCAATTTACGACCATTTCAATTGGCAAGATTGAGACACAGCTGGCACACGGTGAATATAGCATCATCACTAATGCTGATACATACATGTAGGTATCCTCGTCGCAGAATCTTCAAGACCGCCAGCGTGCGACATGTCAGCGCCGAGCCAGAAGGTGGACGTAGAATCAAGACAGTGGGTAATACTGCCGGTACGGCCTGGCTGTATCTTCGAGTCCATCATGATATTGCCGGCATGGCAACCAGCGCCAGCTGTACGTTTTAAACGAAGGGCTCTACTCTCCTGTTTTCTTCGGTACAATAGGCTATACGATTGTCAAAAACCAAGTTCCGGAACCTGCAGAGTACGGGGTCAATACACACCCTGGCATCTTCAACATGATCGAATTCTCCGGCAGTGGACAAAAGCCAGACGTCCTGCAAAGGATTAGGTACCTGCCGTCCCCATAAAAAGTTGTGCGGGAAACCAAGATCAAAGGGCACCGCAGCCTCGATTTCTCGAATTTCTTCATCGGTAAGGTCGATTGTGAGTGCCTCAATGTTGCCTTTAAGATGCTCAACCTTTCTGCCGCCTATGACAGGAAACACATAGGGCGTCTTGTGCATTACATATGCCAAGGCAATACCAGTGACGGCTGCGTTCTTGCGGATCGCGATCGCCTCAAGTGCCTGACTCGTCTTGATATCGGCGTCGCTGGCCTCTGACTTGCGCCCTTCACTGCATCTGCGAGCCTGCTCTGTCTTGAAGTTTCCGCCACCAAGTGAGCCCCAAGGAGTGATGGCCATGCCTTCAGCTTTGCACATGGGAATGACATCGCGCTCCAAGTCTCGGCAAGACGCGGACCATCGACCTTGGTAGACTGAGAACTGGCGAAGCCCGTGATTTCGAGCATATTCATTGGCTTTGCTGCAAGTAGGGTCAGCCACATTGGACGGGCGGCAATGATCAGTAGTACTATCGTCTGCACACCTCACAATCCAAGCCGGAGCATCACTGATTCCCAAGTACAGGACTTTGCCAGTAGCGACAAGCTGATTCAACGACTGCATCACTTCCGGTATTGAGGCGCTGTAGTCCCACCAATGGACGTACAAAAGGTCGATGTAGTCAGTTTGCAGCTTCCTGAGGCTAGCAACGACTGATAAATGTAAACTCTTGGTGCCGTTTCCAACACAGTTGGCCATGATATGAGGGTGATTGGGGCCAGCCTTGAAGTTGGTGGTATACTTGGTTGAAATGACTGCATACGAACATAAATGGTAAGCCGTCATCAAACTCGTCATCTGTTTATGGAGGGAAGGGGATTCGAGAGACTACTCGTCGGCTTCAACACACCCATTTGGTCGCGATTGCCGCGTTTCTTCATCCACTCGCCAATCCATGTTTCTGCTTGCTCGAATTGGTAACTGTTGGCGGTGTCGATGAAATTTCCTATTTGCAAAAAGGCTATTAGCAATCCGGCCAAAGTGGCTCTGGACTCTGGACACTGAGCAGCTCAGTCCGGCTTGTGTCTCCGCCTTACCGCCCTGTCGTGATGGCATTAGCAATTTCTACACCAACACATTCCGACGTCGTCCATGCCAACTCGGCCGACCGCACATGGAGTCAAACTCACTTGTTCGAAAAAGAAGTCGAGGATCTTTTCGGTCTTCTCCTGATTGCATTCTCCCATCCAATCAGCCCTGCGAGCACCGATGCGTCAGTTAGATACGTCTTGTCCCACCATGGCGGTGGTGTCTTGAGCATATTGTCTCGTACCAAGCATCGCCAAAATTCATGGAACCAAGGCACAGCGGGCTGACGCGAACTGAGGCAGTGGGAGAGAGAAGGCGGTAATGAGACAAGGGCGACTTTGGCGCTGCATTTTGAGGAAATGCAACATTCATCGTGGTCAGAGAGTTGAGGCGTAAAGGCAGAGTCATGAAGGGAAGAGGGCCGTCGTGGGAGATCGAGCGTCTAAGAATGCAGAATGATATTTTTCGGTTACAACTGCTCCCAACCTCGGTAACCTGCTGACCTGGGGACAGCCTTCATGTTTACTGTTTGGCCAGCTCCGACGCGGTTGCTACCAGCTATGCTTCCTGCCCAGGTCTAACGAGCCAATTCACTCGCCCCTCCACTAGTAGCTGCGGCGGGAACATTGTGTAACGTGACGGTCGATGTGGGACGAATCCAACAGCGGCTCTGCGCGCCGGCAAGCGGGATAGACGTGATCTAGGCATCTTGAGTGGCTAAAACAAAGAACCCAGAGGACGGAAGCTAACACTCCCGAGGAGCCACCCCATAACCCATTGGCATGCTGCAGGTGCCACCAGCAAAGGCATCCGACTGACTACCTAGGTAGGTACTTAAGGAGTAATCCACGATCCGAAGGCGCCGTATCCGCTGTTTCTCGACACGCATATTAAGTTCCGCAGTGGACGGGAAACCGAGACCAGTGACCACTGATGGTCCAATGTTTCGGGCGCCCGTAACTGTTATTACGGAGTGGTTCCTCTTTCAGCGCCACCAGTGACTACAACACTTGCTCGACGTGCTAGACTGTGCCGTGAAGTTGTTCGAGTTGACACTCTTTGAGGATCCGAGACCGCATGGCCACGATGAAGTGTAGCAGTACCTAGCCATAAGACGGTGTTAATCAAATTGTTACCCAGCAATTGCAATCAACGAAGACTGGTCAACAGTTCAGGCACTACCCAAGTCTTGTGAAGGCCGCGGACTCCATAGCGCTGGAGAAGATCGATCGCACATGAGTATCGAGAAGCCTCGCTCCATGAGAAGCGCTGAAGAAAAGCAAGTCTGCGCATGCCATTGTTCATCTCGTGAGTGTCCAAATGAAATGGTACAACTGGGCAGGCGCTCCCGTCAGCTCCTTCTGTGCGAGTCAGTACCCACACACTACCTAGCGCGCCGAACCTTGCCGAAGTTTCACCGGGCTTCAGCCTATTTGAATGGCAGAACGGCCTTGTCACCTGGTAGCATCACGCATCGTGAATCTTGATCGCAACTACCGGCTCAGCTCCCATTAACGATTGCTAATTGCACCACGACGCCATCATCACTGCCCAACAGGAAACATAGCCTTTTCATTTTGAGAGCGTCGTTCAATATGGGCTCTCGAAATGGCCTCAAAGCAACCCGTACCCTCTAGAGCAGCGCTCAATGCTCTTCGAGGAGTTATACTTACTACCTCCTGCTCTGTCATCCTGCTCGCCGAAGAACGACGACGCCGACTGCAGCTTGCACGAGCAGCAATTGAAAATGCACGAAAGCTCCACATGGTCCAGACTAATCGGGGACCGTTGGCTCTCGCCGAAAGCCATGCCTCCTGGGGGAGCAGGTTCGTCGAGGTGGGTGAAGATGTGTTGTCCTTGGCATCCGTGCCCCGACCAAGGACCTCTACGCGCCGCAGAGGCCGATCTCATCTTATCGGAACTCAGAACGAAAGTGAGGTGCAGGACCACGACAACGGACGAGCTCAATTGATGAGTGAAGCTGATACAACAAGCGAGGCTTGTAGAATGCTGGTCAACGCTGATGCGCTGGGTAGCGTATTCGACACGCTCCACCTTCAGAACATCAGATTACCACCGCCGAAGCCTCATAGGTACAATGGTTTGGAGTGGAGAGCCCCTAGGATATTGGTCCAGTCCAAGGCTCCAACGGCTTCATCATTATCGTTGGGCACCAGCACCAAGCCTTCGCACGTTGCACAAAAAGCTAAATACATGTTCATGCCAGACAATCCTGAGACCCCTGGATGTGATTCCATCGAGTCCGCTCATGCCTATCTAGAGAAGCACTGTCCTGGTGGCTTGGCTAACCGACCGTTCTACAACGATGCGATAGCGGTATTGGAAAGACTGCTCGGGGACGTGGAAGTGCCCGACGCCAACAAGCCCAATGTCTCGGAGAGAATCAAGTTGGCAACCATGATATTCCAGAGGCTAGCAGCATTTGGATCGCCAGTATCGCCCAGAGCTACAAGGCCACTTCGGACTCAAAGCATTCGCTTCCTCCAACTTGTTTCAACCTCCAGCCCGGACAGGTTGACAGCCACCCTAGCTTTGCTACTTCCATTGACTAAAGATCCCTTGTATCTGTTGCTGCCTTTTCTGGAATTTTTGGAGCATGAAAGTAACCGGAAAGTGGCATTGGATGTTCTGAGGTTCTTGTCGCGGAACGACAGATCCTGTTCATGGGCTCGTGGAATGTTAGTTTGTCAACTTCTTGCTCGTCAAGCAAAACTCCAAGCCAACTTTGACAAGACCAAGCGAGTTTACCGTCTGCTCCAAGATGCAGGCTTATTCAGAGAAATTGAAACTCCTCAGAGTACAGAATACAAGATACGACGCCTGATGATCATCCTGGCCTTGAAACATGGCGACGACTCCTTCGCACACACAGAATTTGAGTTGCTGAGAGATTTGGACGCAGACACCTGCCGATCTGACATCAGGTTGCAAACACATTTCATCACAAGAGACGCCATCATGGGTAAATGGGTAGAGGTTTGTTCGGACGTTGAAGCGCTTGGGCAGATATTAAATACGCAATCTGTCGACTTTCAGCGACTTTTAACAAGGACTGTCGATATTTTTGGTCAAACGCACAGTGGCAGCGAGCTCGAACTTTTGCTTCGGAGACTTGCCTCCGGGTATAGGCTCAGCCTGAAACATCGTTGGATATATGCAGTACTGGACCACTACGCAAGTCGTCGGCAAAAGATTGAAAATCTATTCTCGTGGCTGCAATTTTGCCACAGCCACGGATTCCAAATCGATTCAGCTTGCAACCAACGATTCCTTGCCATTTGCCGTAAGTTCTGGAGCTTTTCTGACAAGGCCATTCAGAGTCTGGAGGAAAGTCTCGGGGGGGGAGCGAGGACTGGTATACAAACTGCTTCAGAGATGGGAACGGGTGAGCTTGGGCGGGAAATGGCCTCGCTGGCCTCGAAGGGGCAATGGGAGAATGTTGCTGAGGCATACGAGACGGCGCACCGTTCCGGCACGGACATTTCGATGGCGTGTTTGCGACTAGCGGTGTTGGCATACACCAAATGCGCGAACCCTGACATAGATCGCGCGAGCAACTTGATCCAGTCTGCCTACGCAAAAGGTCAAGACGTAAGCGAAGCACTGACTCCCCTGTTGCTGGCGAGATTGGAACGAGGCGAAACCCCCAGCTCGTTGATCAACGGCGCTCTTCAGATGGGGGTTCGCATTCACGATAGCGCTTACAACAAGGCGGCCCAGGCGCTGTCTGGCCGCGGCGACCACGAAGCCGCAGCCGCGATGTGTGAGCTCGCCGCAAGGGAGAATGGAAATGGCGAGCTTTTGTACAACGAGTACAACTTTGCGAATCTAGTGTTTGCCTACACTGGGTCTGCGAATTACGGGGCATTGCAGTCATTGCTTTCTGGATTCACGTCGGATGCGCAGTGGTGGCACGGCAGTCGAACATGCAAGGAGACAATCAAGCTGGCGATGAAGACGACGGCGATGAGGAGTGTGGCGCAACCGCAGAATGGCACACTACACCGACAGGCTCTCGACAGGCTGGACGACGCGCTGCTTCACTCGAGGAAGTGCCGCTTTACGAAGGACGATCGACGGGCCGTGTCCGAGGCATACGTCCGCTTGGCAGCGGCAGCGCCACCATCAACCGAGGCCGACGCAAAGAAGAATGGCAGATGTAGCAACAAATTTGGCAGGTTGTGTCGGCAGCAGGAAGCCACGCCAAGTGCCGAGCCCGTGCTGGTAGTGGCAACGGGTTCAAGCTGAACCCTTCTACTTGATGTGCAAACCGGGAATGTAGAATAAAGAAGTATGCAAACAGGCATCGACCACAATAGCAAACACCATCCGTGTGATTTTCGTGCCGCCAGCGAACGACCGACAAGGCATTGGTTGCAAGTGTCAGCAGGTGACGTAGCGACGACTCGAAAGCAAATTGGAAGCACCACTTGTAATCGAAGACAAGGAAAGCAAGTCGGGCATGTCACGTCGGGCATGTGAGGGGTGCGCGTCGGTACGGAGGGACTCGGGGAGCAGGTGGGCTCATTGCCAGCGGAAACGAACGATCCGAAACACCACGTGAGCAACTGCCCAGGGCATGACGACGTATGATGCGTGCAATGTGCAATGGCCATGAAGGGCAATGTGGTGGTGGTGGTTCGACCATGGCCGACTCCTGAGCGTAGTTACCCGGCAATTGGCCGAGGAAAGGCTAGAGGCTGCAAGTTGGGGCGGCGGCCCTGCCCCTGCAGGCACCGGCACAGGCACAGGCACGCACCAAAACTCCAGAACCGTCGACACCCCCGCCTGCCTGGCCCTGGGCCCTGGTGGCGACGGGCCATCTCGGGCCAAGTGGTTGCGTGATCTCTCTGTGCCAGATGGACCACGGGCATCGCGCTACACACATCACCAACTGACCCTGACCCTCCCGAGTCCCGAGTCCTGAGTCCTGATGCGTCGCCACTGTCGTCGTCCCCGAAAGGTGCACCGAGTACACGTGGACACTTTGCCATTTCCCCCCCTCACCAAGCCGACTCCATCGCCCGGCCGTGCCTCTTCTCTGTCCATCGACGGCCGATGCACGTCGCAACCTCCCCAATGTCTGTGAGCCCCGTCAGCGCCCCCGGAGACGCCCGGAAACGCCGCGAGCAGTTTCACGAAGCCGACGCCGTCGTCGTCGGCGCGGGTGTCTTTGGATGCGCCATTGCCTTTGCCCTCGCCAGCCAGGGTCGCTCAGTCCTGCTGCTCGAGCGGCGGCTGGCCGAGCCCGATCGCATCGTCGGAGAGCTGCTGCAGCCCGGCGGTATCGCCGCCCTGAAGCAGTTGGGTCTGGGACACTGCGTCGAGGGCATCGATGCCATCCCCTGCAAGGGCTACAATGTCATCTTCAACCACATCCCCTCGCTGATCCCGTACCCGACCATCGACGACAGCGGCAACGTCATATACGCCTGGGGCGGGTCGGGAAAGGAGGGAAAACGACCCGAGGGCAGATCGTTCCACCACGGAAAGTTCATCACCAAGCTGCGAGAGTCTTGTCTCGCCCACGAGAACATAACCGTCGTCGAGACCGAGGTCGTCCGGACCCTTCGCGGCGAATGTACGGACCAGGTTCTGGGCGTCGAGTCGCGGACCGAGAATCACGAGACGGGCGACAAGAAGTCCGACTACTTCTTTGGTCAGCTGACCGTCATCGCCGACGGCTACAACTCCAAATTCCGCAAGGATGCCATTGGGGACAAAAAGGCCACCGTCAAGAGCAAGTTCTACGCCCTCGAACTGATCGATACCGTGCTGCCCCAGGAAAACTACGGCCACGTCATCATCGGAAAAGACACGTTCCCCACGCTGCTGTACCAAATCGGCACGCACGAGACCCGTGCCCTCTTTGACGTCCCCATGGGCATTCCGGAGGCCTCGCCCGCGGCTGGCGGCGTGCGCGGCTACATCAAGAACGTGGCCATTCCTGCCCTCCCGCCTTCTGTCCAGCCTGCTGCCCTCGCGGCTCTCGAAGAAGGCGGCAACATCCCGCGCAGCATGCCCAACAGCTGGCTGCCACCGACGAGGCAGACTGCCAAGGGACTCCTGCTCCTCGGCGACGCATTCAACATGCGCCACCCCCTTACCGGCGGCGGCATGACTGTCGCCTTCAGCGACGCCCTCCTTCTCTCGCAGCTTCTCGACCCGGCAAGGGTTCCCAATTTCGAAGACTCCAAAGCCATCAGCGCCGCCGTCAACGTCTTCTACTGGCGCCGCAAAAACGTCACGTCCAGCATCAACGTCCTCGCCCAAGCCCTGTACACGCTCTTCGCCGCCAACGACCGCCAGCTGCAGGCCCTCCAGCTAGGCTGCTTCGAGTACTTCCAGCGCGGCATGACGGACGGGCCGTGTGGTCTCCTCGCCGGCATTATCCAGCGCCCCGCCGTCCTGGCATATCACTTCTTCTCCGTCGCCTTCCTGTCCCTGTGGCTGAACGCCCTCGCCATTTGCGCCGGGCCCTTTGGTGTCTTCAAGGCTCCCCTGGCACTGATAGACGCAGTTCTTATCCTTTGGAAGGCCAGCTGCGTCTTTTTGCCGCTAATATGGCGCGAGGGCTTCCAGTAACGGCTCGTGTTTGCGGTACACGTGGTAATAATCCAGGAGGCGGCCAAGCAAAAGCACAAGATGTCAACACGGGAAGGCGTTTTTTTTCTTCTTTTTTTTGTTTCGTCACCAAACACGATGTCCATGTTCCACTAGTCAAAGTTTAATCTTGTCCAAGACGCCCTGGTACATGTACATATACACATCAGAGACGCGCGAGGCCATGAGTACTTGTACTTGTACACGGGGACTGGAATAGACGAGGCAGCAGACATGCCTGCCTCCCACGAGCCACGATACTTGCAGCAGCTAAATAATTATAATGGTTCAATTTATGCGTGGCCCAGACTGTGCGAGTATTTTGTGCGCCTGCACGAGATTCCGCTTGGAAAAGAGACGGGGAGGGAAAAAAAAACAACTCAACCAAGCGCCGCAGCTCACGTAGACGCAGTCGAGCAAAGCTTGCTCGCTCGCTTCCACGTCACCCCTGGACCGCGGCGCGCGGCTGTCCCGTCGGCGCCCAAGCTACGAGGGGCCCGTCGCGCAGCCGGCGAGCTAGCTGATGCCCGTCGTGCTCTGCTCCCCATGGCGATGATGGTGGTGAAGCGGTGATGGCGTTGGCGCGCTCGTCTTGGAGCCTAGCCCCTGCACCGAGCACCAAGAAGCACCGAGTATAAGAACCGCCCCCTCCTCTGCCTCCCGCCTCCCGCCTCCCGCTCCTCGGCTCCCGTGCGCATCCTACCGAGGTCGAGACCGAGACCGAAGCCCGCCAGACGAAGTGACCTCCTCGAGATGCGGCTCCTCCAGCGTCTCATGGTCATCTTGGCCGCCGGCACCGGCGCGCTGTGCGACCCGTCCACGTCCGTCATGGTAACTAGTCCCTCCTCTTCCCTGCGCCCTCCCTCCGCGCGCCAAGATCAAGAGAGACACGAGCTCACCGGGCCGCCAGGGCGTCGCCTACCGCCACGGCGGCCTGTGCTCCGGCAGCGCGCAGCCCCGGGGCGCGCAGGCCATCATCATCAGCGAGAAGTGCTTCAACACCAGCAACGTAGAGTGCGTCGTTCCCTCGTTCCCTCGCTCCCTCGCTCCCTCGTTCCCTCGCTCCCTCGTTCCTCGACCCCCCGTCGAGCGGCAGAGGCCGGCACGGGAGACATCTGCTGACGAGCGTAGAGCGCTGTACCTCGGTTCCGCGGCAGGCTCGTGCTGGGGATATAGGTAGGTTGAGCGGCGTTGCCCCCCTCTCGTCCCGGTCCAGGCGCACGGCTGATGTGCGTGGCTGTAGGATGCACGACTGCGGCGGGTACAAGCGGCCGATCAACATCACCAAGGGCTGCAACAGCCTTGTGCGTCTCAGGAACGTCCCCATGTCTGCCATGTGTCGCTTGCCGGTTGTGTAGGTGCGTGCGTTGGAACGTGGGCTGTTGGTGCTGCGAGTCGACGGGCTTGCCTGGGGAGGAGGACGCTTGGGTCGAGTGAGCGGGTTGGTCATACTACATGGTCAGTCGGGTTTGAATTTTCTTGATTCGTGGGCGGCGAGCGTGGCGGTGGTGTAGGGGACGACTTTTCGTTTACTGCCATGTCGTGCTGCTCTTTATGATGGTGTTTGCAACGGGAAGAGGAAAGGAAAAGAGGAAAGCTTGTTGGTCTATATGCTTGTGCGTAAAACATGCAGAGTGTTTCTATGTTAATCGTCTTCGGTAGACGCCCATCATCCAGCTCGCTCGCAAGACGGCCAGTCCGATGGCCATTTTGATGCTGTCCTGGATCACGTTCAGTTTGCTGCCACCCACTTCATGCCACTCGATGGGCATCTCGGCAACCTTGATCCCGGGACTCGTGCCAATAACACTGCCGTCACTACCGAGGACGGGGGTGGCGGGTGCCGACTCGGCAAGCATCAGCATCTCAATGTCGAAGATCCAGCCCTCGGTGTGCATGTACGGTACGATGTGGGGGAGGGACTCGCGCGAGAACAGCTTGAAGCCACACTGGGTATCGCGGATCCGTGAGGTTGCAGGCGGAGTAAGGATCGTGAGGACCAGGTGGAAAGATCGCATGAGAAAGTTGCGCAGGGCCGAGCGCTGTGGATTGACTGTTTAGCACACGGTGCGATGATGCAATAGGGAGATGCGGGAGCAATTACCTTGACCACCGCTTCGCTGCCAACCAGGTGAGCGCGGCTACCAATGGCAACACCTCGCAGGGAACCATCCATGACCTCTTCGCAGCCCTCGATCAGCTTGCCCACGTCGCTAAACCTGGAGGCGCCATCGGCATCGGCAAACAAGACGTATTCGCCTCTCACATGGCGTAGACCGTGGGTGACGCCCCCGCCCTTGCCCCTATTCTTAACCAGGGTCACGACGCGAAGCATGTCATGGAGGCCATGCTTATGAGCAAAGTCGAGTGCCACCTCCACAGTCTTGTCCTTGCTCCCATCGTTGACGACCAGAATCTCGTAGCCTCCCAGCGCCGTGTCCGACTTGGAAGCATTCGAATGTCCGCGCTGATGGCGCCGGCTGGCGGGGCTGAATGGCTCTTTGGTGGCGGTGTTTCGCCCGATGTGCTTGTCCAAATACTCTACAGCTTCTTCCAACGTGGGCAAAATTCGATCCTCCTCGTTGTATGCAGGGAACACGACGCTCAGTCGCAATTCGGCGGGCTCAATGCTGCCGGAACTCGGCGTTGGATACGCTTCTCGCGGGCGAACATGGTTTTGCTCCTGGAGGCGACGTTCGGCTAGCCAGCGGTCGTACCAGCATGGCAGCCGTCGAGCTGTGGTTGGCTTACCCGAGGGGCTGGATGTAATGTATGTCTTCTCGGACGGCAGGACGCGTCGGGGCCTCGGCGCTACAAGGTGAAGAAGGACGAAAAGCTGGAGGCCGCAATAGTTGGTTAGCTGCGACGGGGCTTGTTTTCTTCTGTGCACCTGAGAGGAAACCTTACACAGGAAAAGCCGAGCAGAAAGAGCAACATGAAACCGACAACGAGGACATGAACGGGGGCCGCTTCGATCCATGCCAACAGTGACCGCACGAAGCGAGCCACAGGCTCCATGAGGGTCATTGCCCTCAATTACCAAACAAACGGCACGTGCGAATCGTTTGCGAGACGGGGCGTTTGAGCTGTGAGCCCGGACGAGCTCCAGGCACAACAGCAGCCTACTGCGGGAGTATGGTGGGTTGAAAGTCACGGACCGTCATTACTTAGGAAAGGCGAGAAAAAAGGCCACGATAACCAGTTTTGCAGCTCGCAGTAGGATGAGCAATGGGAGCGGAGCGTACGACAGGTGCCAAGTATTGCTGCCAGCTGACTACACGATGTCATGTGCAGTTTGGCACCTCGCGCCACGCCACGCTGCAGCTGAGGGGCTGTGGCCTTGTCAACGTGTTCACTTTGCAGGGACCCTGATGTGGCGCATGCCGTCAGGGCCAGTACGTACTTGTTGGGCCCAGGTACTCCGTACCTACTTGAACCTAGGCACTTAACCCAACTACGTACGTGTCGTGATGGTCCGCACCATGGGTTGTATTACGGGGCCAAGTCTGAGCCATCCCGATCTTGCGGGGCTGTCAACTTTGCCGTTGCCCGAGTCCGTCCGTCATCTCTGTCTTTCGTCTCCATGGTCCGTGATCAGAACAAAGGTTTTCGGTCGGTGGGGTCAATCCTGAGACTAGACAGAAACATGAACCCGTGCTCCGTCTAATTGAGTACTTACGCATCACTTTCTATCGATTAGTACTTAACTTCCAGGGTTCCTAGGAGCTAATGAGTGCTAGGCACCGCCTACGGAGTACCTCCAAGTGAGGTAAGCTACTTAAGTAGGTACTTAAAGTGGGTAGGTGGGTATCAAGACAGACCCGTCGGAATCAGATCAAGTACCGATTACTCGGCAGCTAGAATACTTCCATCCCAAGTCAATTCAGCGGGGGCTCAAAAGTAAATTACATTTTTTGAGGTCCAGATTGTTGAGGCGATGCGATGCTGCCATGTATGCCTGACAACTTCCTCCTCCACACACATGGTTGATATCATATCGCATCGACAGAAATGGCGCTCAGTGATTAAACGTAACGTGCAAGTTCAGCACACACGAGAATAGCCGATACTGGAATTCCCTCGCCTGAGCCTGCCCCTTGCTTCGTGTCCAGAGTTGAGCTCCAATTCAAATGAATACCTGATCCATACCACACGCACTTATTCCTACTACATATTTTCCAGCCATCCCGCTTGGCCAAGTCATTTGCCCGCTACATGATAAAAAAAAAGGCTAAATACGGTGGCAATATGCCAGAAGTAAGATTCCCAAACACCGTTCTTCTATGCCAAATAATCATGAATTCGTTAAACAATGGCCAAAGAATACTGGTCTCGCGAAACTCCAAAGGCGGTTTGCCCTCCTCCCTTCAGTAAGTGAAGCACAACCCAACTGAACTCCCATGCTTTCTGATAGTTCCAAGACCAAACCTCGGCGCCAATTTTCCCCTGTTCCATTAAAAGTCCTCACGGTGGCGGGAGGGCTATACTGCATTTTAGACCGCAACAACCGATACCTTCGAAGTGGACCATCGATTCTTCTTGACGAGTCTCCCGCCGTCTGTCTTGGATAACTTCTTGGTCTTTCCATTTTTTGCCGGTGCTGCCTCCAGTCCTGCTTGCTCAGGAAACACGTTGACGAGGTCTTCATGAGACAATGGAGGCGGAAGACGGCCACGATCAAACCGCTGATGGTCAGAGGTAGAAGCCTGGGGCCGCCCGGAATGCTGCCGCATATCGTCCGCGTCTTGGGATACGTTTATCGGCCCAGTATGGCGGTTAATGGAATTAGCTCGAGGCGGATTGTTATTGGCCGCTCCCGAGGATGACGTCAGAGATCCCGAGTCAATACCAGACATTGACAGACGGTTCAGAGGGTACTCAGTCTTGGAAGCACTGGCTACTGAGGGCGTCGTTGAAGCTGTCTGCCTCGCTGGCATAGCGGAGAGGCCAGATAGTGATGCAGATGAACTCCGCCGAGATGTAGGGGTGGGCGAGATTGAGGGCGATGCGCTGTTATTCCTATGAGCAGAGATATTTCCAGGGAGAATCCCAATGCTCGTCGGCTGCATGGCTGCGACGGCAGGAATCGAGCCGAAGCCCCTCATCGAAGGGGGTGGGCGAGAATCTCGGATGTAACTAGAAGCATTAATTCTGCTAGCACTGGACAAGTTGTGCTGATTCATCGAAACGTCTAATGCCCGTCTCGCCCGGCCAGGATGAAGGCGATGGGGTATGGTGCCATCACCGGTTTGAGTCGTGGCCGCCGTAGAAGACTTCATTTCCAGCTCGTCTTGAGAACTTGTTGACACGCTGGAACTTTCAACAGGAGAAGGGTCGCCTGCTGCCAGAAATTAGTGTCAAGGCTCAAGAAACACGATCCCAGGTATGCAGAAAGTGCTGGCTCCATGACAAACCTTTACTTGACGCTGGGCTGATGCGCTGAGAGTCGTAGAGCCGCGACACTTCCTTTCCCTTGAGCGGCCCTGGATGGAGATATGCCATGTCTGGCGCTGCGTACACTACCTCCCGACTGTCACGAAGACCCGGCAACGGGGATGTGCCAACGTAGCTGTATGGTCTGGGCATACCCATCATTGCCGCGACATCTTGTCCAGGATAAGACACATGGGAGAGGCTGCTTCCGACTCGGGGTACGCCAGGCATATTCATGTTGAACCCACTAGCAGCCATGGCACTGCGTCTGCGATTCTGCTCAATAATTCGAGAACGATCCGCCTCCCTCCAGCTCGGTGGCGCGCTGGCAAATGCATCGGTTGCCGCATGAGTAGGAACATGCTTATATGGAAGTTGAGCTGATTCTTTCCTCTTTTGATCGGCTAGCTTGGCATTGTGCTCTTTGGCCTGTTGGCGGCTTTTCCTAATGTGAGAGAGGATGGACATATCGATGGAGTGTTATCAGAGCGCAGCGACAGGCTCAGCAGAGCCCCTCCGACACTCTGAGAACGCCAGACGTATGCAGAGGCGATGGCACAAAGACTGCCCACGATCAAGTCGATTCCCGTGTTGGCAAAAATAGGGGAACGAAAAGGCCGGCAGAGAAAGGGTCGAAAGGCGGGCGGTTGTGTCACAGGGCCGGGCTTGACGACAGTATATATTCCAATTGTGGTGGCCCTAGTAGGACATCCCACCGGCTATTTTAAGTAGTACGCCTAGCGTGACAGGGGTTGACGAAAAGTGAACCGGCGTTGACTGAGAAGGAGAGCATCCGGGCGTCGGGCTCTAGTGGGAAAAAGCAAAGGGCCCGCGTATTCTAGTAAGTCTTTGGGTGGGCTGCGACACCTTTAGGGGACCAGATTTCCTCCACGATTCGGATCCCTTATTCCTTGCGGGCACTAGACAGGTAGGTGGATGGGTCGGTACGAGCTTGCGACTCTGCGAGGGGGGATGGCGGCAGCAGGGAGTTGCTTCAGGAGTGAGACAATGGTGGAGAAGCCACCTCCCGTGTCCAAGTCGCCCAGAAGGGTTCGAACGTCCGCGAGTCCGAGAGACCCTATGAACGCCAAGCGCAGCTGCAGGGGCTGGTCTAGATTTGTGTTGCGTCGCCTGGACGTTGTTATTTATGCTCAGCACCAGCACCTTGGGCGGTTCGCTCTGTGGCTGTGGCCTTGATGCGCAAGTACCCAGTGAACGAGTTTCAAGTGTAAATAGAGCCAAAGTGCATCAGGCAGTGACTGGCTCGCAGAGCCAACAGGCTTGATGTGAGATGTGGGACGTGAGACGAATGGATATCGGGGCTGACGTGCACGTCGTATGGGCTGGCTTTTATGGTGCACTTGCTCGTTCTAGAATAGTCAGGCAAGAGAAAGAGAAGGTTGTAATACAGCAGAACGAGGTGAGCTGGAGGCTAGCTGGACTGATGCCCGGCGTGTCATCACGCAATGATGCACGGCTGCGGTTTCTCTGCAGCTATACCCACGTCCAGACAATGTACCAGATGGCAGGACCGGAAGTCGTTGCAAGCAGAGCTGGTTGGACATTGATCGAGTGGCCGAACAGATTGGACGGCAGGTCGGTTCTCTGGTTACCTGCGGAAGGCAAACATAAGCCTTCGCCTCCAAGTTGCTCGGTTGGTCTAGATGGGAGGGGTTGTGGTGGTGGTTGGTGGCAACCAACTGATAATTCGCACGAATTCAGACGCACGATATTGGTGATCCCTGCAGCCGGCAAAGAACAACTCCGAAGTAGGGCCACGTCAGACCCAAGGACCCCGTAGAACGTAGAATAAACAGAAAACGACCTGCAGAGCAAGCCAACGACGTTCAAAGAAGACAAAGAGAAAAATGACTGGGAAAAGCATACAAGAAGATGCGGTCCACAAGAACGAGCCGACACCGGCAGGGACAAGGCAGGAACGTGATACGAGCTCGAGAGGGCTGACCAGGTAGTCCGTGGTACGGAGTACTCCGTACTGTTATTTTCTTTGGAGGAAGGAGCGTCGCACGCAGGCTCCGGCTGCCAGTCCAGAGCACAGATTACGTACTTCCTAGGTACGGAGTACGGGGTACGGAGTACTCCGTACCGAGCGGCAGTACGTACATACACGAGGCGGCATGGATTTTTGGTCCCGTACAGGGCCGGTGGCAGGGAGGCTGCAAAACTGCCATCAAAAAGGGCAAGCACTTTCGCTAGATTCCACGCCACTGATAATGAGGATTCTTCATGGATGGAGTCCTTCGTCGGCGCACTTGGCATGTCGGCGCTCTGTCGCCAGCCCGACATGCCAGCTTTCGGTAGATCCAAGGCAAACCACGCCACGGACCGCCGACTCCACGATGCTTCATGGGATGACCCGGCTGCGCATCACCAACCAACCCGTCGTCCAGCTACTGCATCGAGCCGGCGCGGTGGCCCCCAGCTTACCCAGGGCATCAGCTCAGAACAAAGCCCAACAGCCAACGTGGACGGCAGCCAGTTGGTGGTTATCGACAGAAGACGACAATCTGGCATCTGGCGTGCGAATCTGAGCCAATCGATGCATCACGACCTCTGTTCACAACACCAACCCGTGTGTCACCTGACCGCTGAAGATACCACCATCTGGAGGAATTGCGATTTCGCTGCGGCCCCAACGGAACCGTCTCTCCGCCGAACACAATGCGCCAGTCTCCGCATGAAACTTTGCCCATCTGTTATCGACTGCAGGCTCAGCTTCCATTGGGGCCAAAGGATGAGATTATTGGTAGCTGCTGCTGCACGCCAGGATTGATGACCGTTCCACCAGGCCGCATCTCTCGGATGGAGCACAGCCATTGGCAACAAAAATAAAATAGGCGTTGCCACCGAAGGTGAGCTCCACTTTTGGACACCATGACACGAGGAGGAGGGTTTTTCTTGGGCATGGCTGAGCATTTTTCCTTCTAGCGAGCCTTGACATTGAGATATCAGAATCGCACTCATGCTCCACGCCCGTCACCGCCGGCTGTTGAGACATTGGGCACGTTTCTAATTCAAAGAGCCTTGACACGTCACTTTGATTCGTTAGTGGGCCAGCCTGTGCCACGCCAATCTTTTTCTGATATTGTTTAGCCGCCGGCTCCCGTGCCAGGTGTGACATCACCAGGCACCAAGGCGATACAACTAATAGTACGGAGTACTACATACAGGAATGAACTAGCTCAAGAGGCCTCTCAGCTCCAACATCCCCAGCCGCGCCAAGCCTCAGAACCAGAGTGCGACTCCGTGTGTACGTGACAAGGCCATGCCGCGTATCAAACGGCCTGTGGCTGGAAATTATCCTGGGAATGGAAGGCACTTTGCTCGAGGCGATAACGTGAGCTATCACGCCAATTCGTCACTCCAGCAGAGGACACCCGGTAGAGACCCAATCGCAGTACCGGGCGAGGCTTGACCCAACGAAACGCATTCATTCTCCGGGCCGCTTTCGACGTCCGAGATGCTTCTTTTCTCAGCCTCACATAGCAAGTGCGGGCTGCGACAAGCTTGGGGGTGGGAGTTGCGTTGAAATAGTGGAACTTGAGCAATATTTAGCTAACCCGCGTGCTGTTTTGACAGGGACCCTTGATACACAACTGTCATCTTGTGACCTACATACTTGTACAGCTATATCAGGCAGCTGTCCCAGGCCCTTGGTACGCGAAGCGGGCTGGAAGCCACAACGGTTTGGCAATGCCTGTGATTTTTTATTCCGATCACGGAGTAACCACTCTTGAATATTGCGCAACCTTGCGCCTTTTATTTATTTATTTGTTTTTTGTCATTTCTTGGGAACAAGAGAAACCCCGGGCGACAGGCTTGTTGACAGGTTCAGACCAGAAGTCCTGCCTCACCAAGATTCATGTCTGAGTTTTTGGGACAGCAAGTCCTAACGTATGCGGTGGGACGTTGAGCGTGTCTCATAAAGTGCTACTTTCCGCGAGCGGCCCTGCAGAGGCTTGTCGCAGATCAAGTAAGTATACTCCGTCCAATCGCGGGATTCCGTCGACGCATCCGTTTTGAGACATGATGGGATTGCCGAGGGGCCCATGGAGCGAAGGATGGCTTTTCTGTGCAACTCGTGAACACATGAGCTAGTGAAGTGACGGTCGCTACCGCAACATGTGTCTGCAACCTTCGCTCATGCGTGAGCCTTTGAAGGTCAGACCGCATTTACATTGCTTAATCGTGCATTTCAAAAGGCTATGCCAAAGGAATCAACAATGCGGACAAGGCTTCAGGGAACGTTTTTACCAAGAGGCTCGATAGCATCATGTCCCCACTCTACCGGCGCTTGATGTCTTTACACCAAGCAAGCTCAAATACATGCCCCGCTGGCGGCAAGTCTCAGCGGACACGTAGGTAGTTCGTCCTCGGTTGTATCACAGGAAGGGTACAAAAGATGGTTTCTTCAGGAGTCCTTTCACCGCACTTACCTACTTGCTTGCCAGACCCAGATCATGAGCTCAACGAGGGAACCAAAAGATCCCTGTAGGAAGTGATTCGTTACACCCAGTGTAGTGTCACGGCAGAGAGGACACAGCTTGTTCATATGATTCATACGGCCCACTAGTTTAGCAACGGCAAGTATAGGCACAGAAGCACCTTTGTGCACCACCCGCTGCAATATTGATCGGCCAGAGATAACCTGTGAGGGATGGAAACACCACCTAGAACACTCCCGGCCCATAGAGCCGTGATATCTGCGGTCGAACAGAAGAAGACGCCGATTGGGTGTATTCGACCGCCAGCAAACGCCTATCTCAACAACGCCCAAGTTTGATGCCACCCATCGGAGAGACCGTGGTCAATGTCAACCAAGTATATTCGCTTCTAATGGTCCCGAGCTGCAAATGAGGAGCGTTGTATGGATCGCCGTGGGCCGCGGGCACGCCGTGCACATGGATGTCGGGATAAATGTGGGGCCGCATCGGGGCGAGGTTCCGGGCCACAAGTCCGCCGGCTTCATTGGCCAATTCATCGTCACAGCCCTTCTCAATGACGACAAGGGCTCTCACCCGGTCACGCGGTCATTCTAACTGATATCGTGGAGCCCCCAACTCCCGAGGGAGTCATGTTTCCGGGCAGAGCAATGCCCGTCAAGATGCACCGCTCACGGACTCTCCCGCCACTGTGGATGTAGATTTGGACGCTGCTCGTCTTTCATGCCATCATGTCATTTTGTACCAGGCAAATATTCAAGCCTGCCAGGTGCTGTAAAGTGCAGTCCTGTCCTTTGCTTCATGTGAGCTCAACGCTGACTTGCCTGGCACGAGGGTCAATTCGACGCCCTCCTCGACACCCTCCGCAACCGTGTTCTGCTGTGCAAACAAGCTTCGCATGCATTCACTCGCCTGGGTCTCATGACAGCCTTGTTCTACGGCTTCTCAATATCTCTAGGAGACCTGGTGAGCCTACGGCTGCTGCCTCAACAACTGTTGTCCGGCATGGTTCGCGAACCAATGCGCGGTCTTGTTGCGTGTACTGCTTCCCTCAAGGGCAGCGGCTTTGGACACTGGCTATGTTCGCCAGCCCTCGCGGACAGTACTTTCCATGCGCTGACTCGACAGAGAGATGTAATCTTGTCTTAAGTGCGTTCGAGATGGGTGTGGTGTGCAGGGTACGATGGATTTCTTGGTTCACTTACTTTGTGCGCACTATTGTCCTGGACATGCCACGATTTCAAGTGCTCTTGGCAAATACCCCGTGGCGCACCAGTTTAAAGGATTCTAAAGGGTCCCAACGGAAAATCATGTCCCCCAGCTGGTCCCATCTATGCAAGCCATGTGTCTGTCCATAGACCATTTCACCATTCCGGCTGTCCCATTCGATCCTCCCGTGTCAGCTTCAGAAACAATGCCATTGTCTTGTCAGTACCCCACGAGCTGTTTCGTTTCCGCCATGTTTTCCCCCTTTCCGTACCGGCTCATGCCAATCACGAAGCCACCTCGAGGCCATATAGGTCAGCGGGCTCGCTTGAGGATTTTCGCGGACTGCGCGTGGTCCATGTGTACGCCGACGTGCTTCTACCGCAAACTGGACGAGCAGGCCGCCGCCGAATTCCACGGCACAGGGGAATGGATAGCAGACGTTCGGCCATGCAGACGACGTGGTTGCCACCGCTTGAGATAACCTCCTTGTTGAACATCTTTGCGGGGTGTGAAGATGCGCAAAAAAATGACCGATTACGTGTCGAATCTACAGCCTCTTGATTACTGGATCAGAATGCTGCAAGTAAATTGCAATATACTTGGACGTCGATCATGTGCGGTGTGACGGCTGACGTTGCGAGAGCGGACACTACACCCAAGGCGCTGCGCCATGCCGACGAAATCAACCCATGAGCGCTCTGCATCTTGACCTTTTGGACCCTGAGGGACGAAAAGGAGGATCGTCACCTCGCCGCGCATTTATGAATGCTTGGCCGGCGAGCGTCCTGGTCCCCGCGGACTGGTGAGGATGCCCGGCGAGCCAGCACGGCCTTGTCTGTCCCCGCGTCTGCTGGGGCCTTTTTCAAGTGCATCAGAGCCATGATTTTCGCAACTTAGTGGAAAGCGGTGGATTTTGGGGCTCCTAGAGCTGAAGTCCCGGCCGTTGGTCAGGCAAGCCCGGCTCGTGAAGGATGGTGATGCTCTTGGCAAACCCGCAATGAGCCCGCGTGGCGGCCGGCACATTGTCTCTGATTCCAACTACGTACTCGACTTGAGCCAAGCGGGCTTTGAGTTCCTTCAGCCCTATCTGGTCTGGAACAAGGTAGCGGAGGACGGCACGCTTGGTGGTATACATGTGGGGAAGGACGGGGGATGGGCGCAAACGAACGGTTCACTTGGGGTCTTGACTTTATTGTTGACAGAAGCGGATCCTGCTGATCCCGAGTCCCTTTTTGGGATCAGCAGTTGACTTGAGACATGCGAACTAGGCCTTTTGGTGCCTTGGAATAGACGTGGTGTCCGGGGGTGCAGTGAATTGGGCCCTGGGGTTCCCCCTTCCAACAGGTGAATACGGCCGCGGCAAGAACGTGAAATGTACCGTTGCTGTGCATGGCGTCACAGACGAGGCTCGAGCCGAGGGCGCGTATGAACGAGGCGTCAAGTTTGTCCAGTCGGACGATTCCGGTCGGCGTTCGGGCGGGGGCCGACGACGGATGGCCGAACCAGTAGTTTCGATCCCGGCGCGGCGTTTGGCTGTCGGACTCGGCAACTACTGTCCCCAGTTGTAGTACCATAACTATACTTCTAGATGCCCAGTCTGAACTGTTGGATTTGGATGGATGGCTCTGCCCACATAGTGTCCGGACCAGGAAGCTTTCTCGCTGCACCCAAGTGTTACCATGACTAGCCTCTCGGCACCTAGCTGCCGTTGTCCTCAAACAACCACCTCCCAATCCGTGGGCATGCTGATGCTGGCATTTTGGAGTTTGGAGGCACCGACGTCCAAGAATTGTACCTCCTTGATTACCTGAGAGTCTGGCCCCGAAGACACGTCAGCTGTCTGTGCTAGGTCACGTCAATCCTAGGCGAACTGGCTTCTGCTCTTGCGACACTTGTCTCACCAGGGACAAAATCGTGGCAGCCCTGGACGACTTATGCATGGGAGATTCTACCCTCAATGCTCATCCTTGGTGGTGAGTGCCACAGTCAGCTTGACGAAGAACGAAGCCTGAGCTAGCCAAGCATGGCATGCCAGACCCAAGGTATCGTCGATTGGCGAGTAGTCGTAGGTTTTCGCAAGTACCACATGTACACTGATACAGATGCTGGTTTTGATGAACCGTGCGGCCTAGAACCCTCGTCTCATGCCGTTTTGAGCACCAAGTCCGGCAATTTTCATGCGCATTCTCGTCTGGTTCTCCGGGTGGCTCTGCTGGGAGTAGCTTGGCGTCTTGAACAGCAGTGTTTCCATACAGGCGCTTGACAAAGTGCATTCTCTGCAAATACTTAGGGCATGGCGGCGTGTATCATCGTGGCAACATGTCTCGCGCGTAGTCTCATATCCATCCCTCATCCCTCTCCTCTGACCTCATCCCTCTCCTCTGATGGCTGAAGGAGAGTCGTTCCCGAGTACTCCGCACCTCGATGCTAATACGCGATTGGACGAGGTCGCCGTCACGTGACTGTGCGCGATGAAAGAGTTTTCACTAGCCACATCGATCGCCCCGGCGCCGTTTTCGCGGGCTTCAGCTGGCCAGCCGTAAATTGATTCGTCTGCACCGGTCCGTGGGCGTGGGAGCCCTCGGCTGGCCCAGGTGTTCGGCTCCTGTGGCCCCCCCATTAGCCCGTCGGCCCCATTGTGAGGCAGGAGCGATGGACTGGACAACCAAGGGCCCAAGCCTGTCGTCGCCGGTCACGCGCTTTGCCCACTTCGACGTTCAACCATCGGCTTTGGCGCTGGCCTGGGCATTGTCTTTTTGTCTCCGTCCCTGTCCCTGCACCGAGCCCGCCCTCGCCTCATCGTCATCCGCTCGCAACTCCCATTCTCCGCAGCTTGATCGCCGCACGCGACGCGCCGCGCCTCGCCTCGCTGTCTGCCATCTCCTGCCCTGCGCTGCGGTTCCGCTCGCTCCTGCCTTTGTGCTGTCGGCAGCCCAACCCGACCCGAGCCCCGACCGGTGGTCGTCTGCGGCCGCATTTGCGTGGCGCAAGCACGCATCGCACCGAATGCTCGTGGCGGTCAACTCGTCAATTCCATCCGACATCACCACCTCGCGACCTCGCGACCTCGTCGCCGTCATCAGGTCCTGCTCCAGCGCCCGCCCGCCATCCGTCATCTCTCGTCGGCTTTTCGACCCAGCGGCTCGCCACCCTTCTCCCCCCAACAACCTGCCCCTCCTCCTCCCGTCGCCGTAGTTGCGCGTGCGCCCAGTCTTCCAGGCGCAACAGAATAGAATCGTGGCGGCACTTACGATCCTGAGCCACGGGACGCCGCTTCCCGAACTTTCCCTCCAGCAGCATCTCGAGATTGCCCCGGACTTGGCTGCCGCCTATAGGCCGCTCGCCACGGAGGCGGACTCCGAGCCGGTGATGATGGCACAGCAGGTGCCTCATCAGGCGACGGACAAGAAGCGCGTCAAGGTTTATGAACTGCGTGACAATGACTGGTTTGATCGCGGGACAGGCTTTTGCACCGCAGCCTTTACGATGGTATGTAAAGATCCTCTTGGTTCCGCCCCGTTGCGAATCCGGGCAACTGTCGCGGCTGCTGTGACGGAGCGAGATGAGCTGACCATCTACTCTTGCCACACAGACCGAAGATGGGCAGAAAGACCCACGAGTCATTGTCGAGTCTGAGGACCAGCCAAACAGACTGCTCCTGGAGACGAAAATTCAAAAGGAGGATGGATTTCAAAAGCAGCAAGGTTTGTTGGACAGCTACCGAGGTCACCGTCACGGACGCAGTGCTAATATGACCCCAATCGCATTAGAAACCCTGATCGTGTGGCAAGATCCCGGTAGTGGGGTGGATATGGCCCTCAGCTTCCAGGAGGCTGAAGGATGTGCCATGATTTGGTTCGACAAACCCGGCCTGGCCCTTTGTCAGTCGCCCTTACTTTTTCGAACTCGTGACTGACTTTGCCCAGGCGATTTGTTAGCGATGTGCAGCAAACCTTCCACAGCACGATTCCCGGCGACGACGGGCTTTCGGACGACTTGGCCCTCGAGGTTCCCGCGGCAATCAACCTACCTGCCGCGGAGCTCGGCAACCTGCCCGAAATCGAATCCAGCATGCGTATCATGAGTTCAAGTGCCAATGGCCGCGACGCGCTTGCCAAGTTTATCATGGCGGACGACTACATCGGCAAACTGATTCCCTTGGTTGAAATGGCCGAAGACCTCGAGAGTCTGCCCGACCTCCACCGACTCTGCAACCTTATGAAGACAATCATCCTCTTGAACGACACGACCATCATTGAGCACGCTGTGTCAGACGAATGTGTGCTCGGTGTGGTCGGTGCATTGGAATACGATCCAGATTTCCCGAGCCACAAAGCCAACCATCGACACTGGCTCGATAACCAGGGCCGATACAAGGAGGTGGTCCGCATTGAGGACGAGCAGACGCGGCAGAAGATTCACCAGACCTACCGACTCCAGTACCTGAAAGATGTTGTTCTTGCACGAATTCTCGACGACCCAACCTTTTCGGTCCTCAACTCGTTGATTTTCTTCAATCAGGTTGACATCCTTCAACACTTGCAGTCAAATTCCGAATTCTTGAGCGACCTATTTGCCGTATTTAGCGCACGACGACATGACCCAAAGAAAAGGAAGGACGCCGTCTTGTTCATCCAGCAATGCTGTGCTATTGCCAAGAACATTCAGCCTCCAGCGAGACAGTCTCTGTATAATAATTTCATTGCTCACGGCCTGCTCCAAGTTATACACTTCGGGTTGAAGCACCGAGACGTTGCGGTTCGAGTGGGCGCCACCGACATCTTGGTCTGCATTATCGATCATGACCCGCAAATGATTCGACAGACAATTTATCGCCAAATGAGCGAAAATGCACCCTCGCTAGTCGACTCGTTGATTGAACTGCTTCTCGTCGAGGTTGACCTGGGCGTCAAATCCCAAATCTCGGAAGCTCTCAAAGTCCTGATGGACCAGGGAGTGCCTTCTCAAGGGCCAGAGTTTGCTCGTGTCAATGGTGAATTTCCTGGCAGGCCCCGGCCTCAAGCTCCGGCGGATCCTCAACAGGAACTCTTCCTCACCCGGTTCTATGAAGGGTCTGCGCTGAAGCTTTTCAAGCCGCTATTGGAGCTTGAGGGCAGATCTAATCTGAAACTCCCAGTGCAAGAAGCCTCCATGTACACGTACCTCGTCGAGATTGCCACCTTCTTCACTCAACAGCATCACCGATTCAGCAGATATTTCGTCATGAATCATTGCATCATTCAGCGTGTTTCACAGCTTCTCAAAAACCCTGAGAAGTACTTGCGAATAGGTAAGATGTTTTGCGTGGGTGCATATTTTTGCAGCACAGAATGCGGAACTAACATGCATAGTTGCCATTCGCTTCTTGCGTAAGCTCATTGAACTGAAGGAAGAGTTCTACATTAAGCAAGTAGTTGAGAAGCAGGCCTTAGGTCCTGTGTTGGAAGTACTTGCGGAGACCATGCCGAGAGACAACCTGCTGAGCTCGGCATGCCTGGAGCTGTTCGAATACATCAAGAAGGAGAATCTCAAGGCCTTGATGAAATATCTGGTTGCCAACCACAGGGAGCTCATGACCAGCCTGAGTTACCTGGCGACTTTCAAGGATATAATCCAGCGCTACGACCAGACCCAAGGATACACCGCCAGCATGGACTACTTCCTGGAAGACAATGAAGAAATGACCCGGAAACCCCCGCCCCATACCAGGCTGATGGAGCACATCACCGTGGATCCAAGCGAAGAGGAGTACTGGAACACTTCGGACCCTGAAGATGATGATGAGGACCGCCGCCCAGACTTACGCGACAAGATTTTGCCGAGCAACGGACCACTTACACCCTCCAAGCCTCTCGTCGACTACCCGTCGGACGAAGAGAGCGATGAAAACGTCAACACGGAAGCTGAGACTGATACAAGAGCCAACAACGGCTCCGGGAAGTCGGCAGCCGCCGGGAAACCTGGCCTTGCGTCTGTCGCATCGCCGCCCGAACGATTGTCCGAAAAACGCCGCCGCGAAGAAGATGAAGAGGATGAGATTGGGAAGCTCATGCACAACAAGCGGCGAAACAGCAGTTCTTCCGAGTCGAATTCAGCCATGGGCTCAAGGATGACTCCGAGACGGAAATCATTTGGGGCTGGCTCTGGAACCGGCAAGATTGCCATAAGCCTATCGACGGCAGTGAGGACGGGCGGGGGACCAAGGTCAGACGAGGAGTCATAGGTGTCCAACGGCGTATCAGTCCAGGTGTTTCTCGGGTTTTTTCCCTTTTCGGCGACGGCGTACGGTACAATTTACTTTGCCTTCTCTGTCTTATCTCGCCTGCATGGAAGAGTGAACCGGCATGACCGAATCAGCGAGGTCGGCAACGGTAATGATGAGAGGTCACGCGGCGTTGTAAAATTTCCACCTTGGCCCATGCGTATGCGTATGCGTATGCGTATGCTTCCACGCCTGTCGCGAGGCTCGTTGGAATTCTCCATGGCAGAGGTGACGCTTGCAAGTGCGGAACCTCTGGCGTCTAGATTGAGTTTTGCTAGGACCTAGACGTAGTGCAAATGGTGGCACGGACTAGAAGCGAGGAACAGGGGTTTTTCATTTCCGTCTTCGTTTTCCGTCTTCGTTTTCTTCTCCCTTGCTCCCTCCCCTCTTCCCTCCTCTTTCTCAGCATACATCCGGAACGGTTGGTGCGAGGTGCCTGCAGTAGCAGCAGGTAGCATTCACACAAATCACCGGGGGAGGCGGGGATGAAGCTCCAAGACATTTGGCATATATGTTGCAGCTCCTAATGTATCATACATAATGAGGGGGCTGGCTAAGATGGGCAGTGCAAAGAACATGCTGAGAGGGGGAAACGAATGAATACCTATTCTCGGCCTGGATGAATGACCACAAGCAATGGACAAGTCCAGTGTTTATGATGGCGTTGACTGTTTCACGGGGAATCAACGTGATTTGTATAAGGAGAACAAGGGGGCGATCTTCCACCAGTGACCAAACTGCACAAAAACTGGACAGCTAGGCTCAAGTGTAAAATTTGCCTTGTCCTCACGCCCCAACATGCAATTCTGCCAAGCCGGCTAGGCCGTTAGGCATGAAGACCTCGCGGTCCGTTCTGCGTGAGCGCCTTCTTTTTCTAAAAAAAAAACCCTTCCCCCGTCATCTACCTGGGTCTAAACTGCCTTGACCAATTCTCATAACCTTTAATCATGGAACTCGTGATATTCCTAGGCGTCCTCTCTATGGCGACCGTCAAGTCGTCCATGCCAATCTCCAGCGAGGCCTTGCCACTCTCGTCATTGTCGAAGCGATCCAACGCCGCGATCCCGGCTTCTTGACAAATGGCCTTGATCTCAGCGCCCGAGTACCCGTTCGTCAACCTCGCCGCCTCCGTTACGTCAACGTCGTCTGCCACCGCCAGCCCCTTGAGATGGACGTTAAAGACGGCCTCGCGAGCAGCCTGGTCGGGCGGGCCGACGTAGAGGACCTGGTCGAAGCGGCCGGGCCGCATGAGAGCCGGGTCAATCGCCTCGGGGCGGTTGGTGGCGGCGAGGACGAAGACACCCTTGAGCGACTCGAAGCCGTCCATCTCGGTGAGCAGCGTGGTGAGCATGTTGACGGCGCCGGAGCCGCCCGATGACGAGGAGCCGGGGCCCTGGCCGCGCTGGCCGCCGATGGAGTCGATCTCGTCGAAGAAGATGATGGACGGGGAGGCGGCTCGCGCCCGTTCAAACAGCGTACGGATGGCGCGCTCCGACTCGCCCACGTACATGTTGAGGAGCTCAGCGCCCTTGACGGCGAAGAAGTTGAAACCGGATTCCGTGGCCATGGCCTGCGCGGAGAGCGTTTTGGAACAACCTGGCGGACCGTAGAGGAGTAGACCCTTTGGAGGGCTGCGGAGGACGCGTCGGGCTAAGTGGTCGGTGTTCTGTAGAACGGGTGGTTTGGTTAAAGGGTAGTGGTGTGTGGTGAAGGGAGACAACGACGGACCTTTGTGATGCTAATCATGCGGGACAACACCTTCTTGAGACTTTCTTGGCCACCTACATCCCGCCAATGAATAGTCGGCGGCTGGAGGTTGATATCATGCATGGCCGTGGGCTTCGTGGTTATCAACGCTTGCTCCATGTCCTCCTTGGAGAGGAACTGTTCGCCTGCCGTAAGGGGATCAAGACCCTCATCGAAGAGTCTGTTGCCGAGAATCTTCTTGGCCTTGAATACCAAGTTTGTCAAATCGTCGCCGTTGTAAGCGTGCGTCTGTTGCGCCACGCTATCCAGACACGCCTTCTTCTCGGCGGGGTGAAGCGGCGGGTCCAGGTAGTTGAGAATCTCAAGACGTTCGCTGGCTCTAGGGATGGGGAGTGCAATGTTCTCCATCAAGCGGGAGCGCTTCTGCAGCTTGACGGGCACGTCGGCCATGTAGTCCAGACATGTGGCGATGACGACCACCATGGGGAGGGCATTGCGGGCTTTGGCTTCGGCAGACAGAGCGTCGAGTTCCTCGCCAATGGCATCGATGACGGAGTACCGGTTCGATAAATCCCTTGGAATGAGGTCTTCTAGACCGTCGATGAGAATGATGCTCGGCTGGAGCGTGCGCGCCTGCTTGAACGTCTCCCGAATGGCGGCCAGCTTGTCGGTGGGCTTGATCCAGAACGGCCGTCCCCATCTCGTGTCCGCAATCTTTTGCAGGAGAAATGTCTTGCCCGTGCCGTGTCCGCCGTGTATGACGAAGCCGCACGACTCGTTCTCGCCCCTGATAAAGAAGGGTCGGGTGAAGGCGTTGAGGAAGCGGTTGATGGTGCCGATTTGTGCCGTGAGGCCGGGCACGCCCGTGACGACCAGCTCACCGCCCGACAAGGCCTCCGACTCTGCCGAAGCGGCGTCTTCCTCTGACGAGATGCGAACCATGGACGAGGACATGTGGAACTTGGCAATGTTGTTGGTGTATGAGTTAACCGAGACGACCTTGAAGGAGCGCCGCAGCCTGTTGATATTGACGCCTTCAAAGACCATGCCTGGAAATATCAGATCCGCACGTTCTGCATCGGACGTTCCACGTCACATTAGCCAACATGGGTCAACTGAACGACTGGAGAAGAAAGAAACCAACCCATAGACAGACTCAAGGCAAACTCCCAACAGGCAGGATGCCGAGTGCGATCCCCGTCCCTGTCCTTGGCGTGCTGCTGCTCCTCGCTGACGTCTTGCACAACGACTTCTTGGACGTCGGGCATGCTCTCGAGCAGCGAAATGCGCACCTGGTCGCCAATCTTGAAGGCGGTGGCCTCCTGAAACGCCCTTGTCATCATGACGACGTTGGGGCTGAGGTTCTTCTCGGGCAGAATCCACAGCGAGGCTTCCCTTCTGGCCAGACTCGGGGGCTGGTCGTCCAGCTTCTCGACAACACATGGCTTGCCACTTTCCAGGCCGTTTGTGAGAGCAATGAGAGACTCCTTGCTGACGTAGAGGCGGGCGGCGCCGAGGAGGCTCGCCTTTTCGAGGGCCGGATTGGCGAGAGGACGCACTCTTGCGTCGATGCTTTTTTTCACCATGGCGAGGCGGAGGCGGAATCGAGCCGATGTGAGCGTGGAGGAAGATTGGAGACTGTCCAGCCGAGGAGAGCAAAGACTTGCAGCGTCCTTTTCAGATATTGCCAAGGGGACGAGAAATGGAGAAGAAGACCGGTTTATACATTCCCCCCCCCCTCTCTCGGGGTAAGTATCTTGTGGTGGGAAGGTGTGCCCGCCTGCCGCACCTGCCTGTGCTGCACCTTGCGTTGATACACAAAGCCGGCAGCGCCGTCTTACGAAGTCATGATGGGGGATGCAAAGCAGTTGAATAGTTGACAAATTATTTGCGTTCGTGTTGTTTGCATTTTGCCATTTCCACGGCTGGCCCAAGTTAGACCCCTACGGTCGAATGAAAAATAAAAAAGTGACTGCGATTGATTGGCGTGGCCCGCGACCAACTTTTTGTCCAGACTCCATACATACCCTATACTTACATCTCGTGACAGCCATTAGAGCCCCACCCACTGACGCAGCTGAGCTGATCATGTCTCGACTCTAAATGCTCGCTCCCTCGAGCCTCGCAACCAAGTCCTCGCAACCCCCGACCCCCAATGATACGGCCCCAACGGCTTCGTCGCGTCGCGACGGCCGTCCCGCGCTCACGCACACGCACCCCCTCGTCCGGCCCCGAATGCGAATGGCCTCTCCTCAAGAAACGAGCCAGACCCCCAACCCAAGACGACACCATCCACAGCGGCGGCACGTCCCTCATCGCGAGCCTCAAAAGCCGACAACCACAGGCGCCCACGACAGCCCTCTCGCCCTCGCCCGTCCCCGAGCCAGACCCCCGTGTCATGCTCATCCTCCACGGGCTCAGTCCCAACCTCAACGCCAGCGACTTCTACCGGCTCGCGCCCAGCCATCTCTCCTCCTGGCAGAGCGTCATCAAAAAAGGTACCCAGACCAGAACGCGGACGAGACGTCCCAACACCCAAAACAAGGAAGACTAAAGCGCTCCAGTCCAACAACAACGGCATCCGACGACCCTCGAGCCCCTGGGCCGCTACCACATATCCTTCTCCACTGCCGCGGCGGCAGTATCCTACCGCGACCACCTCCTCCGGCTGCACAGTCTCGCCCACCACAAGATCCGCTGCCCCGGCGGCCTCTGGGAAAGCTCTGCACCGACACACCTGAGGTCGCCGACGGGCGAGGACCCGGCCTCGGAGCTGGCCGCGTACACAGCCACGTCCGGGACGCAGCGCAGCGTGGACTCCCAGCGCCGGCGCGTCTCGGCCAACAAGTGGGCGCAGAGGCTGAGCAGCGCCGTCAAGAAGTTCGACCTCGGCGACCGGCCGGCCGCGGTCTTGGTCCACGCCTACCCGCCGACGCTGACGGCTGGCGCTCTGGCCAAGCACATTGCCGGGGACGCGCTGTCGAGGGGCTGCGAGTGGAAAGTCTGTCCGCCGCAGGGGTTGTCGCAGGCCATGCGACCCGAACGAGCCGAGCGAGCCGCGGGTAGGGAACACGACACCGACACGCGGGACAAGCTGGGGGGTCGATTTGTCGTCGTCTGCGCCGACGACGCCGAGGCACGGCGGTTTCATCGCCACTGGAACCAGAGAATCCTGACGGCTGGCCCGGGGGACCCAGAGGCCGTGACAACAAGTAACGTACTTCATGCTTCGATAATAAACTGGTAGCCGCCCGTACTATTTATTCACTAAGCTCTCCCCACCTCGCCTTGCTCTCTCTCCCGTCTGTATCCTCCCATGTGCTTTGCTTCGTATCCTCTCTGCCCGCCGTCTTCCCCCTCCTTGTTTAGAATTACTGGCTCGCCTGCAACATTTAGCAGTCCGCCTGGGCAGCACTAGCATGCGGCCAGCCACTGTACTGGGAATCACTCCTCGCGTATTCACCACCCACGGCAAATCCTCGGACATAGGTATCAAGAATTCCCCTAAGCGACACCATGAAACGACGGCGCGATGGCAAGACCTCATAGCAGAACCCAGATGGATGAAAACAAAATAAAAATAAACATAAAAAATGCAAAATAAAACAAAGACCAATAGAAACTCCTGACCACATTTACTCTTCTAAAAAGACAGTCGGTGGGAACAGCAAAACACAGAGACGAGGCTCTAGAAATCGTATCGTATAGCCCACCGCCTCAAAAGCATATCCTCGTCTCTGTCTCATGCACGCGTATCGTCCGGGTTTCGATAATGGATGCGTCTCGGTTTCAGTCTTCAAAAAAACTCGTCCAAGGGGCCGGAGCCGGGGTTGTTGAGTAGTATCTGTTTGTGTCTGCGCCTGTACTCGCGCCCCCCGCTCAAAACACATACAAGACAGTCTTGTCAGTCGTGCGGCGACGACTAACAACACTTGCTGCCACCTGCATCGTTCTTGTCACCGACAGTGACGCCGGTGCCGGTCGCCTGGTCGTTCTTGGAGCTATCGATGAGTCGCTTCTTGATATCGGCGGCCAGGCTGTAGAAAGCCTTGTCGATGTTGATGTTGCTCTTGGCCGAGACCTCGAGGAATGGAATGCCGAGCTCGTCGGCCAAAGCCTGGCCTTGCTCCGTTGAGACGACTCGCTTATCTTCCCAGTCGCACTTGTTACCAATCAAGATCCTGTTGACGCCCTCGGTGGCGTGCTGTTCGACATTCTGAAACCAGGTTCGTATATCTGAAGGAACCCAGTGGTCAGCTTCGTACTTGGGTTAGGCTGCGCAGCCCTGGCTAGCGTGTGGGTCAAGCCTGGTCATTTGGACAAGATTGAACCTCAAAACCATCAGGGCTCTCAGGTGCCAGCTCAGCACTGCAGGTAGAGGCGGACCCAACAAAACGAATCAGAGAGGGGAGGGGGCGCATACTGTTGAATGATCTCTCGTCGGTCACATCGTAGACTAGCAGGATGCCCATGGCACCACGGTAGTAGGCAGTGGTAATGGTGCGGAATCGCTCTTGGCCGGCGGTATCCCAAATCTGTAGCTTGACGCGCTTGCCATCGAGCTCGATAGTTCGGATCTTGAAATCGATGCCGATGGTGGTGATGAATGAGGGGGTGAAGGAGTCCTCGCTGAAGCGCAGCAAACAGCAGGACTTGCCGACGCCGGAGTCGCCTATTAGCAACAGCTTAATCTAAGCGGGAAAGCATGTCAGTACGCATCCGTGGTGACAGGTCACGGTAGAATGAGAGAACCGCCCAAGCCGCGCCGGGTTGAAGACTGCAGCACGGCAACATGTACCGGCCGACGACGCGTTTTGGCGGCTGACAACACATGCTGCAGACCGAGGCTTAGTGTTGACGGGCTTAGAGGACGACGATGGCGTACCAGGAAGTCGTAGTTACGATTGTTCACCATGGTGACGGAAGAGCGCGACGAAGCGTATCGCGAGGAGATTTAGGCAGGGACGGTGACGAGGGAGACGTGCGTGCGAGGGGTGGCGGACGTGGGCTGTTTGTGTAGAGGCTGCGGGCTGCGGGCTGCGGGCTGCGGGCTGTAGCGGCCAGCCAGAGAGTACGGTGTGGCGAGCGAGATGCAAAGTGGTGATCTGGAGTTGCGAGATGCTCGGCTGGAGGAGGAAAGGGGAACGGCCAGCCGAGACGAGGCAGCGGCGTTTAGTGGCGGTGATGTGGTTCAAGCGGTTTGGCGTGGCGGCGGCGGCTTCGACGACTACAACAAGTCGACATTTGAGCGTTGGGGGCAGGTAAGTTGCCTGGTTACTTGGGTACTTGTCATTGGGTGCACGTGGCCAGTGGACACGCGGGTCAACACTACCAGACCAGACGGCCGGGCTGAGTACCCGGGGAGTAGTTACGGAGCAAGTTGCTAGGCATGAATTGCAGGGGGGCACCAAAAACGTCAATGGTGTCTGTCAATCGCGAGACGGAAGGACAGCAGGGGTCTTTTCACGCACATGTGGGTCGAGAAACAAAGAGGGTTCGACTGCAGCTGCCAGCGACAGAAGGAAAAGGAAACGGAAGAATGCTTTCCAGCGTGAAGAAAGGCGCGTCAACAAGGGGTCGAGACATCGGCACTGTCTCATTGTTGCCGTCTTGGCTGGGCCGCAGCTCGCATCCAACATTGAAGCGAAGACAAAGGCCTTGGTTGGGCGCTTTGGCGTTGGGGTTGCAACAGATCGACGTCAGCATTGTGATGACTCATCAGTCAAAGCGCTCAGACGTCAACCCGTCCGGTTCAATGATGCTTAGGTAATCGGACGAATTGCTGGAATAACTCTAGGTACTAATGATGGCATCGTTCATGCTATGAGGTGTGCCAACAAGTTGCTCGCCCTACGGCATTCCTCCATCACCATGCGGTTTGTGTCGTCACGGCGCTCAGCCCAGTTGCTAAACCCCCTAGCGTACCCTCAGGCTGACTGAATAGCATATGATTGCGGACTCACTCTATCCAACACAGTGTTCGAGCTTTCGGACATTTCATAACGTGTCCAGCCCGTGTGCTTCAACTCCAAGGCCCTATCGAGTCCGAGAACCTCGTCCCGGGGGGGGAGGGGTGTAATGGGTCATGTTCGCCGCATGCTACAAAGCAGGTCACCTGCTCACTTCACTTGGTTCGAGGACAAACGCAGCAAAAAGATGATGGATAGTCGGATTGCCCAGGAGGCGGTACATCTAACGACTTATCAAGAGAAGTATGTCCGTTTCCTCCATGACATGCTCCATGACATGGTTACATAACGTCACGGACCCGAGAAGCTCTTCTCGGCAGTGGATATGATACAACGTCCAAGGCCAGTCAAGGTCTGAGCGAGCAGTGAAACATTCATCAAATACTTGTGACAGGCGACTACTCTCGCCGCGGCGAGTCATATGTACATGATTAATTCAACGGCTCAAGAGCCTCGGCTGGCAAATCTTTCATGGTGTTCTTGGCCTCGAACTCAACAGGCCCGCTGACATCGTTGCCCGAGCCGCACTGCTGCTCGAGCCCCTTGCAATAATCCTCCCACGCCTGGCAGTTGACGCCGCCGCTGGGGGGAGAAGAGTTCCAGCACGCTTTGCTCTGGCTCCAGCAGTCCTTGACAGACTCCCAGCAGCCCTCTTTTGTCGTGAAGCCCGCCAGGGGCTTGGCGCACCAATTTGCATTCTTGACGACGCAGCTGTCGGGGATGAGGCCTTGGGTTTGCTTCTTGTCACATGACGGCGACGGCTCGCCCTCTGGGACGTAGACTTTGGGCCCCGGAATAGGATACTCCCTCTGCGACTTGTCGTATATGTTGAAGGTGGGGCCAGGTGTGTCGGGGGACACGTGCCCCGGTATCGAGACGCTGAACTCGGCCGGCACGCGCAGAGGGCCACTGGGTCCGCGCTGGACAAAGATCTGAGCGCAGCCAAGATAGAACTGAGGATCCCCCTTGACGGCGTTATGGAGGGCCAAGATCTCAGGACGGACAAGGTAATAGCCTGCGGGCAACGTGGGCGGTAGGCGGACCGAGAGAAAACCCTTCCTCTTGATGAGCTTGTCGACGCACCACTCCCCCGAGGAAGCGTCGTAGCCGCTCTCCCAGATCTTGACCCAGCCTGGCCCGGCGGCGTTGTTGGCACCCATGTCGTCGACCTTCTTGACGTACACCGAACAGGGACCCTTGTGTTCTGGTGCAATAAAGCCCTCGCGGGAGCCGTCGGTCCACTCGCGCATCTGAAGCGTCAGAGTGGCGCCCTGCGGCACGGGACAAGTGAAGGCAACGGGATTGCCACCGTCGCGGCCTGCACACGCACCATGGCATTAGAACCGAGGGGGTCTCAGGGGCTCATGTCGAACCAAACCTACCGCAAGCCATGTCGTCTCCCGTGATGGGATATATGGGTCCGTTGGCCGTGACATGGTCGGACGGCATGCGCACACATGTCCCGTCACCCTGATTTTTGCCGTTGATAAAGAGCGTAGTAAAGAGCGTGTGAGCACTCGCCACCGGGGCGAGCACCAAGGTGCCGAGCTTCATACTGGGATTGCGTGGTGATTTCGAAGAAGTAAATTATAATAATATGAAAAAAACCGGAAAGGAACAAAGGAACGAATGGACGCTGTGGACGAGCGCGCGCACGCGGCGAAGCATATCGAGACATGTCAGACGGTGGGCGAAGAATGGCAACTTATACTCGGCACGGCCTCCAGCTGCCAGAGACCTACCTACTTACTCTGGTAGTACTCGGTATGCACGTACAGCACTCCGTACCCAGACATACAAAGTCGCTCCCGTGTGCAGACGCAGACGGGAACAAAGTCGTCATGGACGGGACAAGCTCTCGCCCGAGTGGCATCGAAATCGGACAGCCGCCGTGACTCCAGGCCTCCAGGCCGCGGCAGACCAATCACCAGCGGTCTGTGCCTTTGGAACCGAAACTGTAAAACACACTATCCAAGGAAGGAAGCGAGCGGGAGGGGCGCCAATCGGGGATGACCCTGGTCTCGAGGCGCACAGCTGCCGAGTATTGAATTTTAAATAAACTTGGCAGCCCCTTGTGGATCGTCTGTTTCTTTCCGGAGACAAAACATTTGCGGCCTGTTCTCGATGGATCTTCCTGCGCATGATTAATTAGTCATATCCATCTCTACCAAGATGCCTCTGACCCCGGGCGGCCCGCCACCGGACGTGCGGTTCAAACACGACAAAGCCTGGCCCTCAACCACATGACTTCTGCGACGCACAAAGGTCGCGGCCATGACGATAGCCTCAGCGGCCGCCCGCGGGCCCGGGCATCCAGGCACAAAGGGGCCAACCAGAGCCCCCCTGATACCCTGTTCGTCATCTCGGCTGCGCTCACACACAGGCCATCTTGTTGTAGTTGCTACATATTGCGGCCCTCGCTGGCCGGGGTCCTTCAGGCTCCAGATGAGGAATCAAGGAGGTGAGAACTACACCACGTTGGGATGTGAAATTTGTTTTCTTTCTCCTTGGCTCCTTCCCCACCTCAGCCCGGCATTCAACTCTAAACCCTCTTCTCCGCGCTGTGCTGTGCTGCGCTGGCATCTTTGACGGACGGTGCTCCGGAATTAAGTGCTTACTTGCTCGACTCACTCAAGTAGCAAGTACTCCCGGTCCGTGCAGGTTCCGACCAGCCCAACTGCCCACGGCAAGTACCTGGGTACGTGCCTCAACTGCGCGTGCATCCCCTCAACGCCCGCGCCAAATCACCTCCTCCACCTTTGGTGTTTCCAGCCGGCATCGTGACGCTTTCTCGGGCGGCCGCCTCAGCTCCTGCAAGCCCCCCCGACTCTTGTTCCGGTTCGAACCCACCGGGCTAAAACAAGCCACGCTCGACCGAGTGAGGGCGATTCGCCGCGCACAGTCACGCAGCTCAGCTTCATGCCGCTTGCCTGCAATTCTGAACCTTTAGCCTTGGCCGCGACCATGTCACGCATGTGTGCACTCCGTGCCGACTGTGTGTGAAAGTGAGCACGTTTGATGTTTGCTTCTTCTGTGCCCAGTTGGAATCCTGGCACGCCCCGCACGAGACCAGACGAGGCACCGGCCGGGGTGCAGGCTTGGCGCCGCACGCGCCAGGCCCAGGGCCCAAGGCTCTTCAAAATGCCCCCTCACCAGCCACCAGCCACCAGCCATTAGCCACCAGCCGCCTGCCGCCACGGCACCACGGCACCACGACGACGCCCTCTCCTCGCGCGCCGAGCTGAAACCGCCAGCCCTACCTCGTCAACCAGCACAAGACGGCCGCGTCCAACTCCCTGTCCGTCGTCCGTCGTCCTCTCCAGCTCATCAGTCCGCCCGTCCCTTCCACCAGTTGGCCGGGGACGCTGCACCCTAACCATGCTCGACCGCCCGCCCGCCGCCCGCCTCCCGCCTAGAATAGCTTCCGCACACGACGACGCCAAACCTCCTTGCTTGCTTGCTAGCTTGCTTGCCGCGCAGCGCAGCCGTGCCATGCCACGACGAGCCGTCAGCCCGGCAGGCCACCTCCATCCCCAATGTAATGTCCCCGACACACCCAGACGCCCGCTCAGGAAGGCAAGCGCCCGTCCGCCAGCGCATCGACCAACCCTGCCAACGAGCAAGTAAAGGGGTCAAAGTCGAGAAGACAGAAAACACGACCCCTACTCCGTACCTTGTACCCCAAACCATTGCATCCCGTCCGGTGTCGCGTACCGGACAACTTCGCGGTGTCGCCCTTCCGCCCGCCCATCCCATCCCATTCCATTCCATTCCCGCGGTCCACGCCGTCCTTGTAAATCCTCACGAGCCATCCTTTCCTGCGTGCCCTGATGTGTCTGGGACGCCCACGCCCTACCCCGTGCCCTGCAGTAAATCGTGCTAGCCCGTCAAGACCGACGGCTGTTTGTGACCGCCAGCTTTCCTGCGTCACGCACCCGTGTGTGCCGGAATGCCCCCCCCGACTCGCTCAAGGTGTCAAATGGATGCAAAAGGGGGAACCCATAGAGATTCATACACGTACACGTCATTATTCATGTCTAGTCGGCTCTATTGGGGAGGGGGAAGAAGAAGAAGGACCAGAAAATCAAAACTGCCGCCAACACCAAACCACCACCACAACCACTGTGCGGTCCCCATTGTACGAGCACGCTACCGTCTGACCCGCTGACAGTGCTAAAGGGGGCAAGGAAAAAAAAAGTGACAACAGCTCAGCACTCTAGCATGTTTGCCAGCTTACACCTGGACGAAGCCGAAGCCGAAACCGAACCTCGTTCAATCTCAAACAGCTGAGGCACAAGATCGCCTAGACAGTCCTCCAGTCCTCTCCATTTCAGCCCAAGCACTCTCTCCGTGTCGCTTACGTCGACCCCGAAATGGGTATGGCTCTCTCGCTTGCCGGGCTCGCCGACTGGAATCTTGTCCAAATATCTCGAAGTCACCTTGCGGCTAACGTCGGCAAGCTCCTGGTTGCAATAGACGCTCTGGCAAAGCATGTAGCGGCCGCCGCCTGCTTCGGGAACAAGGAGTGCTTTCACATGGGCTTCGGCTACATCTCGCACGTCGACCCAGCATGGGCCTTTTGTGGGAGGGACAGGTCGGTTGTTGCCAGCAGAGACGACGGACCAAACCATGAGGTTGCTCGTGTTGACATCCTCGATGGTGTTCGGCTTTGATCCAGGCAGGAAAGGACCAAAGACCATGGTGGGACAGAGGCTCACCAGATCGAAGGCAGGTTTCCTCTCCGACATGAAATCCCACGCAGCTTTTTCGGCAGCTGCCTTGCTGGCTCGGTAGGCGGTGGGAGCGTTGGAGGCGTTGACGCCGTCTTCGTAGGTGAGCGGACTCCAGTCTTTAGAAGTGTATGTCTTTTCTGGAGAGGGTCCAGCAGCAGCGTCGTATATGCAGGCGAAGCTGTTCGTGTGGACGACCCGCCTGATGCTCTTGATTCGAGTTGCGGCCTCGAGGATTGCTGTCGAACCAAGTACGGCGGGGATCATAAGTTCGGTTTCGAAGTTGGTGGCGCTGTAATGGAATGGCGCGGCAAGATGAAGAATCGCACTCGGCGCCGAGTTGCCCAGAGCCCCGAGGTAACATTCTGACGAAGTGATGTCGTCGACAACGACTAGTTGCAGGTTGGGGTGTGACTTGTGTGCTTTCTTTACCGGGTCGATTTTGCTTGCCGACCTGACGGTTCCAACAACGTTGTGTCCATGGTTGAGCAATGCTGCAATGCAGTGTTGAGCTATGAAGCCATTGGCTCCAGTTACAACAACTGTCTCGGGCGGCCTAATAGCCGAGGCCATTCTGGAAGGCATGTTTGATTGTTGTCGCTGGTTAAGTAAGTTTCTTGGTTTGATAACGGCACCTTGCTTGGGAAGGCCTCTTGCCGGGGTATCGCACCAGACCCCCATACTTGGAAAGGATAGGCAGGCCTTTAAGTGCGAGGTAGAACGACCAGATGCCGGACAGCAGTTAAACGGCAATAAGCGATGACCTCGAGCCCGGCGCTGGGGAGTCGAGCGATATACATCTTTCGCAATAAAAATGAGCGTGAGACTCTCTTAGCTCCAGTCCGGCGGGTACTCACTCGCTCGGCTGGGGCCAAAGCGCGGCGTCTTTGCTGTTGTCAACTGGTCCGTTCCCAGGACAGTGACTAATAACTATTGTAAGAAAAGGGTCAACGGGTGCTATTACCAACATCAACCCTGGCTATAGGGCGGCAATCGCTGTGTTTGGCGGAATGGGCAACAACCAAGCCGCTGGCTATCAATCTGTTTAGACTGTTCGCCCAGTTAGTACTCCGTACGCATAGCAATAGTGCCCGGGCGCTTAATGCCTGGCTGCAGCCGTCGCAATGGCAACGGCGTCGCTGCGTGATTGACGAAGTTTTGGCACCAGTTGACCCGTTTCTGCACTCCCGTATTCGCCGTCGCGGAGCCACCAAGGCGGCGCATGAATCCAGTAGTCATGCTGGCGCGGTCCAACTTGTCGTGGGTCATTTCGGATACTGGTTAGGCACTTGGCCATGCCCGTCGCGACGGTTCACGCTCCTGACTCCGGAGCACGTATGCGTCTAGACGGCGGGCGCTGTGGCGCCGCGCCGTTGGGTCACGCTTCTTCTTCCGACGGAAAGCACAGGACGAGCATCTGCAGGACAGTGCGGAGCAAGCAGCCATTGTTGCTCCTCTCATCAACCAGCCAGCCAGCCTTTGCCGCCTCCACCTCCACGGACGAACACGAGCACGCAAGCTTGAAGGCGACACCAACACCCGACGCAGTCGAAGCGGAATAGCGACTTGTCGAGCTCGGCAATCAGCCGTTGGCGAGAATCGTGTCGACCCGGCCAAGTTCCGACAGGCACCACGCAATGAGGCACTCACAGACTTGGCAGCCAAGGACGTAAGAGGAGCGCAATGTTTGACTCGGAGCACGTGTTGAATTCGCAGCCGGCGGACGGAGCGCGTCGCAACACACTGCCTGCCCAATTGATGCCGCCATCGGCTGGTGACGACTGGAGGGAGATGAACTTCTGTGATGATGCACGGGGGCCAAGGGCCGTCGTTGTCGACGGGCGTCTCACAGAGTCCACGTCGATGCAAAGGCGGTCAGACAAACGGTGAAAACTGTCTGCTCGACGGTGTGAGCAGGAGGACAATGGACACGGTCATGGTGTCGCGCCTGCCCGTCCTGTACTCCTGGCCGCCCACAACCAAGCGTGGTCCAACGTCAAGCGAGGCCGCGGAAGGCGGGCGTCGGCGCTCCTGCCCCGTCGCAAAGCCGGCCCCGCGCACCCGCGCTCGCTGGGCTGAGCTTGCCAAGGCCCAAGGCTCCATCCGTGTCACCAAGTTGACGTTGACGTGTGCAGTGTGCGCAGCTCCATTAACTGACATGACGTCTCTCCACCGCTGGCCGTGTTTTGATTTTGATTCTGATTGCCACTTGCAACTTGATGCCCTCACGCTTCAGCATGCACCCCAGCCCTCACCACCTGGCCATGACACAAGCCACCTCGGTATTCCGTATTGCCAGGCAATATCAGTCCACAGCCTGACCTGCCGTCACACGGTGCTGTCACGCTGTGCCTGTTGCAACCGGGTCCCAGATCCCACGTCACCAACCACTTCAGACACAGTCGGGGTCTGGCACCGCGCGGGCAATCGGATTGTCATGATTCGTGACACGCCTTGCGACACCGACGGAGTACAACCGTCTGGTATTACCGACGGACGCTACTTGTGACGCACGGCTCCCGGAAGAGCGATGCCATGGCCGGCGCACAGAGCTGGGCTGTGGAAGGGCCTTTCCCGACCGCTACGTATGTCCATACATACCCTGCTTCCCCGTGACGTCTGCTCTTTCGCAGACAACTGACGCCTTGGCAAAGCTCATGCGGCACCGGACCCTCCATTCACAGACTCGCACAGATGTGATGATCCAACGGCGACGGTAATATCACTGGGAAATCCGCCTTTTCCATCGATTATCTTGGAACCATTCTAGGCAGTGGCCCCCCCCTGTTTCTTACTACACGTGACATCACACCGCGCTCGCCCCATCCTTCATTTCTTCCTCCCAAACACCAGCATGGACCTCTCTCCGCCTCCGTGTTGTGTCCGGAAAGTAAACTCGGCAGAAATGTGTGTACAATCATGGCACCTCGGCATACCCCAAACAGGGTGATCTTGGCTGGAGGATACAAAGACGCATTCTCCACGTGCAACGTCCGCAGCCGCATGATATTTGTCATGGAAAAGCCAGTAGCGACGGCGGCATTCGTGGTCGCTTTCCTTGTGTAGCCACGCGTGTTGACACCAATGACTATGTAGACGAGGACCAAACGGGCGATATCAGCGTTGATGAGATGGACTCTTGCAAGGGCTCCCTCCCGCCTGGGCCGTGCGAGGACGACGACACAAGTCCCGCTCCAATCAGAGTCGGCAGTCGGCACAAGGAGCAAGAAAGATAAATGGCCAGCCGACGGCGGAAGTTGTACAGAAGGGCAAACATCCCCGTGAGCGTCGCAAAGTCTGATACGGCCCTCGAAGGCATGTGGACGAGGGCCACCGTCTTTGGCTTATACGCGAACCTGGTGGTCAGCGTCGCTGAAAGAGCGGTCATGATGCCCAGTGGAAAACGGCGAGGATTGTGTTCACTGTTGAGGCATCCATACTTGCAAGTTGGTCGCCGCCTCAAGTACACCCCGAGCCCGGGATACTTTCTTGCCACGGCCAGACTGATCGCCATCTCTCGTCGGGGCTTCTTGGACCAGTTCTTTTCCAGCCCTGCGGGTGATGCGAGTACTAGTTAGTAGTTCCGACGCCACAGCCACCCCGACAGTCAGGCTAGATGCCCCGACAGAGACAAACATGATGCGCCAAATTTCAAACAACGACGGGGTAGGGCCCGTGTTACGCGGCCCAAGACGCACAAGGCCGCCCACATGACCAACTCCCAGCCCACAGTACCGGATTCCCGCCCGTGGAGTAGTGGAGTAGCCTGCTGCTCCGTCCATCGCTGTAGTGACGATGGTAAGAGCCGGGGTGACGACGGCTTCGAACATGCCGAGGAGCATGCACACGGCTGTCGCCCAGGAGAGTTCTGCGTAGCACATTGTCACGCCCCTCAGAACAATGTCTGATCCTGAGGACATTGTTCGCGGGGGTGCCTTGGACCAGATAGCCCTGGGGGACTAGGGCAAGTCGTTGCCGTCCTCGACCGCAGCCCGGCTAAAGGCTGCTGCTGGACTCCTTGCCCAGGTGGTGGTGTTGTCCACGACCACAATGATGATGCTAGGGGTGCTGTGGCTCTGCAACCACGTATGGTTGTTCATTGATCGTTTCCCCCCGTCGGCCGCTGCTGCTCGGCGTTGACCAAGAACAACCCCCCAAGCGCCGGCAATACCAAGCCCAACCCATCCTGGAAGACCAAGACGACACCATATACAGACAAATACGGGGGCCGGATGTGCATCTCGTCTTCCCTCTCCACACCAGACAGCCGACTATGAATTCTCCCCCTTGGCAACACATCCTCCCCGTCACTTCAATCCAAGACGGCGGTTGCGTCCTCGATGGTGGTTCATGGTTCGACCTGATTCGACATGAAAAAGGCTCTGTCCACGGCTCAATTACGGCCACTTCGGAGCACGGCGCTGATGAAGCTTCTTGGACGCAAAGATTAGCCGGCGGCCAGGTCATGGGCCATGGCGTTATTCGGAAAGGATACTCGTCCTACGCCCCACGGCAACGTATATTTTCGACTGGAACCCCTTGAACATCATCTCTCCTGTCTTGTCGTCCCGCCAAGTCGCCGTCGCATCGCCAGTTTGTTTCCGTCTCGATGCTGACTCCCGTGGGGTGGCGTGGCGCTACTCCGAACTCCGGAATTTCCCATCATGTCATGAATGCTTGTGGCTTTCCCCCCTTTCTCCTACCACCGGTTTCAGAACCGAGGTCGTCTTCCATGCCCCAAAATTTCCTTTGTGAGGGGACCGTCTTCCAGGTCGGTACCGAGGGACATCTCGTCGTTCCCGCACTTGTCCCATCCCTTTCTTTTCTTCATTGTTGCACGAGAACGGCCTCTTTGTACGATTTATCGAGATGAAAATGTTTTACATCCTTGTTGCAATCAAGCCCAACATGTTTCAAAGTCTTTTCTTCCACGCATCAAGTCAAGAAACGTTCCATATCCGATTCCCACACTAAACACCAACGTACGTTGCAGTTGCCGTAACAAACGCAAACTCCTCTACGGAGTAGCAGGAGCCATAATAACTGATCTTGTATGAACACGACAGGAAAACGCCACAAAAGCAAAAGCAAACGCAAAGCCGTCCCTCCGCCTCGCAGCAGCCGTGCTGAGCTCCGTTGACTCCACTTACGACCCCTTGATGACATTACCGTTTTGGCTTCGCATTGGGAGGCCCATCTACAGCCGTTGCTTTGCGACGAACAGGACACGATATCACCGTCTATGAGCGACATGGCTTCGGCGGTGACGTCGGTGCCTCGCTCTCCTGTGCATCCGGTGCATCTCCATGTCTTCGAGGTTGGGAGGTGGATGTCGCCGAAGCCGGACCCGCTCTTTATACTCGGGGGCATCGTTCGGCATGGCTGGAAGACGGGCCAGCGATGGGAACATCCTCCCCCCAAGACTGTCGCGGCCGTTGAAGAGCACATCATATCAACTTCCGCCGCGTTCATCTTCACCGGCATTTAAAGCACATGGCTACAACTGAAGGTGGCAAAGCAATCCCTGCGCAACTCAAGGTCTGGCACAAGGCGGTAGATTTGAACCCCGTGGCTGGAAAAACCACTCTCGACGACGATGTGGCTGTCACGCGGGATCTTTCTGTGTGTGCCCACGGTATGCGAAGCCTTACGTGGGAGGCACTCACGCCGTCGGCTTCCTGTTTCCTCCAATGCATCATTCATGTCGGCGGGCTTCTAGAGCTCGGCCTTTGGAAGTTTGCTGAGAATAGTGCCAATGATTTCTGGAGAGGCAACGGCATTGACAAGATGGTCGTGAGTGCCTATTCCGACCATGACGTCGTCAGGTGTTACTGCTTCTACCCTGCAAAGAAGAATGACCTCAAGGAGGATGGGTGGAACATGGCAACAACAGGAGAGAATCTGGCGGCAGCCTTTGCTGAACTGGTCTGAAGACTGCTCTCCGCAAGGCCGAGGACAATCGAAATATGGCGTTTGTACGATCACCACCAGTACCCTCATCGGGTAGAGGAAGATGCTGTCTCTTGGGCGACGGGGCGCATCCCATGATGCCAGACCAGCCTCGAGGCGCTTGTGTGACCATTCAAGGCGCTGGAGCTCTTGGGATTCTATTCGCGCCCACGCATGCCGATTTGAGCGTGGCTGAGAAGCTTCGCCTATGTGAGCTCCAACGAAAGCCTCGCGCGACTCGAGTCCAGATAGCGGCCGGCGAGCAGGAACTGGCCTCACAGAGCGCGTTGGCTGCAGCAGTGCCAACGACAGGCAGGCCTGGCACGTCAACGCTTGAAAAAAGTGTGGCTACGGTGTGCATGCTCATGTGGCCGAGCCGAGCCGGTTAGCAGGACCACGACCACAGCAGCCGCCTGCGTGCGAGAGCCGATGGTGAAGTTGCGGTTCGTTCCATGCATGTTGTCGTCAAATCTCGCGACGAATCGCAAACAGCGTCAGCCGGCAAATAGGCGATGATGCTCGTTAGAAAACGACTAAACCGTGCATCTCGTAATAGCGGATTCGCGCCCAGTTTACAATCGCCCCTGTGCCTTCTGATTGATCCCGCCTTGACCAAACACGCTCGACCAGGTCTCTGGCATTATAAACGTAGCCAAACCCGCACGTTCGTTCCATGACCAGAAGTCGGTCCTGGATTATCAGACGGTGCTCTAGCTTCCAACACGATCCGCCAGCCATGACCAGAGGGAAGAGAATGCAGGATTCAAGGGGACTACCGTAGCGAATTTTTTGCACGCATTCAATAATACCATCAACATACTTGCCGACTTTTGGATCGGTCAGTTCGTAGCCTTCGACAATCTGGTGAAGTCGCAGGCGAATGGCGTACTCAAAGGCGAGAGTAGCGTGCAACACGTCCTCCGTAGCCGGTGTGAGCGAGGAAACCGCCCTCGACATGCCACCGTACTCGTAGGACCAATTTTCGATCCGACGCTCAATTTCGCTGGCATGTCGCCGGAACGCGGTTTCAGAAGCTTGGTCTACCCTGGTGCCTCGGAGCTCGGCCAACGTGTTGATGCGGTCCACCAGATGGAACAGTTCTTTGGGGATTCCGTAGACCGCAGAGTCCTCTTCATCAGGCGTCGAGGACCAGGTATCAAGGGCTTGCGCCTCGGCAGCCTCGGCTCCTATCAGGGGTGGCCTACATGTTGAAGTCGTGGCAGCAGAGTCGAGGAATCTCGCCAGGCGAAGCAGGAACTTGTAGTGCCCTGTGAGGATGTCGCCCTGTTGCTTCCGCAACGCGACCAACAAGCGCTTCGCGCCCCTGAGGTGGAGCTTCCAACCCTCACTGGTACCGTCGAACAACTCCGTCATGCACAGCAGCAGACTACTCACCAGCGCGATGTCCGCGCTGGTTGTGTCGACGTGTGGTAGGAGCCCTGCCAGGGCTTGAGTCGCTTTGCTCTTGTGCAGAAGACCGCGATCACCCATGGAAGGTTGGAGCTTCCGCCAGTGATTTGCGGAGAGCGCCAAAATACAATGAAGGACCAGATCGTTCGACTGAGCCATGGGCAACAGATAACCATTATACGGATTTTCTGAAGAGGCCCGGCGAGAGAGTATGGAGGACACGATGGTGGAGTAGTGATTCAGTAGAGCCTTGTCCTGAGGCGCGCTCAGTTGAGGCATGAGCTGTGGTACGTAAATCGACAGCAACTGCGAAGGAGGCGCCGACTCTATCGAAGTCGTCGGGCTACCATTGCTGACAGGCGTGCTGGAGTCTAGCCAGACCGGAGACGATGCCGACACATCCCAGGACAGTCTGTCGAGGGACATGTCCGGGGTGAGTTCCCCAATGATCCCCGACGTGATGGGCATTGCGGAGGAGGATTGCATGGCCACGGATGTCGTGGCCGCCGTCATGATGGGCGTGTGCTCGACCGGCCGGTTGAAGTCGGCGTAGTTTGAATAGGCCATCTGGGAGCTGTGACTTGCATGGCTGTACTGACTTTGGTTGTCGAAGCTGCCGTGTCTCCCGCTGTTTGAACTCGACGCGCTGGGGCTTTTTCGAACAGGCATGTCCCGAAATACGACTTCAGGAAGCCGTCGGACTATTTCTGAAGACGAGACGGGCGCAACGGCCTCGTCGTCGTCACGGTCGACATGCCCCTTGACGGCCTCATCCGCGGACCCGGACCCAAGCCTGGGCTTGCCATGTCGTTCTGGCGGCCAAGCGCAATCGAGACAGAGACGGCGGCAGTCGCCGCAGCGCGGCTTGGTCTCGTCGCACTTCTTCTTGCGGCGCTTGCACATCAGGCAGCCAGTCTGCACTCTCTTGATCCTAGCCTTGGGCACGTCGCCGTTGTGAGTGTCATCGATGGTGGTGCCGGCGGCGTTTCGTGGGCGGCATGGCAAGCTGAGCCGGACGCATCGCGCGCAAGGCAGGTTGCCATCGCAGGCTTGCTTGATCTGCGCGCAACGGTGGCATACAGGACGGCCATCGGAGCCCATGATGGAGTATGCTGAGGCGGTCCTCGTGGCGCGGCGAGAGACGGTTGGCAGAGCTCGCTGCGGTCGTGGTCGTGGTCGTGGGAGTAAATTTCTGTGCGGTCGAGAACGGGGTGATGTCGGCTAATCTGTTGCAGCGAAACCCGAGCGAGGTGCGGGCTTGGACACCCGCAACGGAGGCCGCGAGCTGTGCTCGGTTGGGGAGATCAGATGCACCGAGGCTGAGATGCACACGCAGACTCGGCCAGGACTTGGACTTGGCAACGAAGCAGGGAAACGGAGAAGCGAGAGATGAGATGCAATCTAGCGTCGTGGGACATGCCCATGATTGGGAGGGGCAGCAGCGTGGTCGATTTGGGTGGAGCGACGACACCTCCCTCCGAGGATCACGGACCAGACAGACCAGGATTGAGAGGCACACAAAATGAGGGGGCCAAGACTCGTCACCAAATCCGATCTGGGGACGCGAGGCGGGAGCACCTGATCGCCGCTCTCCGGGCTCCGGGCGAGACCACCAGGACCTGGTGGTTGGGTGTTGGGTCGTTGCAGACTTGACAACGGACCACAGGGGCTGTGTGTGACGATGTCGATCAATTTTAGTCGGATGGCCAAGACACCGCCGTTCCCTGCAACGGCATCGACCCTCGGCTAAGTGCTGCTGCTGCTGCGGCGCTGCTCTGGTTGATCGGCTCTTTCCATCCCCGCGCTAACAAGCTTCTCGGCGGAATGTAGCTTGCCGAGCCGGAATTCTGCCGTGCTGCTCCGTGCGCAGAACACGGCGTGGCCAGAGGCCCCCCCTTGCCTTGCCCTGCGTGTTATTGCCAGTGCCTCTATAGTTATTTCCCGTCACAAGGGTCGCCCCATGGGCCACAGGCCGGGGTAGACCAGACAGACGCCCTGCCGACTCCGGGCTCCGTACTCCGTGCGCCCTGCTCAGACCAACCCGTCGCCGACTTTTGTCTTTCCTCTCTCCATGCTCTCCCCCGCGATGCCTCGCAGTGCGCACCAGCATGTGTTCGTCGCGGCACACGACGCCGCGGTGTGAGGTTGCCGCCGCCAGAGTCCCTCGAGACGAGAGCGTCTCTGGTCTTTGCACCGCGGATCATTCACGGGCCCTGTGCAAGGCACCGGCCACGCTTGACTGGTTCGTGGGTCATAGTACTGCACAGTTAAGAGACTGGGTTTACTTATCTTTGCGACACCGGGGTTTTGGATTGGAGCACGTGGCGCGACGCTAGTCGCTTTGTCAACATGAAGCCGTGCCAGAGTTGTTCATGCAGCCTGGCGCCTGGCATGATACGGAGCATGTTGTCGAGCTAAGCTCCGTGGCATCCAGAAACTATTTGCTACGCACACGAGCTAGGTTGATTCCCAGCTCAGCCACGGCAACATGGCAAGGGCAACATGGTAAGGGGAGCAAGGATTCGACACGGGGAAAGACACGGCAGGCGAGAGGTGAAAAGGTATAACAAACAGTCGTCAGCTGCCCAGGCGTCGCGTATATGCTTGGTCCAGCAGCGGGTTAGCAAGGCAACTCTGCGTTCATGTATCCATATATTCATACGTCCATACGTCCACACGTCCCTTCATCCACACGTCCGCATATCCGTTCATCCATACATCCACATCCATACATTCATCCGCCAATACATCCGTACACACATATCCATACGTCCATACATCCACACACGCGTCTGCGTCTTCCTCGGGAACCCGCGAGCCCGTCCCGAAGCCGCCGCCGCCGCCGCCATGAAAGCCGGCGCCGTGATGCTCCTTCTGTCCGCCGCGGGGGCCTACTGCGGGACTGACGTTGTTTACAATCCCACGATTCAGGCGTACCTCGACGGCATCGACACGACAAACTTCACAACCGACGCAGACGAGCCGCCTTCCTTTGCCACGGCCGGGTCGGCGGAACCCACCTGCTTCGTGTACTTCAGGCGCTGCAACCCCGTGTACTTTTACCAAAACTGGTTCCTGGATCGGGCCAGCAACATCACGCTCGGCGCCAAGTTCTTCGCCGACGCCGAGCTGATCGTCCAAGACGACAAGCCCGTGGACGGGATGCTTCCCAGCGTCCAGACAATCACCTCCACGGCGGTCACGGACGCCACCACCAAGGGCTGGAAGGTTGGGGGCAGGCTCGGCGGCGAGGTCGGGGCAGAGGGCGCCAAGGGCGTCCTCGAGTTCACCGGCGAGTACGGCGAGCAGTGGAGCAAGTCGACCACGGAGACGACGCAGCTCGCCGTCACCGCGCCCTGCCCCGGAAACACTCGCTGCACCATCGAGACGGTGACGTTCTACGCCACCTTTCGTGGCCGCTGCCGGGCCCGTCCCGTCATCAACTGCGGCGGCGAGATGGACGCGTGCCGGGCCGACGCCTGGGGGTGCAGCCAGTTCGAGTCCTACAGGGCGAAGTCGTGCGGCGGCGACCTCGAGGACCTGCCGTGCAGCTTTACGACGCCCATCATAGGGACAAACGGCAAGCCGGTCGCGAAGAACATTATCCGGCGGACGCCGCTCGCGGGGCGCCCAGACACCCTGCGCAGGAGGGGCGTGGTTGGGGATGACGTGGACTCCGAGGTTGAGTTTATCAGTGTCTGAACTTTGAAGGGTCCGAAGGGTCTGAAGGCGGGAAAAGAGGAGACACCCACCCCCGTCAGGTCGGTCAACTGGTAACACTGAACTTTAAGTACACATGTTACGTAGCACCAGACCCGTTGACCATGTACAACATCAACAGTGAACATTTGCGGGGGTCCTCGTACGGTAGTCGGCTTGGATGAGGCCAATGTCACGGTGCACAGGTGATACAGCACGCCGAAAGCCGCATGTAAGCAAGTCGTTCTATTGCGATCGACGTGTAGTTAGTTATGGGGTAGTAACTGGAGGCTCCTCGTTGCAACTGCATTCTGGTCCGCCACCGGATTCTCTTCGGTAGCAGACATCTGGAGTCAAGTTGAGTTGTTTTTACTGCCCGTGCCAATGCAGCTGCGGCCCTGCCAGCCCACGGACAACATCACCGTGACCCAATGCTTGCCATGAGCCGCTGATACTTGTCACGGACTCATGGGCCGTGGCTGGCGCAAACTCGTGCATTCGTCTCAAACAATGCCAGCGCCGCCATTGGGTGTGCCTGTTTCCCTTCGTCCCCGACCCGATGCCGTACCGTTGCCGCGAGGCCCCTTTCTCTCAGTCACGAAGTGCCAATCGAATCTCTCTGGCCGTCCTGTCGATGAACTGCCTGGCTTGCCATAGATCCTTGTCCATGTGCATAAACGGGTGTGGCACGCCGGGGAATCGCTTCAGAGTGACCTCGACACCATTCTCCGCCAGCATGTGTGCGTAACGCTCGCCTTCGTCGCGCAACGGATCGGCTCCGGCAGTGTAGATGACCGTCTTGGCCAGGCCCTTGAGGTTGGGGGCGTCCAGCAGATTGGCAAACCACCCAATCTTTTCCCGCGCGGCCTTGTGCTCCTCCGGGTCGGTGGGAAGAGACGACCACTTGAGCTTGTCGAACCACGCCAAGCGGCCCCAGTTGAGCGTGGGTGCCATCTCGTTCTCCCGCATGGAGGGGAATGGGGACTCGGCGGCCGATGCGTATCGTGAAAGATCGTCAATCACGGGCGTTCCCGCAACCACAAGCTTCAGCGGAATGCTATCGGGCCTAGTGTCCCGCGCGAGGTGCGCGACGGCGAGGGCGATAAAAGCGCCTGCCGAGACACCCCCCAGCGAGATGCTGTCGGGGATGATGTTGAAAACCCGGGCACCACGGGCGTGTACGTACCTCAGGGCGGCAAGGCCGTCGGTGATGCCGACAGGAAAGGGGTGCTCTGGGACAAGACGATAGGCAACGTCGACGACGACGACCTTGGCCTTGTTGCAGATGTGTCTGCAGATGTGAGCCTCGGTGTCGAGGTCTCCGAGGGCCCAGCCACCGCCATGGTAGTCGATGTGAACGGGCCACGGGCCTTTGGTGTCTGGTTCGTAGACTCGAACGTCGATGCTGGCGCCGGAACCGTCGTCGAGGGGAATTTGATGCTCGTATATGCGACCGACCTCCGGGGCTGGACCGGTGCCGTAGCTGTGCAGCACCGAGTACTTGGACCGCAGCACCCCGAGGTCAATTGGCCTCGAGGGGGTATTGGCGACGTTTTCGTTGTACAGCTTTTCAAACACCGGGTCCAGTTTGCCCGCCATGGAGGGGTGAATTGGCTGCAGGGCCTCGTGTTTGCCGTCCGCGCTCGACATGTCGGGGGGAAGCAGCGGCGATGCCTGTCCGTCTGCGATGCTCTGATCTTGCGGATTGCCAGACAGTCCACCAACTGCCGAGGTATTCGAGCACGCTCTGTGCCTGTGCTGGGATGCAGAGTTGATCAGAATTGTGGCGTCTGGCACATGTAAATGAATGCTCGGTCAAGGCGGCCAAGTCGACATCAAAATGGACGTCCTTCGCCTGGTCAAAAGTTCAAGCCTGCGGTTTATCAGATGACACGATCTGGACAGCCGGCACTTGGTCTGTGGGGCCGCGCGGCTGTTTCTAGCACCGTCCGTCGCTAAATTATCCGCGGCGGCCATCCGCATGCCGCATGCCGCATGCCGCTTGTCAGCTGGTCACTCGAGTTGCGACGGTGCCGGCCCGTTCCTGACAATGTGGATTTTGCTCCCGCAAAGCTAATATTCCTCATAGATATTCGCTTGCGGTGACTATGCGGTGCCTCAGATATGATGGAACTGCAAGGCGCTCCCGTGGGTTTGCTCTACACGGGAAGCGCAGAGATTCGCATGGAGGTGGAGTAAAATACGTCGTGAGAGGTATTCTGCAAAGCTGGATGGAAACAAATTGTGTATCGGAGGCGGGGTTGAGGTGGGTTTTGCGATGTCAAGTGTTGTCGCTCGGCTCTTGTACTCGATGCGATTATGAATTGATTGGCAGGGGTATGATCGCCGCGATCGTATCCCTGGTGTCGGGTACGTGGGACCTCTTTTGAACAAGCAAGACGCCAGACTTGGTGGTGACAGTTTTACGTCCTGAATCCATAGTCACTATTGTCCAACACTCGAGGTTGGGACGCCGTGAAACGCAGAATAACAGACTCTGCATGTCGTGAGTCGCGACCTGATCCGGGAAGGAAGGCGAGGGCGAGTGATGTGGTTCTTTCCTTCCCTTTTTGCATCGGTCAAATCGCCGCCACCATCAGGAACTAGGCATCCAGACAGAGTCGTGTCAAGCTCGCGCATATTTGTTCGCTTTCATCCTGGGTTGAACAACTTTTGTCACTGAGAAGGAACCGACCAAGCATCGACAACATCGTTGTGACTTATCATCGTGCACGCTGGCGTTTTGCCTCGGACCGTCGTGGCCAACGGTGGACTACCTTTCGGCCGTTGGCTGCAACTTGCAGTGCAGTCCTCGTTGGTTGAGGCGGCCTGCGAGTCCTACAGTCAGAAATGACAGCAGAATCGGCACCGTCAGCCTCGACCAACAAGCCGAAGACTGATTTTGTCCTCCGTAAGATGATGGCACAGGGATTCAAAGTGGCTAGCCGATTGCTGGCGTTGGCAGGCAAAGCCGCGCAAACTGTCTTCTTCGAGGCATCTGGCTCCCCTCACGGCAGAGCTGACAACAGCAGTCATTCGGCTTGGTGCAGGCGCGTATCCCTTCAGGATACCGACCGACCCTGTCTCATTTTTAGACCCAGCCTTCGCCTGCTAAGGAGTGAGAGCCATGCCTGCCGTGTCTTCCGTCCAACTCATGAGCCGGATTGCCAGCGAGGCCTGTGCCGAACAACCGAGCAACACCTCTGCCAGAACTGAAACGATTCAAATCCAACTCAGCCTGGAATAGAAGTTGTCTGCCTGGCCTGTATCTGGCCAATATGGACCAGGCTCTCGCATCTTGTAAGTGGCCTCTGCATACGAAAGCAAGTCAAGCACTGCCACTCCCCGTCTTGGAAGTCACTTGGAATTTTAATCTTGCTTGACAGATACTACGTCCTCGTAGCCGCATGTGTCGTCACACGCAAGTCAGAATGGGTTCGGAATGCGTGTAATGCGGCAACTTCGCTGTCGCCCGCTGTGGCTGCCCTTCATGGCATTATACTGGCAGCATTTCACCGAGATGGTACGTAGCTGCCTCTTCTTGATCTGCGAAAGTGTGTCTGTGTCCCAAACGGTCTCTACTAGCCGTTCTGATCATAAACAGCCTAGGTCTTCGGCTGACACTCGATTGTACTTCATCAGCTGCCGTTGATATGGACATCTATGGTGCTTCCCATTTTTGCGCAATTGGCATTTTGGCAGCCCCCGTCACTGTCAGATTGGCAAGGACCTATCTTTGGCACGGGCCGGAATATTATCTTTTTATGGGCAGGACTTATTTCATCCGGTAAGCTTTTTCGAGCCTAGCTTTTGTTCATACTGTGATAATTTCGAAATTGAACGTGGGAGCTAATGAGTTCTGTCTTTATTCCGGATTGTTAAGCCTAGCTGTCGAGTCTTATAGAGCTAAGCATATCATTTGCTCCGGAGTGCGTAATGGAATTCCAATCCCAGCAAGTGCCGAGAACTTTCCGTGTGAACAGCAGCCTCAATGAGGACATCCACGATGGACAAGATCTTGGAGATTAATCTCAGGTCGAGATTCGCCTTTAGGTTCGATGCCAATTTCTGCCTCGACGAGGCCGCTCAAGACACCGATGGAGCCACCAAGAGCAGGATGAAGAGAGTTAATGAGACCATCCGACTTTTTCATAAGCGTGGCAGTAGTGCCTTTCTTTGCCTGTGCCGGACTGACAGTTCTAATTATCGGAGAAGCAAACTTTTCCAGCCGTCAAGTGAGGTACGAGAATGAACCAATGGCAAGTATTGGTGGGAATCAACCTCCATGGGAGCTTCGTAGCCCAAAGATACAAACCTCCCACTAACCGTTTTTCATGTCTGAATAGGTCAGTGGGCGCCAATTGCCGGTACAGGGGTGTAATTTTCCCCATCGGCCCTTGCCGGAATCTGGGATTCTGAGTCCAAAAGGCCAGGCTCCAGATAACGCAGTCCTCAAAACACTCTTAAGATTGTGGATTATTCGACGCTGCCAGCAATGGAAGGTCTCCAAGGAGCACACCATCATCAGTCACGGATATCCAGTTCTGGAGTTTTGTGGAAGGTTGTCGCCGAGTCGCGGCAACACAAATGTTGCCACTATTTCTTGCCATTATAAGGAAATTCGACTAAATGACCAGCCTCAAACAGGACGTGTGCTCTCTTTTATACTCTCGCTTTTTTTTCTCGTTCCGCTGCAGTGTTCGTCCTTGCAGCGACAGAGACGACGTCTCTGATTTCCCTGGTGGGCGGGATTCGAGAGCGCGCGGTTAGCAAGTCACTACGCCGGTTTTTTCCACATGGAGTTGGCATGTTCCCCACCGACGCCTTGATTCATTCCAAGCTACTATTTCTGTTTCGCCCAGTTCTTCTATCCTACATCGCATGCAAGCCATGGATGACGGCATATCACTAGATACGGACCAGATCCGCAACTGGCGATCCATTGTGACGCTCATCGTCTTTATTCTGACCAGTATGTACATGGCGTGAAGCAAGTGCATTTTGCGCGAGACCTCGCCTTTGCTCCATCTGACTCGACGCTTTCTAGATATTAATGTGCTCTTCCCGTTTCACGTCCCTATTTTTGTACCCAGAAGGGCTTGGAACGCGCTACTAGATGGTTTGAGCCATGTCAGGATCATAGCACCAAGGAACACTACTTTGCCCCATCACGCAGATGACGATAATGATGAGGGACACATTAAGCAATACCTACGGTTCGATTTCCCCATGAATCTCGTCACCGCGCCGCTACTGGCAGATCTTTTCCTGCTCGCTATTCTGGCCATTGGCCGCAAAGAGGTGCACGACGGGACCTTGGGGGCGGACAATATCTCGCCCGTTGATATCATGGCCTTCTTCATCACCTTGGCATACATTGCTATATCTATCGATGCATCGGGCTTAATTAGGTTCCTTGCTTTCAAAATCTTGCAATGGGGAGGCAAACTTGGCCACCGACTCTTCTTCTTCCTCTACACCTTCTTCTTTCTTCTCGGCAGCTTCATCGGCAATGACCCCATCATTCTCTCCGGCACTCCCTTTCTCGCCTACATGACAAAGGTTTCTAGCAATATTGTTCACCCTCGGGCTTGGATTCACACACAATTTTCTGTTGCGAATATTGCTTCAGCCGTTCTCGTGTCGTCGAACCCCACAAACCTAGTCCTTGCGGGAGCCTTTGAGATCAGGTTCATCAACTACACAGCAAATGTGATTGTTCCTGTGTTGGTGACTGCTGTTGTTCTCTTCCCCTGTCTTGTCTATATCGTTTTTGCAAGCGAAGCTTTAGTTCCACATTCCATCACGATGCACGAGCTACCGCAAGAGGTTAAAGAAAAGAAACCCGTCAACCCCAACATTCCGCACGCACGTGGTCAACTGAACGAGGGAGAAAATAGTTTTTGCAATGACGAACAGTCAAAGCTCTTATCCCTCGAGCAGATTATGAATCCATTCTTGGACAAGGGCGGTGCGGCATTCGGAGCTGTTATTATGGCCGCTACACTTATCACTGTCCTGGTCATCAATGCTGTAAGCGCCGGCAACGAAGCTCATCCTGTTTTCTGGGTGACATTACCAGCAGCCTTCGTAATGTTTTGCTGGGACGTTGGGTTTGGTTGGTTTCATCGGGCAGAGACTAGACAAATCGCCCGCAGAGGCCAGCTGGAAGTTGAGAATGCACGAATCGAACGAGCTCTGCGAGAGAGGGACCAACCAAGGTCCTCGGAGACAGACTCGGCTACTGACGGCGCACATGCAAATGAGCTGCAAGAGCACCCTTCGGAAGCTCAAGATGTGGTGGACGCGGGGGGTCGAAACCCGACATTGCCCTCACCTCCCGCGATCCTGGTGTCCCGAAACGCGGATGAAATAGCAATTGCGGCCAGTTCCTCCTCCGGATCTGTTACTTCGTCGCCGACCCCGTTGGCTGAGGATGCTACGAAGAAACATACCGCATATGACGAAAAGACAGCTGCGTACCAGAACGCTGAATCCGACCCCACGAAATGTGCATCCCGGACCCCCAACTTACTCGTCTCATCATCAAACAGGCAAGGTAACGAACGAGGACGAGACGCAAACGATCTGCCATTTCAAAAAGAAATCGGCCCTGCAACGTTGACGTCCCTTTTGAAGGATGCGTTTAGGTGGTGCCGGGAAACATTCCCTACAGCGACAGCTGTCATTCTGCATTTGCCTTTTGCTCTGGTCCCTTTCGCATTCTCAATGTTTGTGCTTGTTCAAGCACTTGTCACCAAGGGCTGGATTCCCGTCTTTGCGTACGGTTGGGATCAATGGGTGAAAAAGACGGGAACTGTTGGTGCCATTGGCGGCATGGGTTTTCTGTCTGTGTTGCTATGCAATGTAGGTTTTTCCCCCCACGTTTCCGCGGGATCCTTTGTTGATCTGCCACTGATGTTGCGTAGTTTGCTGGGACGAATATCGGCACTACCATACTGTTATCCCGAGTCATTCAGACATGGCAAAAGATCAATATTGAGAGCCAGACCGACATCAGCGATCGCACATTTTGGGCCACAGTGTACAGCATGGCAATTGGAGTAAACTACGGCGCGTTTAGCACTGCATTCAGCGCATCTCTCGCTGGACTTCTCTGGAGAGATATTTTGTCTCGCAAGCATATTCACGTTCAAGGACTGGAATTCGCCCGCGTCAATCTTCCAATCATTGCAATTACCATGGCTGTCGGCTGCACAGTTCTTACAGGGCAAGTATACATTGTGCGGAGCGACAAACCGTACAATAAATAATACTTGGACGAGGATATGTGCAGAGACTTTCGCAGCATCATCAGAGCACTAGAAGGACCTCCAGGCCGCACTTTTGATGAGGAACCGGAGATGAGTGGACAAAAGAACCACACACGACGTCGGTGCAGCAAAATCATGTGTCCGTTTTGACGTGCATTGTGTGACGTCATGGGCGCTATAGCAATAGATATAGGATTTACAATGAGTCACGACGAGAAATGTGAGGTGTGGTCCGCATGGCATTTCAGCAGTCATTCACTTGAGCCATATGTCATTTGGACTCATTGGCTGGCGCGAGTCACAGCAAAACGAATGACTTGACGACGAAACATGTCCACGTCTCTCGCAACAAAAGTCGAGTGGACTCGATGCATTGCTGCCCGATATTTGCTGGCCTGTGCTCAAAGGGACCAAGCGGTGTTTGCTGCAGTGGGGGAGGTGCGGTGGTGGTGAGGATGTAAGTTAAAATCGCTCGCACACACGTCTCGATGTTCCCAAATCCACCAGCCTCCAATTCCTTTGCGAATCACTCCAACCCTTCAGGAAGTTATACGCAGAAGGAATTGCGATATAAGGCTTCACCATGGACAACGTACGAGTGGTGTTGAACGCACGTCCTGCGGACAAGATCATCCCGGGAGAGACGTTTCGCAAAGAAACCGGTCTCGCCCCCTGCCCAAAAGACCTGGAGGATGGCCAGATTCTCTTCGAGGTTCTGCTCATCTCGCTGGAGCCAGCGATGCGAGGATGGCTGAGCGGTACGTCTCCCTCGAGAACGGCACGCGGTCGGTCCCCTTGTGGACAAGGAAGCGATTCGCAATGGAAGATGACGCGGTGCTGACAGAGGCACTCACTCCTCGTGCTCATTCAGAAAAGAGATCATATCTCCCTCCAGTTCAAATTGGAGAAACCATGCGCAGCTTTTCGGCAGCCCGCGTTCTTGCGACCAGGAGCAAGCAGGCCGAAATTGGCGACGTCGTGGTCGCCGCGAGCGGCTGGGCTCGGTATGCCATTGTGCGCGAGGGATTGTTTGAGCCGGCTTCAACTCTGCCCGAGGTGGCCGAGACTCACGAGCTCTTGTCCACGTACGGCCTGACGGGGATGACGGCGTGGGTGGGAATGACAGTCATCGGGGAGCCGAAACCGGGCGAGACGGTAGTCGTATCCGCCGCAGCTGGTGCGACGGGCAGCATGGCGGGACAGATGGCCAAGATTAAAGGAGCCAGGGTGATTGGTATCTGCGGCGGCGAGGAAAAGTGCAACCACGTCCGCGAGGTCCTCGGGTTCGACGTGGCGCTCGATTACAAGGCGCCTGACTTCAAGGATAAGTTCATGGAGGCTACAGGGGACTTTATCGATGTGTATTTCGACAACGGTAAGTGTCGATGCCTGTGCGGATGCAGAAACATGGGAATGCTAAGCAAGGGCCAAACTAGTCGGTGGTGAGATTCTGGACATGGCCCTCGGCCAGGCTAAAAAGGGGGCTCGCCTCGTTCAATGCGGCTTGATCTCGCAGTACAACCGGGAGCGCGAGCAGCCGAGCCTGAAAAACTACTTCAACGTCATTTCGATGCGCGTCAAGATCCAGGGGTTTATCGTGACGGATCACATGGACTTGTGGCCGCAGGCTCGGCAGGAAATTGCCCAGTGGGTTGGGCAAGGCAAGCTCACGAGTGCAGTGAGCATTGTTGAAGGAGGGCTGGATGTGGTCGACAAGACTCTTGCGAGTTTGTACAATGGCAGTAACACGGGAAAGTTGCTCGTCAAGGTCAAGGATGTGTCTGATCCTCCTGCAGAGCTCTGAGGGATTCCGGGCCACGGCCTTTTTTCCGTGACCGGAAGGCGGTTCCCAGACAGAATAAGAAACGAAACGAGCATGTTGGTTGTCCATTCGAGAAGACACAATTTGGATGCTACGCAAACTATTGGCTGGTACGTGGCAGGTGCCATGGTTCAGCGATTATTGGACGCGGGGAAGCTGCAAGCACGTCGCAGCGTCGTATCGAAGAGCGGGTTGGACGGCATCGCGGGAGGCGTGCAAGGCTTGGCTGCGGCAGAGGTTTCGGGCCTCGCAGGAAGCCGATTGTTCCTGACGGACGAGGCCTGAGGGGGGGGGAACCGCAGCACGGCGTGGCCGAGGTACGGACTCCGGGGAAGCAATCCGACTCCCGTATGAACGTCCCGACGGTTTTCTGGATCCGTCCTTGGCTGCAGCGTGGCTGCGTGCCGACGGCCCACCGGGTGAGGTTCCGCCCCGCTCGCCGCCCCGCCGTGGGTCCCGGAGCATCCACCGGCCGGTGGCTCGGTTCTCACTTCCTGTCTAGGCCCTTGTGCCCCTGATAGACTGGCCCCTCGGTGTGTCCTCCGCGGACTCATCTGCAGCCCGCGGGGGGGTTCACTTTGCGATGGATGGATCGAGACGGAAAGGTGCGCACAGAAGTCCTCTGCCCAGGCGCATCGTGCTCCTCGACTAACATAGCCGGATTTCTATCTGTCCAGGCTCTCTATCCTCTCCGGCTTCCAATCATCTAGTACACCGACTCCAAGGCAACGAGGAATCTGATGTCCCGTGGTGGACTTGTTGAGCAGCGACACCTTGCAAGGTGGCGGCGATTTGATTCAGAGTTGGTCCAAACTCTTATTGACTCTTGCCGCCGCCGACGGTGTCTTCCATGGCGTCTCCAGGTTCGGCTGTAATACGGTTTCAGTTCTACTTCTTGCCCTCACCATTGCAACCTTGACGCACTCTTTTCCTGTTACTCGCTGCTTCGTGTCCACGTTTCTGTACATCCCATGCTGTATTTACTCTCGGTACGGAGTGCAGTCCCCGGGCAAGGGTCACTTTGGAGCTTCCACGCAGTGCTATTCGCTCGGCCGCCTCTCATTCGGCCGACGCCCAGTCAACCAGACTTGGACGAGTAAGTGGAAAGATCCCCCTCGTCTACTCCCGTCTCCGTGGGAGTAAATCCTCCTGGTCGCCGAAAGAGACGCGAGGCCAGGGTACGTCGACGCGGGCCGTCGATTGTGTATCCCGAGCACATGGTTCATGCGGCTGACTGCCATGATATGCGTCCAAGTGGGACGTAAAGGAGAAGCCACCCACTGGTTGTTTCCTGGCCGTCGTCTTGTATCTGCCGTCTGTTCTCTGTTCCGATCCGTCCGACCGTCTTCGGATGACGAGAGATTCATGGTGCCCACCGAAAAGGCGGCAGATGCTCTGTCGGCCCCGGTCACGCGACGACTGGGACAAACGACTCCGTCGAACCAATTCGCGCGCTCCCAGCCGAGGCGGCCCAGGTCGAACTAGACCAGCCCGGAGCAGATTTACCGTTTGGCATGGCTCTATCAAGGGCCGCCGCTTTTGCGCGTCGTACCTGTGTTCTTCTGGGCCAGGCCCATCTCGGCAGCAGCCGCAGACCCCGGAGCAGTTGCCGACTTCACATGTTCGAGTCCGCGACTGTAGAGCTCCTATCCCGCCGCCGGAGCTTTCTGGCCTTACGGTTTGGCAACTGCAGCGTTGGCGAATGGAACTGACTCGAGTGACCAGCTGTCGGGTTGGCATTGCCTGAAGTCTTTTGGGGCCTTGAGAACGAGGGCAACCCTTGTCCCGGTGACCCGACGCGAAACTGCCCGAGTGAGGTGTATGGAATCGGGATGACTTCCCAGGTCTCACGCTCATGACACAAAAGGCCGGTGCGTATATATCCGGCAACTAAGCTTGACGAACCGCCTGCATCAGTAGTCCTCGGAGACAACCAGGTTTACGTGCTGCGAGCCTATTCGCCTGCTGCAACGCAGCCGGTGAACGAGCACGGCTGCAATGGTATCCAGTCCTTTTTGCTTGCTTGCTCGCTGAACCAAGCAAGTCACGGCATGTGGCTGGAAGACAACGTCCGCGGCAGTCTCACGCAGGACGTGTGTTGACTATTTAATTCGTGCTCTTCCGTGCGATTTCGTGTGCCGTCTTGATCCCCCCGCGTCATCCATCGTCTTCCACGGGCCAAAGGATCTCGTCTCGCTAGATCGCACCACCACGATGCTTGTTGCCCGGTGTTTGGCGCTCCTCGCCTCCCTGGCCTGCGCCAGCGCGGTGCCTCTGGCGGAGAGATCAGGCCCCCTGCCCCCGAGCCAAGACGCATGGTATCAAGTGCCCCGGGACATCGACGCCATGGAGCACGGCGCCATCCTGAAGCACAGAAAGCCGCCGGCCCCCATTGCCGCCTTTGGGGTCAGGCCGGTCAACCTCCAGGACGCCCACCAAATCATGTACAAGACCACCAACAGCCTCAACGGCTCAACGGCGGCCGTCACGACCGTCCTGGTGCCGCACAACGCGGACATGGCCAAGGTGCTGTCGTACCAGTCCATCGTCGACTCGGCGTGCGTGGACTGCGCACCGTCCTACGCCCTCCAGCTGGGCGCCAAGTCCAGCGTCGTCTTGGGCACCTTCATGACCCAGGCCGAGCTGTTCCTCATCGCGACGCTGCTGGACAGGGGCTGGGTGGTGGTCATGTCCGACTACCTGGGCCCCAACTCGGCCTTCCTTGCCAACGTGCTCGCCGGGCACGCCGTGCTGGACGGCATCCGGGCCGTCACGCAGTCCACCGCCCTCACCGGCGTCCACAAGGACGCCAAGGTCGCCCTATGGGGGTACTCGGGCGGCAGCGTCGCGACCGGATGGGCGGCCGAGCTGCACGCCTCGTACGCGCCCGAGCTCAACCTCGTCGGCGCCGCGCTGGGCGGCGTCGTGCCCAGCATCCCCGCCGTCATCAAGGCCCTCAACAAGAGCTACGCCGCCGGCCTGCTGGCCTCGGGCTTCCTCGGCCTGGCCACCGAGTACCCCCAGTTCGGCGACATCGTGCAGGAGCAGGTCCTGCCGCAGCACAGGCCGGCCTTTGAAAAGGTCAGGAAGCAGTGCCTCGTCGCCGACCTCGAGGAGTTCCCGTTCCAGGACGTCGTCGCCATGCTCCGGGACCCGGGGCTGCTCACGTCGGGCCCCCTGTTCGACGTCTTCGCCCGCGTCTCGCTCGGCAAGGCGGCCCCCCGGATCCCGCTGTACGTCTACAAGCCGGTCCACGACGAGATCAGCCCCGTCGCCGACAGCGACGCCCTCGTCGCCTTCTACTGCGCCCGCGGGACGCCGGTCCAGTACGAGAGGGACTGGGTGTCTCTGCACGGCACGCTGCTCGTCACGGGCGCGGCCAAGGCCCTCTCGTGGCTGGTCGACATCGTCGACGGCGGCAGCCCGCCCCCCGCGGCCTGCTCCACCAGCAACGTCGTCTCCTCGCTGTTTGACCTTGAGGCTGTCAAGGTTTTCCCGACGGCCGTTCTGGACGCCCTGCTGGCGCTGCTGGGCCGGCCTATCGGGCCGCTTCTTTGATGGCAGTCCTTGCGCCTCTGGTCCTGGACTGGATGGAGCCTTTCTCGGTCGGCCCTTGCTTGCTGGGTGGGCGCGTTCTCTGGCGGGCTTTTGTCTTGTGTCGTCATTGGTAGAGAGAGTACATAGTAATTGTCAGTTTTTAGCCCGTCGCTCTTTACCATGTGCATCCATCTCTCTCTGTCTCTCTCTCTCTCTCTCTCTTCTATCCGCAGTAACCCCGACGTACCACCTGCCTACGTGGTCTACATTTCCCCGTGAAAACCCTCTTCACGCTGCGAAAAAGAGAGAAAAGGAGCGATTGCTAGAAGACAGACAGACACCCTGCAGAATAGTGTAACAAACAATCCATGTATTTATGTAATTCGGAAGAATAAAAAAAGACACCCGTAACGGGCGGCGTGCGGGGCAAAAAGACACACGTCAGGTCCGGCCGGGATTCGAACCCGGATCGCCAGATAACGCCCAAACAGGCCAACGCCTGATCAAAGTCTAGAATGCTAGCCTTTACACCACCGGACCAACGGTGGACCTTGCAATCGATGGCCTTTATTACACCCTTTATATCCTGCACGAGACCGAGACATGGACCGCCGTCCACGGCAGCGCCTGCAGGGCCGTCTACGTCACCACTGCCCGGCGCTGGCAAACACTTCACACGTGCACTGGCTTTTCAAGGCAAATTTGCCGTGTATCAGTAAAGGAACAAAAGTAGGGGCATGTCTGGAACACGGTGGCTGTGTGTCTTCTCATACGCCTTGACAAAGGTATCTTGTTGCAAAAATATTTCACTCCCACTCCCACAGCCTGGCTGCGTTGCGTGGTGGCGTGCGCGGCCGCGGCTGGAATGCTTCAACTCCAACAAACAAATCAAAACCAATCTCCGTCATCCAATGCCAGTCCTGCGCAGCGTCGAGTTCTGTAGTTTCCGGTCTCTGCCGTCACACACACGCGCGCGCGCGCGCCGCCCCATCCAACTTCCTCATACGTAATCATTCTGGAGTCGCCCCGCCGCCCATTCCAAAGCTTCGTGGGATTGCCACCTTGCCTCGTCAACGCCCCGTCGTTGACATGTTGCTCGGCATGCGGGTCGCTCTCTCCTCGGCGGCGCAGTGGAAAGCTCATAAATACCGTCCTCTGCCCGTCTCGCCTGGCCGCCTGGCGTCTCTTTCCCTGCGACGGGTCCATCATCGAGAGCGCATCTTCGCCCCGACCCACGACGTTTCGGGGTCCATCACCATGCGTGCAAAGCATCGTTCGTCATGCTCCGGCGTCAGCCTGACCATCCCAGCATCTCCAGGGTGCCCCTGGCTTCCGACGGCGTCAATCCGGCTACGCCCAGGTGCCGGACCTGCGTCCCGCCGCGCAGACGTTGCAGCCCAAACGCGAGCTTCCAGCTTTCCGTCTCGTTCATGACAAACACGTATCTCTTGCCTTCTTGATCACGTACCGAGGCGCGAAGGACGTGTAAGCCCTTGGCCTTCCATGCCCCGGTCTGACCGGTCGAGGACGCAACGTTAGTATTCTTCAGTGTCCGCTCGCACAGACCAAGACGGCAGCAGCCCTTGCAGGCGCGCAGCATCTCGGCAAGGTAGGCATCGGCTTCGTCGCCATTGAAGACCTTTTGGCTGTCGCGTTCTGCGTTTCTCCGGGCCGTTGCCATCTTGTAAAGCAAATGGGGGGCGCTCTTGGGTCCGGACGGGGTGCTGGGGGTGGCGGGAGCAGAGCCGTTCAAGCAGTGCGGGGGACACCATACCTCGACAAGTTTGAGCGTCCACGCCTTGACGTCCCACTCACGTTGGGGAACGCCGCGGACGTCGTCGTCGATGAAGAGACCCTCGGTCGTTATTCGCAGGATGAGCCCGTCCGTGACGGATCCCACGCCAGAGACGAGCTGACTGGCTGGGGTCTTGGAGTACTGGCTCATAAAGAGATACACGGCCTGGATGACAATCTTGTCAGGGTCCTTGGTGGTATACGGACCGCGGACCGACGGCGGCGGCGACGTCCGCGCCGTCGTGTGAGACTGCGCCCATGACGCGTCGGAGCCGGTAAAGGAGGAAATGGACGGCCGCCGACTCTTTCGGTCTTGTTGATCGTACGGCCGGTACGAGTACCCGTCGTCGTCGGGCGTCGTGACACATGTCCTTGCCGTCGGGGCGGGTGGCTTCTTTTCGGGACTGGGTGGGTTTTTGGTCGGCGGTGGTCTTGCTGAAGCCGTCGACGGCGGAACGGGTGGCCTGCCATTCGGCCACATGCTCGTCTTCTCTCCGCCCCCTGACAAGGCATACGTGCTTCCTACCCGCGTGGCTCCCTCTGCGGCGGCAGCCTCCTTCTTCTTTTGCTCCTCCTTCTCCTTCTCACGTTGCCTCTCCTTCTCTTTTTCCTTTTCTTCCTTTTCTCTCCTGAGTCTTTCGGCAAGCTCCTTGCGCCGCTGCTCGGCTTCCTCCTTGAGCTTCTTGTCCTTGACGTCTTTTTCCTTTCGCTCTCTTTCCCTCTCCCGCTCTTGTCTCTCCCTCGCTTCCTTTGCCCTGAGTTCCGCAAGCCGGTTTGCAGCCTCTTCTCGGCGCTTTTGTTCTGCTTCCTTCACTTTTCGTTCTTCTTCCTTCTTCCTCGTTTCCTCACGGGCCTTTTCCCAAGTCCCCCTTGGTGTCTGCGGCTGAGGCGTGCTGGGCTGGGGCGGATTGGGCCGGGGCGGACTGGACCGGGACAGCGGCCGTTGCCATGATGCTTTCGGCGTCTCTGGCTCTGGAGGGGGGGGCGGCGACTGCGCTCGAGATTGCGGTGATGGTCCTTCGCCTCCAGGAGGTGGCGGCGGCGGACTGCTGTGAGGCGGAGGCGGCGGCGGTGCTCCTCCGTGTCCCCTGGCATGAGCTCCTCCACTGGGAGATGCGCCTGGACTTGACGCGCCGAAACCACCAGGTGCGGTACCCGATGCGCTTCCACCTCCGCTGCTGTACGAACTTTGATAATGGTAGTTGGAGCGTGGCGTGTCCTTTTGCGTACGGCCCAAGGCCCAAGCACCAAAACCGACGCCGAGTATCAGGAGCGTTATGCCCATGTTGCCCAGGCCTTGGAAAGTCTCCCACCATGCACGAAACGCCGGCGCCATGCTTTGGAACAAGGCCACTAGTATCAGGGCAGAGGCAAAGCCCGCGAAGAAGCTGTTGACGCTGGGCTTTAGTGACGGCAGATACAGGAAACCGGCGCCGGCAGAATGCTCCGGGATGACAAATATGTCATATTTGCCTGGCGGCAGGCCAGACGACCTGGGCACCTCGCCATGCGGCGGGGGCGGAGGCGGCGCACTCATGTTCTTCACTCAATATCCAAGGATGGTCGATTGCCGGCCGGTCTGCGGGTACGACGAGGCGTCGACGGAGGAAAAATTGCCGGTCAATTCTGAGCATGAGACCTTACGAGGGAAATGCTGTCAAAATTAGCAACTGCCAGGGCCGGAGAAGAGGGCGTTGGCGGGAGTATCAGGCTCCAAGACATCTGACGGGCTCGTCGCGGTCAAATGCCACTCACCGAAGAAATCAGGGCCAAGAAAAGAAACAAACGCCAGGCTCCAAAAGAGATATGCAGATGATGGGGCCAGAAACGAAGATGCAAGCCGCTCGCAATGCCGGAAGGGAACAGTGGAAAGAGAATAAAAGAGAAAATCACCCAACGGGGTATCCCTGCCCTGTAGACGATTAGCAGAGGCAAACGACGATGCAAGGAGAAGAAGATCAACTCACCCGAGGCTGGCTGGCAGCGAGGCGTGATTTCTGCAGCTCGGAGCTTTGACTTGGGTCGACTGGTTGAGGTTGGCTGGTTTGGTTGTGGGTTGTCTCGCATTGTTTACGTCGATTGACATGACCAGCTCCATTTTCCTGGCCGGGCCTTGGCACACTTTGCTCGAGCTCCGGCGCCAATTGATTGGATCAGGGTGACGAGGCGTGGCGGGGCGGGGCGCAGGGACTCGAGTGCACAGCAAACGCCGCAGCGATGCTACACAGGTGAGGTCCAGCACTGCGGTGGGTGTACGTAGCGGGTGCATGTGCCCCCGTGCCCCTGTACCCTGTGCCGTACGCCAACAGCCAGGCCATCACCACGGTTGGCCCCGCATGCCGCTAGTCCGCGAACCTCCTCCGCGACACTCACCCCAGGCAGCGGCAGCGTGCACCAGAGAAAAGAACAGGGGAACGAGGGGAAAAAAAAGAAAAGGGGGGGGGGGACAAGAAGCGTCGCCGACTAGGTCATGTAGCCAGCCCTTCCATGTTGCTCTATTGCTTCGACATGGCAAGCAGCCACGAAGCAAGGTGCATGTGGGCAGCGGGGTGCATGTCGTGCAACGTGGCCAAAACCACTCAGCTCTCGACTTGAGCGCTTCCCCATCTGCAGCCAGCCATCCTTGCTTGACATGGAAGCGTCAACAACAATCGACACGGGCCATGATGAATTATTGCACATGGTCCAACAAGCTTGCAGAGCTGCAGAGCTGCAGAGCTGCAGAGCTGCGGAACTGCGGCAACTGCGGAATTGCAGGAATGCTAGCTCTCAATGGCTGCTGGGTCTGCATCCATGGACATGGTCAATATCTCCGGTTCTTCACATCCAACAAGGCGCCTTGATGTCCCTTCAACGTTGAACCATGCTGCAGACTTTTTCTTTCCCTGTCGTCGCATCATGCCCATGGAGCTCTCTGCAATAGTACTCCAGACAGAGATGGGGGTACACGAGGCGAAGGGACCCTGTCGCCACAGGGGGCCTAATCATTGCCGAGCAGTACTCCCGGCACCCATCCCGAGTAAGTAGACACGCAGTCCGCTTCGTTTTTTTTAGATCAGTACGGAGTACGGCGTACCAGTCGAAACCATGCCGCCCGCCACAAGAGAGTCATGAGCACAGGGCAGCAGCGCAAAGGACAAGAGCCACCGACCAAAAGCAATACAAGGGGAAACAGGAGAGGAGGAGAAGAAGCAAAAAAAGAAGAAGAAAAAAGCCGCCAAGCCCGCTAGCCTCCGTGATTCGTGACAAGAAGAAACGTAGGATTGCATCAAGCACGGCATGAGTTGACGGGGCCAAGTAACATCAACCTGCCAGCCAGCCTTGGTTGGTTCCACCCTCGTTGTAAAATTGCTCACCGTGTCGTGTCATCCATGATCCCATCCATTCAGGATCCGGTTGAACCGCGAGGGGGCTGTTGCCCAGCAACCAAAGTCGCGACGCGTTGGTCAGGTGACGTGACCTCTGTGGCCGGCGGAGGGTACCACCCGGCACCCACCGCCTGGCGAGACGTGCCGCGGGGCCTCGGCCTCGTTTCGTCTCGTTTACAACCTTCCTCAAGTTTGATCGTGTCGCACGAGTACGCGCATACACGCTGATTTAGGTTTTCAGAGCCGACGTCTCAGAGAATGCCAGTTCGCCGCACAGCACGTGGTGCTCGTGAACGCCCGACGACCGTTTCTGCAGGGCGGACAAGAAACCTTGTCCCCTAGCCCTGTCCCGTATGCTCGATCCGGAGCATAGCCAGTTGCCAGGCCACGCAGGCAGCGTAGCGTGTCTTCTCCCTCAGGTTCCATCTACACTGCTACGGTTGGAGGCTTCGATTTGTACCCGTCGTCAGGGCTATGGATTCCCCTCGACCAGACAAACCAGGTGAATGACATAATGTTCATGTTGCTGCTCTGTTGTAATGCTACGCACGCAAATGCGTCGAATCTGCCCGGGCACGGCGCAGCGCACAATCGCTCACCACCCGCAGATGCAGGCGCTCGCCGTCAATGGGACCAAGAGCCTCGACAACGACGAAACCGCACACACCTCACCAACCGTCTAGCCCAGTCCCAAAATGTGCAGCAGCACGTCGACAGCCCATCCAAGCCCCTCGGACAAGTTGTCCCCCATCCACGCCGCCCAGACGACCAGCTCCAGCGTTCCCATGACAATCTTGACCGCCACCATCAGCAGGGCTAGTCACAGTTTCTTGATCCGGTTCCGAGCCACGCCCAGCTTATCATTCACCCTGTCTACGTCGCTGTCCAACGCTGCCAGCATCTCGGACTGCGCATCGACCTCGTTCTTGATCTGGATGCCCATTGCCTTTTGGCGCCGGATAATGTCGGCCAGTTTGTCGACGGCCTCGTCCTGGGCGGCCATTTCTCGCTTCTGCAGCTGGAGGACCCCCTCGTTGTCGAGCTCCCTCGTTTGCGCGGTTTCGGGCAGCGGTGCGCCGAGGACGCGGCCCGTCGCCGGGCGGGCGCTCCTGAAAGAGGTTGCTTTCTCGGCGGCAGCTGTGTTGACGGTGGGACTGCCACGGGGGTGGCTGCCCGACGACGACGCGATGAATAGGGTGGTGGACAGTTTCTCAAGGGCGTCGCGCTCCATTCGCGCGTTGGACACGAGGTCTCGGCGACGGCGGAGCTCGCCCTCGCCCAGCCTGTTGGATTCTTGGATTTTGCGGAGGCCATCCGATAAGCTGGTGACGGTGGTGCCGGCTTTGAGGAGCACCCTGCCTGCTGCTGCGCCCGCCTCTGCCGCCGCCTTGCTGTTGCCCGTGTCCGATGCCGCGTCTCTCCGTGACAGGCACTGCCTCGCCTCGTTCAGGTGCTGCTTCAACTCCCTGTACATGTCCAGCCATGTCTGGGGATCTGCCGCCCCCGTCGCCGCCGGCCTCACCATCCCCGCCGCCGACACTGCTGAGCTGGTGGTGCTGGCGCTGGGCAGGTTCAGAAACGCCCGCCAGGCGGAGGTGTCTCTCCATCGTCGGTCAGGCGTCTCCGCAATCGTCCGGAGATACTTCTCCAGAGCAATCTGTCGGTCCCTCGCGAGGTCAGGTGAGCGCACGGTAGATTTCAGCCAGTGCTTGCCCGGGAGGGGCTCCGGCGGCGGCACGCCGACTTGTTGGACGAGCGTGTTGTGAAGCTTTGCAAAGTCCGAGTAGCGCTTCTGGACGACAAACGACCGTAGGGGTAGCCGGAGTGTGATGTTGTACAGCGTGTACGGTTTGGAACCGACGTCTTCGGAGACACTGGTGGACGGGATGGCAATCTCTGGTGGCGGGGCCATGGCCGCCAATCTGTGTGTTTGTCGGGACTGCTCTCGCGGTGCAGGTCTATCCTATAATGTGCCGTAGACTCAAAAGAAAACGACTTGCGTGGCCTTGCCGTCGCCAAGTCCGGTTTCGAGACGGCAGGAAATGTTGATGGTTGATGTTCTTTCCCGGGTCTCGAGCTGCGTCACCCTTCCGATCGAGGGTATAAGTTGGATGAGTCGACGGAGAGGAATTGCGGGCTTGCAGTCCAGGTGCTCTACGTGAATTCAGAAAGAGGAGAGGGGAACGTCATCCGTGACCGGGCTCAAATCCCGCTGCCTGCAAGGGTATCGGTATGAAGACATGAAGCTGGGTGGACTTGAGCGAGCGGCGATGATGAAAGCAATTGCCTCAGGGTGGAGAAGCGCCATTAGCCTCTGGTGACTGATTGGCTAGCCAGCCGTCCGGGTGTGGCTGCTACCCCGTACTCCTACACATGCCAGCCACATCCGGTCAAACATTAGGATATGGACCAACCAAATTTGGCAGAATGGTCAGGTCGCTAAGCAGGAGTCAGGAGGAGAAAAAGGCCCTTCTGGCCCATGCCATTGCCAAACCAGGAGCCGGGAAATCACGACGCCGATTTCGTATTTACCGCACCCCATGTCACATCAAATAAACGCATTGTCCCACATAACGTTACTCCCCAGAGCTCATGGAGAACAATACTGTCGTCGTGTGCTCCGCCGTACCCCAACTCCAATCTCCGCTCATCAGTACCTGTCCAACATCATTCATTGCTTTGATCTATTTGGGCAGTCTGGTAACATCTTCCAGAGAAGGTAGGTAAACCGTAAATCCAGCCCCCTTCGTTGACTCATAATACCAGTCATCAAGCATCACCACCACGGCATAATCGCATCGCCATTCCCCCGTTTCATCTAAGTCCACAGCCCTGTATGTCACTCCTTCGCATGCTGACCTTGACCCCTCTTTTCAAACAACATGAGCCCGCATTATCTAGCGGCGCCTAGAATGTCTCCTGGTCGTCAAGCGGCTCGGCCTCTTCAGGAATTTCGAACCCTTCTTCCGTCGAGTACAAAATAAGCTGAAATTGCTTGACCAGTCCATCCTCTGCCTTGTCAAGCTCAGGGTCCTCCTCGACAGCCTGCTGAATTAGGAGCTCAATATCGCGAAGCTTGCTAAAGTAAAAGTCTCGCTCACGCTCCAGGCCCGCGACAGTTTCCTTGAGCGTGGCATTCTCTGCCTGTAGAGCAGCCATGTTATGGCCACCAGCAGCAGCGGTCCTAGCAACCCGGGGGGCAGCAGCGCCCCTCCGGGCAGCGCCAGTCGAGACGGGAGCTCTGCCCGCCGCAGAATTGCTACTGGGCAGAGCCCCTCCCTTTCTCCGCGCGACGGCATCGTAGTCGTGATCGGGGAATTTAAGGTCCCAGTACTTCTTGGCCCACTGCAGGAACTCCAAGTTATCCTGCATTTTGCACTTGGTAAGCGCCTCGACGGGAATCACCTTGTCAATTTGGTGTTTCATAAATGAGTCTGATGCAGGCCGTCAGCACGTGTAGTAGCAGAACGGATGCATATGAGCACTTTATGCGGGGTGACGCATTCGTATGGTGTTCATACTTTGCAAGATCTTAAAATTCTGCACATACGCCCATTCTCCATTGGCGTTGAATTTGACCCTGGACATAGGTATGTCCATATATATGCTGTCGAAAATCTGGCAAAATGCAGCACTATTCGCGTAAAAATCTTGGTCAGAACGTCTTCCGTTTTAATCTGCATCGTCTTCGGTCTGCCGGTATCGTCGTGCGCCTCCATGCCCTTGTTTGCATCATGCAGTGGGAGAGGGATAACATTGAGCCGTCAGACTCACCCAGTGCCGCATTGCTCGACCTTGGTTATGTTGAGCTGGAGAAGGCTGTTCAGCCACTGGATAAGTTCTTGTCTGAAAGCATTATACGATTAGTGAGCGGCTGCTCGTATGCAGCGGAATCGGGCGCGAACCGCTACCAACCTGGATTCAGACATGTCGACTGTCTGTTTGTGGACACGGGCTTGTTTGGCTGTGCGAGGATTCGGCGAATGAGCAAGTCCGGGAACTTGAGCAGCTCGGTCGCAACACGGAAGCCGCTGACAGGGGAAAGCAGCAGGTGTCGAGAAAGCGTAAACAATAAATAAATAGACGAACAAGATGCGGTTGTGCCAGGGGAGGCAATGCACAAGGCAGCGATAAGGGGACTTGGAGAAATAAATCGTTTACTAAAAGTTGTCAGTCTGGGACAGGCAAGCGTCGTCCAATCAACCGAGACTTGCTTGGGGGCGTTCACTGTGGGAACTTGGACCCCAGCACGCGAAAGAGTCGTGTTGGCGGTCGGGAAAACAACGGGTGTCTTTCCAGTACCTGTTGTTCCTGAAAGTGCTGCCCAACCAGGCAATTCCCACTCACCGCTAAAATTTTTCGAAAGCTCAAACCCGGCAGAAAATCCTTGGGCGAGCTACCTGCGGTTCTACGACCCTAGGACCGGCCGACAGGGGAGTTTTTGCTTCCCGCCAGAGGTAAAAAAGTGCCAGAGTTGGTTGAGAACTGGGTTCTAAACAATCAGGATCCTCCCAAATTATATCACTGTATAGGAGGCTCCGGTGACATAAAAATGGCGCCGCAGAAACGAAAACCAATCGACGATGCTTTTATCACGACGCTTTCCGACAACGACGAAGATCTTTGCCAAGAAGAACTGCCAGTGCTTCCAGCCAAGAAGAAGACCAAAACCAGCAAAAATTCGAAAAAGCACAGTAAAGTCGACGAGGCATCTGATGAAGACAAACCTCAGGGTATCTGGGGCCCTAAGGATGATGACGATGGCGCCATGGACTCTGACTTTGAGTTTGTCGCAGATGATGCGGGGGAGTTTGGCGATGAAGAATTCGAAGGCTGGGGATTCGAAGGGGCTAAGAAGAAAATGACTGAGAAGAAGGGTGTTGATCTGGAAGAGATCATTCGCCGACGAAGAGAGAAGAAAACTGGAAAGACCGATAAGTCTTTGGAAAGCGCTGATGAAGCGGTCGAGGCTGAGAACAACCTGGACATGACCCTGGATGATGGTGATGATGAAGTGCTTGCCGATGATGCCTTCGGAATGAATGTCGACTCTGAGACTGAAGAGCAGGAGGAAGAAGCAGAAGCAGATGACGGAAAAGACACGGATGCCTCGGACAAGGCTGATGCCAATGACGATGACCACGACGACGAGCCCGCTTCCGACAATGACTCCGTGGCTACACCAGAGGCTCACCCCGACGATGCGGCTTCTGACGCCAGCGACGGTGAGGAAGATGCCGAGGAGGAAGCGAAACGGGCCGCCTTCTTTGCCCCCGAGGAGGGACACAAGTCGGGCAAGACAATAGACCTTTCTTCGTTCCAAGGCATGTCGTTATCTCGACCTATCCTGCGTGGCCTGGCCGCCGTTGGCTTCACCAAGCCCACGCCTATCCAAGCCAAGACTATTCCTATTGCTCTCATGGGAAAGGATCTTGTTGGTGGAGCCGTGACTGGTTCTGGCAAAACTGGTGCCTTTTTCGTTCCCATCCTAGAACGACTACTGTTTCGCCCTAAAAAGATCCCGACCACTCGCGTCGTTGTTCTCACGCCGACCCGTGAATTGGCCATGCAGTGTTGCGATGTGGGCACAAAGCTGGCTCGCTATACTGATATCAAGTTTTCCTTGGCTGTCGGCGGTCTCAGCCTAAAGGCACAGGAGGTCGAGCTTCGTCTACGGCCTGATGTCATTGTTGCCACGCCGGGTAGATTTATTGACCACATGAGGAACTCGGCCAGTTTCAACGTCGACACTGTCGAGATCTTGGTTCTTGATGAAGCCGATCGCATGCTGGAGGATGGATTCGCAGACGAACTCAATGAAATTCTCACGACATTGCCCAAATCAAGACAGACCATGCTGTTTTCGGCCACCATGACCTCAACCGTGGATCGTCTGATTCGAGTTGGACTGACCAAGCCTGTGCGGCTCATGGTTGATTCACAAAAGAGGACTGTGACCACATTGGTACAAGAGTTTGTTCGACTACGACCAGGGAGAGAAGACAAGCGGATGGGATATCTTGTACATCTTTGCAAGGCATTTTATCAGGAGAGGGTTATTATTTTCTTCCGTCAGAAGAAGGAAGCTCACAGGGCGCGCATTATTTTCGGCTTGCTAGGCCTATCGTGTGCCGAATTACACGGTAGCATGAACCAGTCACAGGTTAGTAGAAGCCACTTTCAAGCGCACATGGTCAAGGTACTGAACTGCTCCTCTACAGCGTATTTCCAGCGTTGAAGCATTCAGAGACGGCAAAGTTTCGTATCTACTGGCCACAGATCTTGCTTCGCGTGGTCTGGATATCAAAGGCGTCGACACAGTTATCAACTACGAAGCACCTCAGTCCCTCGAAATTTACGTTCATCGTGTCGGCCGCACGGCTCGCGCGGGGCGGAAGGGCACAGCGGTGACTCTGGCGGCCGAGGGCGACCGCAAGGTTGTCAAGGCTGCCGTCAAGGCTGGAAGGACACAAGGTGCAAAGATTACGAGCAGAGTCATTGCCCCCGCAGATGCAGATAAGCTGCAAGAAGAAATTGACGGCATGGAGGATGAAATTAACGAAATCATCCAGGAAGAAAAGGAGGAGAGGCAACTGGCACAAGCAGAGATGCAAGTAAAGAAGGGCGAAAATTTGATTGAGCACGAGGCGGAGATCAAGTCAAGACCGAAGAGGACTTGGTTTGAGACGCAGCACGACAAGAAGAAGGCTAAGCAAGCCGGCAAGGACGAACTCAATGGCTTGCGTGAGTCGCTGAAGAAGAAAGGCAGCGGAAAGTTGAGCAACAAGGACAAGAAGACGCTTGACGCTAAAGCCATGCGATCGGGGGGGAGGTTATGGAAGAAGGGCAAAGGGGACGCGGAGGCGCACAAGGGCAAGGGCCCGGGGAAGGCGAAGGGAAAGGCAAAGGGTAGAACCAAAGGCAAGCGGTAGCGTAGAGAAGTGGACTTGGACGTGAAGACGAACATGGCATTGCATGTATGGAGTACTCCGTACTGTGTGGATTGACACGACGATGTAACCCTGTGCGCAGATGAAGTTGGGCGTGATAATTACCGACCTAGGTCTAAGTTCCGAGTACGGAGTACGGACTCCGGGTAGACAGACAAGTCGACATTGGTAGATTACAGATTACATCAGCGCCTCAGCCACACAGACGGAAACAGTGGCGCGGTGGGCCAGTGGCACATGTGCTCGAGCGGAGAAGCCACTTGACGCTCTCACGTCTCACCCAGCAAATGCAGTCACGAGCTTGAGCTCTCCGCTGTCCTTGGCCAGCTTCCGCCACGTCGCATCAGCAGCATCGCTCCGTTCATCCAGTTCTCGTACGCTGTGCTCCGAGGACCCAGTCGGCTGGACCAGACCACGCACCGCACCAAGCCGCCGTGCCGTGACCACGGGCACCGCATCCTGACGCGGCCGATCAGGTGCTCCCATCACCATCCACCGCCTCTTGTTCCATATTATCGTCGTCGTCGAGGACGGACATGCATGTGCCCCAACTTGAGCATTCGACCCCTCTTCGCCACTCGGCCAACAGGACGGACGGCTTGTATAAATAAAGCTCTTGGACTCTGTGCCACCAGGTTCTGGGTTCTGTCAACCGGCCGGATACCAATTCCAGGGGCGCAAATCATCTTAGGACCAACCGCTGACTCATAGTTGTGTGAACTTGTGGCAAACTGGCGCCGTCACGGTTCCCGTTCTTTGGTCGTCTTCGCCCGCATCCCAGGCATAAGCAGAGCCTTCTTCGATATCTGTCTCCCCAGGCTGTCCGAGATCGGTACCGCCAACGCTTGCTCGACTTCCACCTCGACACGCTCCCGCTCGTCAAGCTCAGGCTTCAGTCCCGTATTTACCGTTACTTGGTCCGTCGCCAAAGTAAACGCGCCGACAAGCCTCGCATTTTGGACTTGGTTGCGAGACATATTCGGAGGATTCTGCTTGGTGCTCGAGATCTCCCCCGTCCCGCCCCTCGCGCTACTGGCTTTGCAAGCAGTCCGCGAAGACGACTGCGGCCGCCATTCAAACATGTCGAGGCGATCACGCCGAAAGCCTTGAACTCAAGCAAGATGCCTACCTTTGCGGGACTGACGGCCAACGGGTATGGCCTCGGCCCAAGTGACGCATCGCGGGATGTTGGGGAGAGAGGGGAAAGAGGTTACAGGCGAAGGAAGCTCGCGGCCATGGCAGGAAACCTTTACCGCAGCGGACAGCAAGCCGTCACGGAACTTCGGGACTCGTATGCGCAATCCAGAGGCAGAGGCGCTGTCGACGACTTTGCCATGGACCAGAGCACACATATTCCCGGCGCATTCCCGGATGTTGCCATTGCCTCTCAGGGAAACGAACAGATGGTGTTGTTTCCCTCCTACGCAAAGAGACACACCAAGGGAGACTGGACACGAATGCCGCGAAATCAGCCTTTGGATCAGCCAGAAATACGAGATGAAGAGTGGTGGCGCCAAGAGTGGGAGAAGCACGAGGACGAGAAGGCGGTTGTCGACGTCGACGTCAGAGGCTGGATATACTCACCTCATGTTGGGCCCATGACGAGGAGGAATCGTATTCTTATCGGTTTGGCACGCCAGCTGAGTGGCATCTCGGCCCCCAAGGTGGAGCAAGCTTACGGATCGGCCAGCGGCGAGGTCAAGACTCAGCACCAGATACAAGACGAGATTCGCGACGAGGAAAAAATTGCTCGGGAGGCGGCCATGATCGAGAAGCGCGGACAGGAGGAGAAGCAAGTCGCGTATGCCGGTGGCTACAGCGAGATCCCACAAGATCCCAACTCACTAGGCGTTGAACCGGCTTCTGGTCTTGGACGACGTGGCAACTACACTCCTGATTCTGCGCCATCAAGCCCCATCATGCCGGCTCGACAGCCATCTAGTCTCGGCGAGCTCACTGACGCCGAGTTGGCCGTCGCAAACGCCAATCTGATGGCCCGCGTGGCTCCGTTCCTGACGAACCCTCTGGTAGCCATGCCCATCACCATTTTCTTCTACAACGAGACCAAGTCCCAATCGAAGACCATCTCGACGGATGACGCCGGCCACTTCAACATTCGCGCAGCGCTCGAGTTCATCCCCACGCATGTCAGAGTGCTCGCAAACGAGAAGCTGTCAACCACGCAACAGGTCAACATCACGGAATCGGCAGGTGTTAGTTTGATTAGCGACATTGACGATACGATTAAACGGTCCAACATCTCTGGCGGCACCCGGGAGATTTTTCGCAACACGTTCGTGCGAGACCTTGGCGACATGACCATCGAGGGGGTCCGGGAGTGGTACGCATACATGCACGAGCTGGGGGTGAGCATGCACTACTGCTCCAACAGCCCATGGCAGTTGTTTCCCGTCTTGGCCAGTTTCTTCAAGGTTGCCGGCCTGCCCCCGGGATCCCTCCACCTGAAGCAGTACAGTGGGATGCTCCAGGGAATATTTGAACCGGTTGCAGAGCGCAAGAAGTCAACACTGAATCGACTTGTCAAGGACTTCCCCCATCGAAAGTTCCTTTTGGTTGGCGACAGCGGCGAGGCGGATCTGGAAGTATATACAGACCTGGCTTTGGCCAACCCGGGCCGTGTTCTGGCCATATTCATCCGAGACGTGACCACGCCAGAGGCAGCCGGATACTTTGATGCCGCGTTTGACTTGAGCCGTAGGAAAATGTCGAGCATGGCGCTGGACGACGGTAGGACAGGAAGCATCAAGTCGGCAAGTCGGCAGAATTCAGCGCCCGGTACCGTGGGCGAATCAAGGGCAGCCTCGGGACCTGTTATGGGAACGCTGATTGACTTTTCTGAGGAGCCAGAGGAGGCGAAGCTGGATGAGGCCGCGGCGCTTGCGCAAGTGAAGATGGACAACTGGGCCGGGGGGCTGACGGCGGCTGGTACGGCCGCGCTCGCTGCCGGACGAAAGCCGGCGCCTCCTCGACCAGCAAAGCCCGCTGCGTTACGAAGCGCGCCAGCGCAAGCCAACGTGTCGAGCGTCACGGCCAAGGCTGATATCCCGCCGCCCAAACCAAAGCGGCCGCCGGGCCTGGGAGGCGCCGGCCTCCCGCCTCTCACGACGATAGCAAGCGCAGGCCAAGACGATGGTGGCCAGACCAGCGACAGCTCGTCAGCACCCGGGTCGCCGAAGCAGGACCCCGCCGCTCCTCGGCTGCCCAGACGTCCATCTGGGCTCAAGGGTCTCAGCCCTCGTCTTTTCGGCAGAGGGGCGCCATCCTCCAATGCAGACGTCGACTTTGAGCCCTTGCCGCCGCCTGCTGCTGCGCCGCCGCCGCCCTCGTTTGGATTCAGCTACTACCGATCAGGGTCGCGGTCGGGATCGACAACGCCATCTGGCTCGCCCACGCTGGGCGCCCAAGGCGTGAACAAGAAGCTCGAGCTGTGGAGGAGAAGACTGGCACGCGCCCACGAGCAGCTGGATAGCCATGGCGTCGCGCTGTATACGTGGCGCACGGGTCACGACGTCGTTGACGAGGCAGTGGGGATAGTCAAGTCGGCGCAGGAGGAGGACACGAAGACGATGCAGAGGGGCTGAGTGAGGAAACGTGTACGACGGGAACTGCGCTTTGGCTAGCATAGCGTTGATATTTTTTTAATCTCTCTACCTTTTGATAGACGGTGGCTCGGCAGATTCGGTGAAGGTGGCTTGCTGGGGAGCTTTAGGAATCATGCCACAGACTACTATCATCGAGGGTGGTCACGTCAGTGGGCTCCGTGGGACGTTGGCGATATTGTCTTGACGAGGTGATGTGTGAAGTCGGTGGCACCGGCATCTAGAGCCACTGCCGCGACGACACGACGCGCCGCCGTTTCGATACCAAGACTCCAAACCAAGCACTGGGTCAGCAGCCACCGCGTACACGGGTGGCGAGGGAACGCGGCCCTCTGTCCACCCGCAAAGCACTAGGCGACTCGTTTCGCAGTCTTGCTCCCGTTCAAGACGTGATACACGGGCAGGAGCACGACGGCGCCCACGACGCACAGGGCCGTGCTGAACAACTGCCACAACAGGCAGAGCCAGGGTCCGACGCGGGGCACGAGGAACTGCGCGCAGTCGTTTGTCTGGTACAGGTCCTCCTGGGAGGAGATGTAATACCTGGCGCGCTCCTGGCCGGGGCCGGAGAGGGCGGCGCGGGAGGCGGGCGACGGGGAGCGCTGCTTCCGGAGGGCCAGGACGGTGAGGAGGCGCACGCGCGCCGCGTACAGGGGGACGAACCAGATGGCAAAGGTCTGGCGGATGCTGACGTAGAGCGTGTCGGTATGGGGGTCGAGCACCGCCGAGTCGACGGTGATGTCGATGTCGGGGCTGAGGGTGCGGTACCAGCGGTAGATGCACAGGATGAGCCAGCGGGAGTTTGTCTCGCGGGCCAGGGGGACGGCGCCCTTGTGGAAGGACGGCACGCGGCAGAAGGGGTGGGAGAAGGACGCGTCGGGGAGGAAGTACTCGGCGAGGGTGTCTTGCTGCTGCTGAGGGGAGCCGGTGGTGAGGGTGGTGATGACGGAGGCGATCTCGGCGACTGGGGAGCTGGCATTAGCGGCGGCTCTGGCTCTGGCTCTGGCTCTGGCTCTGGCTCTGGCTCTGGGAGACGGGCGCGGCGCTCTGTGGGCGCGGGGCGGTCGGTACCTGGATGTTCCATCTTGGAGGCGATCTGGTGCTGTTGAGGATGCGAGTGCGTTCTGGTGGTGGTGGTGGTGATGCTGCGACTGGGCCGAGTTGGCGACGGCCGGGCAGCGACACGTCGAACGGCTCCGACGGGACGGAGGGACGGATGGCGTCGTAACGGCAGTAAGACGGTCTTGATTCCCTTTTTCTTCTCCTCTCTTCCCCTTCTTCTTTGGTCTTTTGCGGGGGACTGGCCGCAACCGTAAACTCCCGAGCACGCGTCGACGTCACCGCGGGCTGCTGTCGGTGATCAGCCTCCGCGTCTCCACGACGTCTTTGGCTCTCGACCCATCATCACAAGCCACCTCCGTTTTGGCTGTCGAGCGTTGAAATGTCGCCGTGGCGGGCCGACGGCCGTGTCTGGCTCCCGCGAGGAGCTCCGGAAAAGCATGTGAAAATGGTGTCATTTTGACGTCACCATCCTGTCACCCTCGACGCCAATTGCGGCCCGTGGCTTTCTCCGCACCCCAAGCACGAACCAGGAACCGAGCAGACGTGCTTTGGTGTTTCTGAGCAGCCTCCCTCGCGGCCGACATAACACAAGACATTCTCAACACGGCCAACATTTCGAGACTCGACCTCGACTGCAAAAGCCCATCATGACGGCCAGGTCGCAGCGTGCCAACCCGCTGCTCAACCCGCTCCTCTTTCTCTACCAGCTCATCCAATGGACCATCAACTACGCCCTCTCGCCCAGCCCGCCCAAGTCGGAGGCCGAGCTGTCGAGGCCCAAGATTGCCGTTGTGGGAGCGGGCATCACGGGCATCACGGCCGCTGCCCACTGCGTCGGCCACGGCTTCGACGTGACCATCTTCGAGGCCGGGCCCAAGGAGCAACTGGGTGGAATTTGGAGCGTGTGTTTCTGTCCCCTTCCTTTCCATCCTCACCGACGACGTCGAGCCTGTGGCTGACCTCGCCGGCGGCAGAGAGTCAACGACACGTCCGCCCTTCAAATCCACTCCGTCATGTATAGATTCCACCCTTCGGTCAAGTGGGAGCGCGGGTACCCCGACCGTGAGCAGATCCTGCAGCAAGCCACGCAGCTCTGGAAGCGATACAACCTCCAGGGCAAGACCAGGTTCGACTTCAGCGTTCGCAAGGCCTACCGGGACGACCGCGCCCGCTGGATCATCAACGACCCGTCCAACGGCCGCTTCGACGGCCTGGTCGCCGCCGTCGGGACCTGCGGCGACGTCAAGATGCCGAACCTGCCCGGCCTGGACTCGTTCCGCGGCGAGGTCTACCACTCTAGCCAGCTGGGCGGGAAAGACGTAAAGGGAAAGAGGCTCGTCGTCGTCGGAGGCGGCGCGTCGGCCGTCGAGGCGCTCGAGTTCGCAGCCAGGGCCGACGCCGCCAGCATCTCCATCCTCTCGCGGTCCGAGAAGTGGATCATCCCGCGAAACATTGTCGTCGACACCCTCCTGTCCTTCAACATCTTTGGCCAGGAGACCTTCCTCTCCTTCATCCCCGAGTTCCTCCTGCGCAGGCTCTTCTACCGCGACCTCGAGGACATTGCGCCCCCGCGCGACAAGGGCCTGTTCATGGACACGCCCATGGTCAACTCGGACATTATGCACAAGCTGCGCGACGGCAGTGCCGCCTGGATCCGCGGCGACATCGACGCCGTCGTCGACAGGGGCGTCCGCGTGAACCGCCGCGCGAGGGGGGTCCCCAAGGGCGGCCCGGGCCACCTCGAGGTCGTCGACGCCGACGTCATCGTCATGGCCACCGGCTTCAAGCGACCCTCGCTGTCCTTCCTCCCGGACGACTGCTTCGCCGACCCCTACCAGCCGCCCCACTGGTACCTCCAGACCTTTCCGCCCGCCCATCCCTCCGTCTCGGCCATCAACTGCACCTACGTCTCGGCCATTGGGTCCGTCGGCAACTGGCACATTGGCATCTACACCCGCATCCTGCTCATGTTCCTCGTCGACCCGCTGACCCGGCCCAGCCCCTTTTGGATGCGCCGCTGGATCGACATGACGCGCCTGCTCAAGAGGTCCAGCCCTACCGGAGCCTTTGACTTCTTCACCTACCTCGAGCTGGTGTGGTGGTTCGTCTTTTGCGTCACCATCAATCCGTTCCGCTGGAAGTGGGCCGTCTTTGTCTTTCTCGGCATCGGCATCGACTTGCCCAAGGCCTTTGTCGAGCGGGAGAAGAAGTTCTTGAATGGCGTCAGGGGATATGAAAACAGAGATGCCGGCAGTAGCTTGTGAGGAAGTGCGGCGGAGTAATGGTGGCGCCAGCAGGACGACACGGTGTAGTGTGCCGGGGGGATTCTGGAAAACGGGTCTTGGTGGCATTCTTATTTGTTTGTCTTGTTCCGGGCATTACTAGTTTGGGACATGGGGACCTTTTGGATCAGGTTGTCTCTCAAAAATGGGGAATCCATGCCAGGGCATCTCCACATGATGTGTTGAACACGGCATGCAGCTATATTCCGTACGTGGAACTCGTCGAACAAAGCGTAGCAGCATCCTGAACTCTGTGATTTCCCTGCCAGGGGCTATAAAAGAAAGAAAAAAAGGGAGGAAAAAAAGAGAGGAAGAGAGAGAAGCCTACAGCTTCAGCTTCTTGTCAGAGTTTCCAAACTCAAAACGTGCCCCTTGGCCGTCTGTCTGCCAGTACTCAAAGTTGTCCTCCCTGTCCACTCTCGTAGATCCTTGGCAAAACACTCTGTAAGCTCTCTTCTTCTCTTCAGCAAACATGTCTTTTGCCCAGTCGTCCCTGGCTCGCACTCACCTGCGAATTTTGCACGGAATAACGAGCCGCTCCTTGTCCGCCTCCACACTCGTCAGGGACAGGGCCAGCCTGTTCTGCTTCGCACTCTTTGCGTAATCAGTACGACAGCTTCATGCTCATCGGCGTGGAAGAACTGCGTTGCGGAGAGCCGTCCGACGCAGCAAGGTTGACCTTGTCTCCTCCCCCCGACGGCCATCGAGTGGTTGAGGATACGACAAGGCTGCCCCCCTCGGATGGCTGCCGACAACTGTTCCCTGTGGAGTAGCACTTGGCACGGCCGCGGCCCTCTTCAGCGACGTCACCGATGGTTCATGCCGAAAACTCGCTGCTGCGGTCTGTGGTTGTTGGCGGCCGCAGCCCAAGTCAATGCAGGGTGATGCATCCCGTGGTCAAGCAGACAGAGTACAGGGTTGGAATGACCAGATCGGCAGGCCAGCCGCAACACCGTCTCGTCGCCCAGCAGCCGAGCGTCGATGTCTACAAGGACTGAATACCTATACCTGCCTAAGTAGGCATTGAGCGATTGCGCGTGCCCTTGGGGCCGGGTCCTGGAGAAACTGTTGAGAACATGCACCAGAGGCCTTCTAACCCTCAGCCCGGCTGCTGATGGCTTCCCCGAGTACGTGGTCAGCTGCGAGGTTCCCAAGGTTTCGTGGAGAAGTGGATGGCGGGTTGACTAACGCCTACCGAGAAGCGGCGAGAATACGTCTCGAGGGTGGCGTTGGGCGACTGGAGACCGGAGCGTTCATGAAAGTTTGAATCTGAAGGTTGTTCCAGACGACCGTGGCGTTTGCTTACGGCAGCAGAATTTCCCCACATCCGACGTCGTTCAAGCTAGTGTCCTGTTGGCAAGTCGGCGAGGCCGCGGGTACCTCGGCACCCGGTGTGTGTGGCGGAGTACGGAGTAACATACTTGGACATGCCAAGCAGCTACTCCAGTCCGTGGTTTGAGCGGTAAACGGAAAGTTTCTCTCAGCAATGTACTCCGTAACCACTCAAGTAGCCAGACATGACGAGTCATTAGTTGATCGATGCGCAGCGAGGTGCAGCTGCTGGTTTGCTGTGTGCTGCGTGCTGCGACGTTTGGCAGGGACTTGGGAGACCCACATCAAAGCATCTGGTCCAAGTTGATGTGTAGTGGGATTTTCACAATTCATTTCATTTCGCCTTGTTGGGCTGCTAGCTGCACGTGGCGTCACTGAAGGACTGGTGACATGTTCTCACTGAATCCATCCCTGATGCGACCGACCGCCCGTCCGCGTCCCTCTCTCCGGCCCCTTGAATTGCCGAACCCCTTCGCTGGGCCCCCTTCGCTAGGCTGAGCCTTTGTCGACCACCGCCACTCGGCCACTCCTGTTTTAAGCCTGGTCGCAAAACCTTGCCAGACCATCCTCCGTGCATTGACGATACCGGCTCGATTCCATTCAACCCAACTCATCTTCCAGCCTTCTCCTGCCCACCTGCTCATCTCCTCCAGCTGGCTGCCATTTCTTCTCTCATTCTGCCACCATCCGTTCTTGCCTTTGCCGTCGGCCCTCATTGCGCAGACACCGTCATTCCATCCCCTTTGAATTTCGAAGCCTCGTCTCGTCGGCACCACCACCACCACCATCCTATCGGCCTTATCGATCACGCTTCGACCTCTCTCGCTGACTCGGTTCTCGTTCGAACCCACATCTCCGATGCAGCTCATGACGCTGGCTTAAAACAAACCATCGCGGGCCGTCCCCCCTCCATTGTCTTGCCCGTCGAATGTGCCTCACCTCATTCCAGCCTCGCTTCCACGTCTCTTCTCTCGCTCCTCCCAACCGCTTTCCCGCACCACGCCGCAGTTTCGCTCCTGACGCCACCAAGACGGAAATTCCCCCCAATTTTCAACACAAACGCTATATGGTCGTCGTTATTCTCTCATCACTGCCGTCGGTGTATGATTAGGTGTGGACGCTGACTGCGCCCGCCCACCTCCTCCTGGTCTGGTCTGGTTGCTCCTCGTCTCTCCACTAAAGAGAGAACCTCTCCTTTCCGTTCGTTGATTTTGCATTGGCGTTCTGAGCGGACTGCTTTGCCCAAGGAACTGTTCTTGCCTTTCTTTATTTTTGGACATTACTTTCCCCATTCAGTGTCGAGGTTCGTATGCCCTTTGCTATTCGACCGACCACTCTCCTTTCCTCCACGCTACCTGCCTCTGATCATCATATGATCGGTTGACTGCCTTCAGAGACCTCGCGCCCTGACCCCCGATGGCCTGGCATCGATTCGGAGTTTGTACAGAAATGGAGGCGCTGACACTGCTCTTATTCGTAGCCTTTGCGAAATTTACTGATTAGCCTCCCCTGGCTGCCGGCACCCGTCTTTCCCTCCGGCAACGGCGGCGGGACCAGCTGCGCCGACGATACTGACAACATGGCCAGACAGTCGATTCCAGTCATGGAATGGGCCCAAGCCCACCACGGCGTTGCGTTCGACGACGACTACGAGCCACGCTACACTGCGCCTCTCCGCCGTGGAGGGTCCGACCAGCGATTTCGAAGTCTAAGTATGTCACTGCCATGGAAGCGGCCCAAGCATTCGCTCTTCAGCCACGATGACGCCCGCGACCCAGCGCAACCCGTGAACGACGCTGCCATTGACGACTCGCATGATGGACCTGAACATCTTCATGGGCCGGCCCATGTTAACCACAGACGGGCTTCAGGGAGCTTCAAGGGCATGATTCGCCGTGCGTCCGTGTCTTTGAAAGGCATCATGCTTCGTCGGCCGTCTATTGCCGCAGCAGATGTAATTTACGAACAAGGCGCTTCAAATGAACGGGCCACGACGTCCCACGGTCCTCGGAACCGTCTGGTTCAAGCGGCCGGCTCGCGTCATGCTCGCCCTTTCTACGAGTTGGACATGTATCGTGATCAAAACAAGCACATTCTTGTTCCTGGCGTAGGGGACGAGCCACCCATCATTCCCCGTCACACGGGAGCGGCGGCCAAGGCCTCGGCGGCCATGCAAAATGAGTATTTTGCCCGGCAACGGTGGCTCAATCCCTCTAGCGATGATGGGATTGACCGCGAGAGTGGCATCAGTATCGTAGTGACCAGCCCATCCTTGGATCTCGACAATGTTGACCAGGACAGCGTTTTGGAACAGGATTCTCGCATTAGTCGTATTGATTTCATTTCTGAGCTGCCCCCAGAGCTTGCTATTCACATCTTGGCCTGCTTGGATGCTTCGGCCCTGGCCAAAGCGAGTGCCGTGTCTCGTCAGTGGCACTGCACCGTTTCAAACCAGCACATTTGGCGTGAGTCGTGCCTCAGAGAAACAACCGGCACTTACGCGACCAGCCGTCCGGTCCAACCCGGCGCTGGCATGGGTGTACCCAAGATTCACCCAGCAAATGACTGGAAGAAGATCTACAAGGTCAAGCTTGAGCTGAACCAGCGATGGAGAGAGGGCAAGGCCCGGCCGGTATACTTGAGTGGGCACACGGATAGTATCTACTGCCTGCAATTTGATGAGTGCGTTCGCCCAACTCGTCCCCTGCCTGCCTCAAGAGGCGACAGGTTTGCTGACTGGATAACAGATTCAAGATCGTGTCGGGCTCTCGCGACAAAACCATCCGGGTCTGGGACATGCACACCATGGAGTGTAAGCTGGTTATTGGACCCCCCGAAGTCGTCAACGGCCCCCATTTGCTTGTGGACGAAGAAGGCAACCCGCGGCACTATGCGGCCGGGTCGGACAATGAGCAGACCGCCTTGTCACTGCCAGACACGGTGTCCTTCGCCGAGCACCACCAGGCCTCGATCTTGTGTTTGCAGTATGACGATGAGATCCTGGTGACGGGCTCATCAGACTCCACATGCATTGTATACGATGTCAAGGCCGGTTACCGACCGATCCGACGGCTTCGACACCACACGGCTGCTGTCTTGGACCTGGCCTTTGACAAGAAGCACATTGTGACGTGCAGCAAAGACATCAGCATCTGTGTTTGGGACAGAGAAACCGGTGTCTTGCTTCGACAGCTTCGAGGTCACACTGGGCCTGTCAACGCGGTCCAGATGCGCGGCAACACGATTGTTTCCTGCTCCGGGGACTTTCGCGTGAAGCTGTGGAACATTGACACCGGCAAGAACATTCGCGAATTCGTCGGCCATACCAAGGGCCTGGCTTGCTCGCAGTTCTCCGAGGACGGCAGATTTGTCGCGTCCGCCGGAAACGACAAGGTGATTCGCATCTGGGATGCCAACACGGGCGAGTGTGTTCGCGAAATGAAGGCGCACGAAAACCTGGTGCGTAGCTTGCACATAGACAGCGTGAGCGGGCGACTGGTCAGCGGCAGCTACGACACCGACATCAAGGTGTGGGACATGGAAACGGGCAACCAGCTCCTCGACTTCCCACGGTGGCATTCCAGCTGGGTTCTCAGCGCGAAGAGCGACTACCGCCGAATCGTCAGCACTGGCCAAGATCCCAAGATTCTCATCATGGACTTTGGCGCCGAAGTCGATGGCATCGAGCAGCTGGAAACGGGCGTTGCACAGGCCACCGGCGATAAGCCTTGATCCATCTGGCCTCGTGACGGTCGAACAGGGGGGAAATAAACCGATTCAAAGGGCGGTGTTTCGGCGCATTAGGTGTGTGTGGTACAGGGCACAGATGCGAAGGGCTCGTCGGCACGCGCTCCCGCAGCGAAACGGGCCGCGCATGCCACATGAAGCTTCTGTCTCGAGGTTAATGACACGACAGAGCTCGGGCGTGTTTGTCATGTTGTCATTTGAAGTCACATGATGGCGTTTGGGGCATCAATAACGCATACATTGGCGAGATGGGCTCGCACCGAAGCCGATGGCATTGGCTGTGGCTTCGTTTCCTTTCTAGACATCATCTTGGACATGGGGGAGTTTTTGCCTTTCTTTTTTCTTTTTTTTGGGTTTTAATTTTGATGGCCTTTAGCATAGACTCGGGTTAGCGGCTCAGACCGTGGTCATGTAGATTTGGTCCATGACCTAATAGACTATAGTGCGTGCATAAGCGGCCCTGTAACAGTCGAGTCTGTGAAACAGTACACAGGGGCGAGACTCCCCGGATTGAGATGCTACATTGGGTTCCGTGAGGTGGGCGATGCTCTTTTCTCTCACTTCCTTTTTCCTCATATTTTTTCTGGTTCCCTGCCTTTTACTTTTCCAGGCCACGCATGTTGCCGCGCAGGTGACGGATGGGGCTCGCGTGGCTTGCGGTGGTGGTTTCCGTTGCACATGATTTTGGCAGGCATGAATGTGGAGGCAGATTTTCCACAGATGACACGTCTCTTTCCGTCTGGTGGGGAGGGCCGGGGGGCGTGATGGGCGCCGGACAGGAGCGTATAGTGTATGTATGGGGCGGCGAGCGGGCGGGCTACTACGCACTACAATGTAGACCGCTCGAGTGCGTAGGAGCGCAGAACTCGAGACGGAGCACATTGTGTGAGTTTCCACGGCAATAGCCATGCTACTCGAGTACTACGTAAGTTATGCTGTTCCGGTGGCGGGACAAATGCGCGCATGCCAAGCGAGGGTTTGGCCCCGCGGTGCAGACCAGGTCACAGGGCCTGGGTTGAGCCAATCAAAGATGCCTTGCCCAGAAGGAGCGCGTCTTCACCTGCGCATCTGACATCTGCGGCCTGCCTCGTACCACAGGTTCATGGTACGCCCGCCGAAGCGCCTAGGGTCCGGTCCGGTGGTCTTGTGGCATTTCTCCCCCGGCGACAAGTGTGCTGCTCTGCTCCGTACGCCCGCGCAAATGCAATTTTTAATCTCTGGTCAAGATGGAGAGAGCAAGAGCGCCCCGGGTCGCTCGTGGGTAAATCTGCAAGGGTCCGCACCGCAGGTCGGTACGCATTACTCGAGTACGTACTAGATGGGACGATTGGCGACTGGCGACTGGCGGCGGCTTGACGGCCAGTCACAGGCTCGGGGGGGCGTTGCGTACTTGCGTTGCAGACTTGTTCCCATGGACCACGAACCGGGTGCGTGCATGGAGATGCGGGGAGCGCTTGGTTATCTGATTTACGTGTGGGTACGTCCTGCGTCCCGTACCAGACGGGGGCCGGGCAGATCCATGAGTTGCCTGCCCCTGCTACAGGCACGTACGTACGTACCTACTCAAGTACTCCGTAGTTACTTAGTTGAGCAAGTAAGCGCAAGTGGGTACCGGTAGCACCTAGCGCCGAACCCGGGTGCTTATTGCGGAGGTGGCCGGGCCGTCCAGCAGCTGGCTCTGGCAGGGAAACGCCTACGGGTAACGAACTGTTCCTACTCAAGTACACGGACGTGATGTCGAGTCTCTCAACACACCGTCACAGGGTGGGTGCGCCTCGGATTCGGACCGTCTCTCAGGAAGATGGGCCGTGGAATCGGACTGGCCACGATGCAGGCGTCGAGACGGGAAAATGGAAGTTACTGGCTGACCATTGTTCTTCTCGAGACCCGGACGAGGGTGCAGCCTGGGTGTGACGCACCGGTGGGGCCAGTTAGATTGCCGGCTTGATGGCTCAACCTTGTTCAATGCGCGGGCCACAGGGCAGGGCAGGCAGGGCAGGGAGGGCAGGGCAGCTCGACAAGGGAAAGAAGGGAGGAACCAGTTCGCCAGGCAATTTAATCGAGTGGGGGCGCGCAACGGCGACTGACTGGCTTAAAGCGTCTGGTGTCCGAAACATCTAGGGCGTTTCGAGCCTGGTCCATGGTCAATATTTCAAGTGTGCTTCAGTGGTTGTGAGTTTTCGTCGACCCTTTGCTAATTTGCGGAGCCGGGCTGCAGATGGTTGATGCCAAGGCCAAGGCCGAATGTCCGGCAATGGGGAAAAAAATCGCCAGCCATTTCCAGATTGTAGTTACCCTCCCGAGCAGCCAGGCGAGCCCCGCAAGACCCTTCGGCGTCGGCGCAGCCAATGGTGTCGCTCTGTGCCTGAAAATGCCACAGCGGTGCCTAGGAATGGAAGCCCCGCCCGCGCGCCCCATTTCCATGGTGGCAAGCCCCATCGGGCAACTCGCGCCAGACGTCTGATGGTATCTCGATTGTAGTTGCTAGTAACTACCTAGGTAACTTACGTAGTTGAATTGTGTGACGTGTGCAGCTCGGGCTGCTCTCCGACCTCCTGGCATTCGGCGAAACGATGCGAAACGGGAGCCAGCGCTCCCCATGTTTGTTTGTTGCCAGGGGTCCCGAGTAGGGGACTTCACTTTGCCAGCAAGCATTGCGTATTGCCTGCTCCTGCTCCTGCTTCTGCTCCTGCTCAGGAGTCGTGCCGGGCTTGCCTAGCGGCCTCGTGTGAATCCTCGGTAGCTCTTGATCCTGGCACCGTGGCAAGGTGGGCAGTTTGCCGATCGGAAATCATGAAAGAGCCCGCCGTTCGCGCCTTCCCTTGGATGTTCCTGTCCGCCGCCAGCGGATTTTGAAGCCTCATCGACTTTTTATTCTCGGGCCGCCGCCCAGCCCTTCTTTCTCTGCTCTGCACCTCTGTTTCCTCCTCCGCCAACGTCGGCACGCATTTCTCTCTCCCCCGAACCACATGGTCCTTGCTCTGCTTGCTTCAAGCAGTAAGTAGCTCCGTGTCGACACGTCCACGTCCACGCATACCGCCATACCGTCGGTACGTTTTCCGCGCTTGTCCCCAGCCACGGTCCTTGCGTCTTCAGACCTCTCCAAAGGCACCCCGGGTGGTTCCTGTCTTCTGCCCATCCTATCCTCCTTTCCTCTACCGCCCCCGCGCTTTGCTCTTCCCTCGAAGCCTGCACGATACGACACGGCGCGCCACGACACACAGCTTGGAAGCCATGAGCCATGCTGCATCAGGCCTTGGGGATTCCTTTCCCCTTGTGGCAGCCACAGAGACTGCCGCATCGTGACGGTAGTGTCGTGTCGTGTCGTGTCGTGTCGTGGCCCGCGGTCCCTCATCTGACCACTGCCGCGCTACGCACACCCCCCCCCCCCCCTGTCCAACGTGTCGGGCTGGAATAATCCGCCATGTGATGCACTCCAGTCCCGTGGTGCAAGGAGCTAGGCGCTCAGTAGAGCCTGCTCTAGTTTATCTGCATCCTCGCAAGCTGCATTTATGCCTGCCCTGGTGGGTAGGTGGTAGTGTGCAGCTCACCAGAGTGCTTCTCATGAAGCCAAGCGGCATGCTTTCCCTCGTCATCGTGTTTCAACTGCCTGAACAGACGTGTCCAGTTCCTGTGCCGTGAGCTGAACATGGCAACCCCCTATATTAGGACAGACATATCTGCACCCTAGTTCCCTCTGTCTGGTTGGGCCCCGCTTGACGATTCCTTCGTGTGTTCCGTTCAACTCAAAATCACATTTGCTACACAGGCCCGTTTCCCTGGTGTCTGACTCTTTCGGTGCCTCCCTCAAATACATGACTCGGGCTTCCGAGGTTCTTTTTCCTCATTTCGAGCCGTCTTCATTAATCCTCTTCACGACGACGACTGCCAGCTAACTGTGAAATTTCTCGCTTTCTGCAGCAACCTTGGATTGATTGTTAGACGCGCAATTCTTCCCTCCCGCCATCAACGGGAGGCTGTTTTTATTTCGTCATGGGACCGTCGACATTCGTCTCAGCGTTCTTCTTGACGCTCCAACTCGTTGCTTCGCCATCGCTTGCAGCTCCGTCACCTGATGTTGGCCAAGCTGCTGCCAATGCCACCGGCCTGAACTGGTGGATGGCAGACATCAGGCGGCAAGGGAGAGCGGCCTACGCTGCCCCAGACTACGTCGTATTTCGCAACGTCAAGGACTACGGTGCCAAGGGCGACGGGAGCACTGATGACACTGAGGCCATCAACCGGGCCATCTCCGATGGGAACCGCTGTGGTAAGGGGTGCGATTCCAGCACCACAACTCCGGCTCTCGTCTATTTCCCTCCCGGTACCTACTCTGTGTCAAGGCCCATCGTCCAGTACTACTACACTCAGCTGGTCGGTGATTTTGTTGGCATGCCCACTCTCAGGGCTACCCCCGACTTCAAGGGCATAGCTGTCATCGACTCGAATCCCTACGTCGACGGCGGCAAGAACTGGCATACCAACCAGAATAACTTCTTTCGGCAAATTCGAAACTTCATAGTTGATCTCACTCATCTTCCCAAGGAGACTGGCACGGGTATCCATTGGCAGGTTGCCCAGGCCACGTCGCTGCAAAACATCGTGTTCAACATGATTCAGGACAAGTCACCCGACAACAAGCAGCAGGGTATCTTCATGGAGAATGGATCTGGTGGTTTTATGAGTGACCTGACTTTCAACGGCGGCGCCATGGGTGCTTTTCTCGGTAACCAGCAGTTCATGACCCGCAACCTGAAGTTCAGAAACTGCAACACCGCCATTTTCATGAACTGGAACTGGCTCTGGACTTTCCACGGCGTCTCCATTGACAACTGCGGCGTGGGCATCAACATGGCCAACGGAGGGGACGGCGCTCAGACTGTCGGCTCCATCGTCCTCGTCGACAGCACCATCTCCAATACCCCTGTCGGTGTTATTACCGCCTACAGGCCTGATCAAGTCGGCACCAACGGTACACTTGTTCTTGACAATGTCGACACAAGGACCAATGTCCCCGTCGCAGTCCAAGACGAAAACAAGCGGACAATTCTCCCGGGCAACACCCTTATTCAATCCTGGGCGCAGGGCCGATCCTACAAAGGCCCGACTGGCGAGGCCAGACAGGGTGAGAGGAGTGCCGCCCCCCGGCCTGCTGGTCTTCTCGACAGCACGGGCAGATACGTCACGAGAAGCAAGCCTCAATACGAGGACGTTGCAGCGGGCAAATTCATTTCTGTCAAGTCGCAAGGCGCCAAGGGTGACGGAACGACTGATGACACAGCCGCGATCCAGAAAGTCTTCGACATGGTGCGCCCGGACCAGATTGTCTACTTCGACCATGGTGCTTACCTCATTACCGACACCGTCAGGGTCCCCAAGAACGTCAAGGTTGTTGGTGAGCTGTGGCCCCTGATTATCGCTGGTGGCTGCAAGAATTTCCTGGATGAGTCGAACCCCAGGCCCGTCTTCCAGGTCGGCAAGTCTGGTGATGTTGGCAACGTCGAAATGCAGGATCTCATATTTCAGACTCGGGGCCCCCAGCCTGGCGCTATTCTCATGGAGTTCAACGTTGCTGGCGAATCCGTTGGATCTGCCGCCCTGTGGGATGTTCACTTCCGCGTCGGAGGCAGTGCTGGCACGAGGCTCCAGTCTGACAAGTGCAGCAAGCAGCCCGAAAAAGTTGGTCCGCCAAACCGTGAGTGCATGGGTGCCTTCTTGCTCGTCCACGTTACCGCGGGTGCCAGTCCCTACTTCGAGAACACTTGGCTCTGGGTCGCCGATCACGAACTGGACCGGCCTGACCACAATCAACTCTCCATTTACAACGGTGGAGGCCTCCTCGTCGATAAAGCCGTAAGAGTGGTGTTGGTGGCGGTGTTTGTTGAGCACAACCAAAAGTACAACATCCAGTTCGTCGGGGTCAGGGAGGCTGTTGTGATGCTTTTCCAAACGGAGACGGCATATATGCAGGGCAACCCAGATGCTCGCCAGCCGTTCAAGGCCAACAGCAGGTTCTCGGACCCCGACTTCACCCAGTGCACCGGCCCTAAGTGTGCCCGCACCGTGGCACTCCGATTCGTGGACTCGACCGACGTCCGTGTGTTCGGCGTCGGCTCCTACAGTTTCTTCGACAACTACGCCCAGACATGTGTTGGTTTGAATAACTGCCAGGACCGCATAATACATGTCGAGAATTCCAAGGTGGAAATGTGTGGTGTCAGCACCAAGGCCAGCGTGGAAATGGTGACGTTGAATGGTCAAGCGGCGGCTCTGGACTCTCACAACCGTAACAACTTTTGCGGCACGATTTCTGATTTTAGTTCATATTAGGACGATGTCCAAAGGCTACCAGCGGAATGGCAGGGGCCTGGAGAAGATGGCACTGGCCACGACAGGACAGGGGGCGTAGCAAACGCGGCGGCACCGACCAGCACCATGCACAAGACGCAAACGTGCGACCACCCGCATGTGTTGTGCCGGCGACGACTGTGCTTTGTCACTACGGCTTCGATTCCCGAATATAGATGAGCAATGCCGTATATATGATGGGCTGCAGACGCGAAGAAGCTGTTGGCATTTTTTTTGGTTGTCTAGTTATACACTGCTGTGGCACGGCAGTTGCGAGCCACGCGGCTCAAGGAATATAGACTGACGGGCAGAGGGCCGATGTGTTGCAATGTGCAATATGCCTAGGTAGCTTTTAAATTTCATACAACTAGTCTGTAAGTGGCGCAGCCCCAACGCGACATGACGTGCTGTACGGAGTACGGTGGAGTCGAAGAGATGATCAAGGAAAGGTGTTGCCAGGTGTGTTTGCTGCGTTTGGCATTGCCATGGCGCTGCACCTTGGGCAAACTTTGGATGGAGATGTCGTGGTTGTGTGGGTTACCCCGTTGGGCGGATGGGCTTTTGTTTGCTCTGCTGCGCAAAGTGTTGAGCTGGTGAGCGTGAGGGTCGAGCAATCCATGGTGCCTGAAGACTGAAGACGATGGATCGCGTGCGATGTTTTCAAGAGCGAGCGAGGTAGGGAGGGAGGGCCGGACGGGGATGGGTCGGGGGCGGCCAGACGGAGGCTTCATTTTGGGGTTGATTTACTTTCGGCCGCGGCGGGGTTTTGCATCCGGGCCTGGAAATCAACGTGTCGCGGCCCGGACGGGAACTGAGGAAGGCGGCGTCGGCATCGGCATCGGCATCGGCATCGGCCCGGTGGCCCACATTGCTTGCACGTCTCCGGAGGTAGCACTCCGTACTTGGAATTGAGCTACCCGGTACCCTGTACCGCACCTAGCGTGTCCTGTCGGTGGGTTGAAGTCTGGCTCGGGGAAGAGGTCGGCTTTGTGTGATGCTGTGGTCGAGGTGGCTATACGTGGTACGTACCACGCAGACATGGCAAAAGTCGACTTGGACACAATCTGGCACAGTAGAGGTGTTCAAAGCACATAACTACGTGTCAAGTCAACCTAGACATAATACTGCATCGTATAGGTCTTTGGCTGTAGCACATCCGTACAAAGTCAACTTACACATGGTCCGAGGTGCTTGGCTGCGACACACAAGCAAATGATGACAGCGTGCAAGCCGACGCGGACGACGGTGACTGAGGCAACAAGGTATTGGACGCCTCGTGCGTCTGTGCCCGGGCCCGTGTGCGGCCAACGAGGGCATCGCGATGGCTGCAGCCTTTGTGCGCGGTTGAGGCTCTTGTTGGGCTTGACCGCAAGTTCGGTGCGGTGCCACAGCGGCCGGCTAACCGGTGGGCTGGACGCACAGGCATCTTGTATATAGATAGCCAGCCCTTGACTGGTGAGGTCCGTCGAGTTGCGTGACTGAGCTTGTTTGAGACTGACCGTGTCATGTCCAGCCCTCGGCACGCCCAGACATGGTCTCTCTGGGTGGTGTTGCGAATGCCGGGCCAAAAATACGAGTACTGAGTGCTCCGGAACAAATCTCTGACACGCTCGAGCCTGACGCTGTTGTCCGACGCGGCTGTTTGTTCGGGTCCGAGGTCTCTGCCGGCCTGGCGACTGCAGTCACACACCTGACGGGTAAAGAAAGATGCGTGGTCTTCTGCGGACCACGAAACTTGTCCGTGCCCGCGGACCTATATTTATGTAGCAACCCCAGGTTCCGAGTGGCGGGCCCTTTGATTGAATCCTTTGTTTGCCTGGGCTTTCTATTTATAGAAGGTATACATGGATGGTTCTGCAGCACGTTATGTGGCAGTCTGTGACTGCGGCAGCGGCGACAAGATTCCAAGGGCCTAGCCGTCCCGCCCAGTCTAATAATCGCCCTCGGTACGGAGCACGCTTTGAGGAACCTGGGCTCCAGGACCTCGGGGCCTTGGTCGCAACCTCGTGATGTTGCCGCGTAACCGTCCCCGGTGGCCGTTGCTGGCCCAGGCGCATGACGTATCGACCACGAACCAAGGGACAAAGACAAGATCCAGGATCAAAGGTTTCCCCCCGCCGCCTGCTTGTTTACGTCTTGTGTCCGTCCACGCCGTCTGTTTACTCATCCGTGGCGTCTCCGCAGGTGGGCTGTTTCAATTCCAAATATAATGCCTGAGCCCGTGTGTCCGTATCCGTCTCTGAGGCATATGGCCATTGGCATGTCGCAGAGGCAGGCACCAGCAAGTGGCGCGAGTATGCCTTCCGGGCTTCCCCCTCTTTCGCAGTGGTTCTTGGCCAACAACGTCAAGACGCCGGCAGAGCTCAACAAGTTTCAACTTCCGCACATCTTCTCGGACGGTGGTGCCAATGTTCCACGGGCCCCGGCGAGAACAGGCAAGGTCCCTGCCGCCGAGAGCGTCGCGGAGAAGACACACCATGCCGGCACGACGGCCGCGGGCGACGCGCGTCGAGGAAGCTCCGGCGGCAACAACAGCGACGTCACGGGCGAGGAGCCCGACGTGTCCGGCTGCCGCGTCCCAGGCGACAAACTCGCCGAGCTGCGCGATGTCACGGCGTCCTTTCTGGTCCGTGACCCGAAAGGAAGTCTGCTGGAGCCCTCGTCGACGGTCTTGCTCAACTCGCACACCGACGACATGCAGATTGTCGACGGGCTCGTCCTGCACCTGGCAAAGGAGCTGCAGGCAACTCTCGTGTCGGTAGACTTGGAGGACTTGCAGGACCTGGGATACGAATTCGGCCTCTACGAGAGGCGGGCACAGCTGGCCAACGTGGCCCTTCAGAATGATCTGCTGGCGGCCAACAAGTCCGTGGTTTGCGGCATGGCGCTGCGCTACTTCGGGGCCTCGCCGCAGAACCCGGAGTTCGCCGCCTCTGCGCAGGAGCGGACGACCGAAGCCATCAACATGATCTTGGATCTCCAGCTCCCCAGACCTCCGTCGAAGCCCAGCGTGGCACTCGGCCGCTCCTCGGGAGTTGTGCCGTCCAGCACCTTCTGGGAGCGAGCTACCGCCCCCCCCCTTTTCATACACATCCGGGACATCTACAACATCATCAACTGGCCCAACGGTGCTCGGGTTCTGCTAAACTTCCAGAGGTGTATCCGGACGAGACGGAGTCAGGGCCTCGGCGTCGTCCTTCTGATCTCTCAACTCCCGTATCACGCATGCCGGATAAAAGACGCAGAACAAAAGAGTGACAAAGACGCAAAACAAAAGAGTAGAAAAGATGCCTCCGAGTCGCTGGTGCCCATCGGCCAACAGGTCGACATCATTCCCACCGAGAGCAAACCGGAGCTAGGCCACAGGGGATTGTACAAGTTGCTATCCCAAGCCAGCTTTCGACGTTTCAAGGCCCTGCTGCGATGGCACGTTCCCCATTTTCTCATGAGCCCCGACGTCCTCGTGGCTTGCCATCCCTCCTCAACCTGGAGGCTGGAAGACGACACAAGGTACAAGTTCTCCATCTGCGTCGCACAGGACCCGCGCAAGTTCCTCACCCAGATCAAAGGCCGTGCCTATGGAAAGGGCCATGCCAACCTCGACGACGTACGGGCGGTTCTGCTGCGCCTGGGCTGGTTGATACGGGCAGACGCCAAGGTCGAAGCAGCGCAAGAGCCCGTGGAGCAATCGGTCGACAGGGCGTCGTGGAACGATGAGATGAGAAGGATTGCGGAGACCGCGGACAAACACGAGAAGTCACTCATGGAATGCATCGTCCGCCCAGGTAACCGACGATGCCGGATCCCGACCCCGTCTCGTGTGGACGTCTGCTGACCATGGCCGCAGATGAGGTTGACTACACGTACGAAGACGTCGTCATGGACCAAGAGACCAAGGAGATCGTCCAGAGCCTGGTTTCGCTGTCGACCCTGAACACGGACGCCGAGCCGGGGCCGCTCATGAGGCCGCTCCGCATCAAGGGAGCTCTGCTCTACGGGCCCCCGGGGACGGGCAAGACGCATCTCTGCCGAGCCATTGCCAAGGCGTCGGGGACAAACATGCTTGCCATTGCCTCGGCGGAAATGCAGTCCCAGCACATTGGCGAGTCCGAGAAGCTCATCAAGGCGGCCTTCAAGCTCGCCAAGAAGCTGTTCCCCTGCGTGCTGCTCATCGACGACGCGGACGCGCTCTTCTCGCGCCGCTCGTCCGAAGACAACGACTGGAGGCGGCCCTCCCTCACCCAGTTCCTCATCGAGATGGACGGACTGTCCGAGAGCAACGAGGCCCCCTTTGTCATGGTGGCGACGAACCGTCCCCAGGACCTGGACGACGCCTTCTACCGCCGGCTCCCGCAGAAGATCTACTTTGGGCTGCCCGACGAGGAGTCGCGCGCCAAGATCCTCCGGCTCATCCTGAGGGAGGAGGAGCTGGATCCCCTCGTCGACATTGACTGCCTGGCCAGGAAGACGGACAAGTACTCGGGCTCGGACCTGCGAAATCTTTGCGCCGAGGCCGCGCATCTCTGGGCCATGGAGCAGCGCAAGACGGCACCAAACGGAGCAAAGATGGACCAGAACATGCCGCTCTCGGTCCGCCACTTTGAAAAGGCGCTCCAGAAGATGCGGCCGACCGTTTCCGACACGACCATGGAGTCTCTCGCGGCCTTTACCCGCAAGTTTGGCGTCAAATCCTCCCACAACAGCGGCAGCAGCGCGTCGTCTCCCGTCGCCGCATATGCCGACTTGGTGAGGCAGCCCCTTGTGTCCATCCCCATCCCACCGCCAGAGGAGGACACGGCCTGGACTACTGAAGGAGAGGAGATGCCCGGACAGGAAGCCGGGAGCCCGGGCCCGGCCCGTGACTGCTGTCGTGCAGACGTGTCCTCGCCCTCACGAGAAACCACGACGCAGTGTGGAAAGAGAAAGAGAAGCGACTCGGATGCGCGCGATGCCACCGAGTGCCGCAGGAGCCCTCATCCCTCTTGCGCAAACGAAGCCAGCAGAGGGGAGTCGGGAGACGGCGTGAAGGAGGAATGAGCGAGGGCCCTGACGTTGCGGTGCCGAGTGAGGCCTGGGTGTGTCTGCCCATCTGAAAGACCTTGTCGAGAGGGGTCTGTGTGAGCGAGCATTAGATTGTCAAGGTTGTAGAAGAGGTCAATGGTAAATGGTAAATGGTAGCAGGTAGCAGCTCGCTGGGGGGGGTGCAGAACTTCTTCCCCTTGATCTGGCGTAGCTGCCTCAGACTTGAGTGACGTTTGTTCAAGCTCATAGACGAAAAGGAGCCTTCCGAGGTGATGGGATGCGAGGCGACAGCTCTGTTGACGGCCGGCGTCGTGTACGTGGGACGACGACTTTGAGTGTCTATGGGTGCAACAAGGCCGCTGCCCGGCGAGGGGGTCGATTTGACGCCACGGCTGGGGATGAACCGCAGGTGCCGTTTCGGGGCATCACGCACGTTATCACTCTTGTCGAGGCCTCTGGTGGCGTCGTTTGCAGCAGTCCCCATGCGGAGCGTTGTCGTGTGACGTTGGGCCCTTTTTTGTGCCCGATGGCGAGGTCGACACAGGAGACGAGTTGACGCGGACAAGTCGAGTTGACTCAAGACGAGAGAGGCGAGGCAAGATAGAACAGACGAGTCGACACAGACAAGACGAGACGCACAATGGCGGCTTTCACCTCCATCCCCGTCATCGACCTCTCCCTCGCCCAGTCGCCCGCCACAAAGCCCCGGCTCGTCATCGATCTACGAAACGCCCTCGTCCGCGTGGGATTCCTGTACCTCGAGAACCACGGCATCCCCCAGCGGGTTTCGAACGACGCCATCCGTGAGTCGGCCGCCTTCTTCCGGCTCCCCTTGGAGAAGAAGCTCGAGATCGAGACGGTACATAGCAGGCATTTCTTGGGCTACAACAGGATGGACGCCGAAAGGACAGCCGCCAAGGTTGACCACAACGAGTCGATTGCGGTAAGCCCGCCCTTGCTCCCAAGCAGCCGAGACTGCGACGTGCGAATGGCGACACACAGCTGACCCCAGACGCCGCAGATTGGGGCGGATCTGCCCGCTCCGGGAGCCCACGAACCCGTCTACATGAACCTCCAGGGCCCAAGCCAGGTAAGTCGCACGCCGCTGCTCCCTGGCCCCCAAGCAATCGCCAACACCAGCTGGGCAGTGGCCCGACGCGTCCGTGCTGCCCAACTTCAAAGCAGCCATCACGACGTACCGCCGAGCCGTGCAAGCCCTCGCCGACCGCTTCACCCCCCTGATCGCCGAGGCCCTCGAGATCCCCGCGCCGTCCCTCACCCGGCTCTTCGCCGACAACCCCTTCAGCCGCCTGAAAATCACAAACTACCCGCCTCCCGCCGCCGCCGCCGGCCATCACGTCCAGGGCGTGGGCCCGCACAAGGACGGCGTCTTCATGACCTACCTCCTCCAGGGGGGCGCCCACAACGCCCTCCAGGTCCAAAACAAGTCGGGGGCGTGGATCCCCGTGCCCCCCGTGCCCGGCACGCTCGTCGTCAACATCGGCCGCCTGCTCGAGATCATCAGCGGCGGCGTCTGCACCGCGACGACCCACCGCGTCGTCAGCTCCCCGGGGAGCTACGCCGGCGCCGACGGCGAGGCGCTCGGCCCCAGGCTGTCGCTCCCCTTCTTCCAGCACGTCAACCTGCGGCTGATGCCGGGGGACATGCGTCTCGATATCCCGCCGCACATTGCGGCGCTGGTCGCCGGCGAGGACGTGACGTCCGACTCGGACACCTTTTTCGCCGGCCTGTTTGACGGCGCCGTGGGCGATTCCGTCTTTGTGAGTCTGCTGACGAGCTTCCAGGACGCTGCCGCGAGATGGTACCCCGATCTGCTGCCGCTGGCGCTGGAGAAGCAGGAAGAGGCGAGGAGGAGGTAGGCGGGCGTCGGGCTCCCGTGTCACTTGTAGTTACGATGTACCAGGTCGAGCTGGGCCTCCTGGTGACCCCTGCTCGGGTCGACAAGACGTCAGAGTCATCAATATACCTCTTGATTTCCTAAACGGTGACTAGGTAGACATCTTGGTGGTGTGAGACGATTCTTCACATCCTCCCGCCGGGAATGACTGTCCCGCACCGGCTGGAGCGTGTCGGGAGTTGAAACCATACAAGACCTTGTGGCGGAGCGAATCGTACAACGCGTGCTGGCGCCCGGGAAACGGCGTCATTGAAAATCGGGCCCAGCCCGTTGTAGCCCACGTCAGTCTTGGTCCACTGGATCGATAAGAGGTCAGGGATCTCCTCCTCATCGGAAGTAGGTAGGACAATACGCGCTGCGAGATGCCACTGCATTGTTGACGGGCGTTGCTTACCACGGGACGAGGCACGAGTGTGCTGGTCGCATAAGACTTCATCGCATGGATCGAACACTAGATCTAGTTGTGTACGAAGCCCTTGTTGGTCACGTCCTTCAGATGGAGGAATCAAGGACCCTTCAGACTATACCATATCATATGTGAACCGAGTTTTTTTGCTCTGAGCCCCCCTGATCTGCGTGACTAGCCCTTGCTACACCTTGTTACAATGGCAAAGCCGAGAGGTCAAGCAACGCAAATGTGCTTACCTGAGTTGAGCACTTTCAACACACTGGCCATCAAGTAATAGCCTGTCCTGCGAAAACTGGTATCCTGCGGATAGAGGCCTGAAAAAATCACTCCGAGCCCGTCACGTCGAACCCTCGTTACAGTGGTTACATGCCCATCGCCTGGCGGTTAGACTTTCGCCTCCTGGCTTACCTCGGCCTCGGCATCACGGCGTTTTTGCTGGTTGTATTATCCACCGCGTACTGTCGAAAGCTTCTCGTCGGTGCTTTTGGGCTCACCGGCTATCGGCGTCCAGATGGTACTGTGACTCGAGGGTTCTAGTGACATTGCCGTTGTCGAGGATTCTGTCTTGAATGCTTCGCTACTCGCGGCCAGTTCGGTTCAACTTGTCCCTCCCGTGTGCCATGTCAAGTATGGCTGATGGCCCACGGGTCGCACGTACTTGTGAGTCGTCTGCTTAACCTCTGGGCAGCAGCATCGATGACAATGGCCACTGAGAGAGCACCCTGGCGTTTCGAGACACTACCGGGGACTTGGATTGGTTGTTGTTGTGACTGCCGTCAAGTTGGTGTGGGAGATTATTTCAAACGACGGCTGCCAAGGATCATTTGCAACCACGGCTGCTGGCGGTCGACGAGGCTGCAGCGACGACATCTGGAGTGTCGTGTGAAGGTGACGGGCTGTGGCTTGTTTCAAGAAGGCGTGGTACGGACGTGTTTGAAGTTGATTTGGATGAGAACGGGCTCGCCAACTTTTTTTTTTTTGCCTTTGAGAAATGCTGGCTGGACCAGAGTCACGTCGACCGACGGCCGGCCTTGGCATTGATTGAATGGGGACGTGAAGACGTGGAGACGTGGAGCCGCCGAGACGTGCAACTTCGGCTTCGAACCGCCCAGTTCCCACATCGAAGCACTGGCTCGCTCCATGACCAGTCACGCTTGACCTTGATTCAAGTCATGCCTTTGAACGCCTTGCCCTCCCTCGCGTGTACCGAATGCCGACGACACCATCTCACCACGTTGCCGCTGCAATGATGTATCCTCGCGCAGAGGTGGGAAGCACGGTCGGTCTCAAGATACCGCGATCGAGCAGTGAGCCAACGCCTCGCGAGACAGAGCAGCAACCTCCAGCCCAAGTTTGACCGATCCATGGCCAGCGGCTGTCTGGTCAAGCTCACTCCTCGGAGTGCTCAGACCATCACCTCGACAGGGTCGTCCTTGCGCTTGGCAACCTGATCATATTGAGATCAAAGTGGAACCTGTCTCAGGAAGCCTATCGACGCCTCAAAGCCGCGGCAAGGCAAACCAGCATGATTCGGCCCGAGGGACGGCCCATGCAAGAAACAATTACTGTTCCATCAAACACAGCAAGTCTCGTTGCCGATGGGGGGCCATCATGGTGATGCTCTCCATGGCTCGATTTTTCTTGCCCATTCCACTCCGCATATATTTACCCAACCTGAAGCGATCGTTTCCGCTCAACCAGATGTCCGGCTCTTGATGATACGTAGCAACTTGATGTAAACTTTTTTTTGAGACGACCCAGATCGGCTTCGGAGACGAGAGTCATGTACGGTCAGGGCATGCACCGATACAGCTGGGCTTGTGCCATGAGCATGGAAGCAAATCGAGAAGAATCCGCGGAAGGCCGGATCGTCAGAACAACAACTGACTGCCTGATGACTTCACAGGACTGCCTCGGAAGACCACCTGGTACAGATTGAATGCGAACGACGGTGCGGCTGCCAAATGTCTGGCCCGCTGTGCTTCCTTGGACTTGATAGGATCAACGCCAGCTCTTTGTACTTTCGGATGAGCGTTGCGTGCGGCAGCCCAGCCCACACCTTGGCCACACATCTGCTGCGAATATGTACGTACTCATTTGACACCGACCCGACAGGCTTCGGCATAGCGGTTGATGCCCCTTTTCGTTCCGTTGGAATGTCTCCGTCCAGGGCGTCTACAAGAATAATGATAATGACCCGTAGCCGAGCCAGCATACCGGATTACACCTCTTCAAGCAAGCGCCCAGGCATCGAGAGCCATGTTAAGACATGTCGTGTTTTTCAATGAGAGCTGACATGTGACATACATCTTGCAAACATGTCGTGTGTGAAAACACCAGCACCAAACGACGGGGCGGAGACCCCATGTTCCATTCCCCGGCAAAAGTTGTTCGTCCAGCATTCGCGAAGCAAGTACGAGACAACTCGTCTTCTAGTTCTACGCCCCGGCGACGAGGGCCGGCGGAGCAGGGCTTGAAGCAGCAACAGTTGCTCTGTCGAAGCAACAGTCCATCCTTAAAATAGTAAAGGTCACTGGCCTTTTTTTGAAAAGGCGGTTGATGGCAAAAGAAATCTGTGCATACGGAGCACCATGATGAGGGCCGTGCTGACACCTTTTTGCAATCTAGATTTTTTCTTTTCCTTTCTTTTTTTTTCCAATATCTAGGCCGTCGTCCTGCCGCCGGTTAGATTCCGGCATTTCACAGGCGACGAGGCATTCTCATGGACCAAGGTTATCTGTGTAATCACCAGAACGGAAATCAAGGTTTTGTTTATAGTTGCAAGGGGTGACACCACCAACTCTAGGACTGTGGACATTTCCAAGTTTTAGGTGCGTCGTCTTGCTGCTCGTCTCAGCTGCCAGGCCTAGAACGCGCCGATAATTGACGGAAGCGGGATTCCGCTGTTGATCGGCAATATAAACGCCGAAAAGCAAGTGGTTGCTTTTGTGGTGAACCACGCTTCTCACAACCCTGCGGAGCAGGACTCCACGCCATGCAAGACCAGGGCAGAGAATGAGACATGTGTTCGAGCTCTGCATAGTCCGGGGACCCTACATGACTTGCAGCCGCTTCTACCGGCGCTGGCGGCAACAACCTGACTCGACACCTCAGTCTTTGCTCGATACGACGTCGAGCACGCCTTGTGTGATGTTCAGGCGGTTTGGTTTCTTCTCATCCGTTACGTGGATCGTGTTGCGAGTCCTGCCTCGATAAGAAGGAAGCGAGACGTGGCGACTTGATCATGCTTTGACATCATTGCCCCGACAGTATTGATCTGTTATATATACATGGACATCTTGGTCGAACAACGGCAACATGACGGAGCAGCAGACCAGCCACAGAGCGCCACCCAACTACTCTGCAGGACCTGGCTGTCACTCTGTAGATTCTCACGGCGGAATTCATGTATGGAAGACGCGGCATGTGGTTGTGGTCTCTCTTGTGACCGCCGTCATTGATTGCAGGGTGGTTGGATGGACGTAGGGCAACGGGCCATTCACATGTTCCATCATCTTAACTTTGTCTGGAAAGAGGACGCCTGCATTGCCGGCACCTTGACAAGGTTGTGAGAAACCATAAAACGGCTGCCGTCTCACCAGCCAGCATGCCATGTCGTCTTATTCGCGACTGAAAATCCATCTCACTCGCCGAGCAGCATCGCATCCATCGGCCTGTCTTCCAGGCTGCCTTATCAACCACCTGACGAAAAGTTCCTGCCACGCTTGGCATATTTACTACCGGGCAGGCCGGGATGAGCTCGCTCTTCTGGTCTGGTCTGGCGGCGTGCACATGGCTCTACGTTTGCAGATGCCTTTACAATCTTTACCTGCACCCGCTCAGCCGTTTCCCCGGCCCCAGGTTGGCCGTCCTGGGGGCCTTCTACGAGTTCTGGTTCGACGTCGTCCAAGATGGCCAGTTCCTGTGGGAAATCGGACGGATGCATGACAGATACGGTGCCGTGCCGAGTCTCTCCTCCGCTCCGGCGCGCGGCCTCGCGGTGCTGCAGACTAACAGACTTCCTCTTGCCCAGGACCCGTCGTCCGCATCAACGCGCGCGAGCTGCACGTACGGGACTCGGCTTACTATAGCTCGATATACGCCGGCGGCGGTCGAGTCGTCAACAAAGACATTGCGTCAGTTGGGCCCTTGGCTGCGATGCCGCACTCGCTTCTGGCAACTGTCGATCACCACCAGCATCGCGCGAGGCGAAACCACCTCAACCCCTTCTTCTCCAAGCGTGCCGTTGCCGCCGTCGAGCCGCTCATCTGCGAGCGCATTGCCAGGCTCTGCCAACGGCTCGAGGCCGCCATGGAGAGCCAAACGACCGTGCCGCTCGACGCGGCTTTCTCTGCGCTTACTGCGGACATCATAACGCATCGTTTCTATGGAGAGCACTTTGACTACCTTGGAGTTCGAGACTACAAGAATGGCGTGACTGAGGCTGTGCTGGGCATTGTCAGGATTTCCAACCTTTTGCGCTTCGTCCCCTGGCTACTGCCCGCGTTGCAGATGACCCCAATCTGGGTCGTGCGCGTGATCCTACCGGCCTTTGCGGATTTCCTCGCCACGCGGGAAGAAATCAAGGACAGGATCCTGGCGTCTTTGCGCGGCAAAGAGAGCACAGGGCCGGGGCCCAGCTCAGTCATCGTATCCGCCCTGGGAGACGACCGGGTTCCAGCAGCAGAGAGGGACATCGACCGCCTGCTGGATGAGGGAAGCGTCGTCTTGTTCGCCGGCACGGAAACCACGTCGAGGGCCCTCAGCGTCGGCATGTTCCACCTGCTAAGCGACAAAACGCACCTCGACAAGATACGCCGCGAACTGAGAGCGCTCGCCTTCACCCCCGGCAGAGGCTACCGCTCGGCCGAGCTCGAGGCCCTTCCGTACCTGGTGAGCGCTGACGACGGCACAGCAAGCATCCAGAGACGGTCGCTGACTCCTCATTCTCTCTAGACGGGCGTCGTCAACGAGAGTTTGCGCCTGTCGTTCGGCCCTGTTGCGCGTCTGCCGCGCGTCGCGGTCGACGAGTCGCTGCAGTGCAACGGGTTCACGATACCACCTGGTGTAAGGCTTACCGCTCCTCCCGTCTGTTTCGCGCTCAGAAGGCATGCGTCCGTCCGTGCCGCGCTCACTGCTTGTTCGCACATACCGCGTGTAGACCCCCGTAAGCCAGTCGACGTACTTTGTGCATACCGATCCGGCCATCTACCCCGACCCGCACTCCTTTCGACCCGATCGATGGATCCAGGCCGCCAGCGACGGCTTCCCGCTTCACAGATACCTCGTCAGCTTTACAAAGGGCAGCAGACAATGCATCGGCATCCAGTGAGCAGGACCCCGTCGGGTGCCACACGGCCGAGAGTATTGCGGCTCACGTTTCTGCAGAATGGCGTACACGGAGCTCTACCTGGCCGTCTCGACGCTCGTCAGCACCTTCGACATGGAGCTTCACGACACAACCGTAGACCACGTCCGCATTCACTACGTCCGCAGCCTCGGCTATCCCGAGAAGTGCAGGCACATGAAGAACCCGAGGGGCGAGATCACGGTCAAGGTGAAGCGCAAAATCAGGCGCAGCGACTTGTGAGTGACTTGAAGCCGGCGAGGTGTCTTGTGCCGCCACGTTCTGCAGGAGCCGATGCTCGCGAGGTCCACGAACGAGTTGAGAAGAAGCCCCCGACATGACCACGTCTCGCGGGGCCAAGGCGTTTGTCGATGGTTTGGTATCGTGTGTATTCTATCGAGTTTAGTCAACGGCGACGTCTGGGCAATCCGAAGCGGAGAGCTTCTGAAGCTTTGTCTGCTGCAAGTTCCGTGTTGCTATTCAGGCGACGACGGCTACCGGGGACGCCGCGAGGCGGAGATGCTTGGTCGATGGGGCAGACGGACTTGAGAAACAGATATGGATATGGACATGGATGTGAGGTAGAGCATGGTGCCAAAACATTGTCGTATCTCTTCTTACTCTAGCAAGTCAAACGGTATATCGCTTTGCAAGGTGAGGATGGGATATTTTTAGCCCGATTGGTAGTGGGGCAAATCCCGCACAATAACTCGGCACGTGCCGCAGATGTGGCAGGTGATTTGTGGCGTCAACTGGTCTTGCGCCACAGCCACAGTCTGCACCGCTCACGAACATCGTGTCGTCGTCGTCGTTGTCGTCATCGAACCACCCGCACCTGAAACCGCATCCGTGCCGTGGTCTTGCGCCGACCTCGTCGATGCGCTTCTTCCCCCTTCAACACGCGTCGCTCCCTTTGCAGCCATCATGGTAACGACTCGACGCAGCGCAGGCTCGTCCGACAAACGGACCGCCGTGCCGACGCAGGCGCGACAACCACACCGCTCGGCGCCGCCGCGCAACCCGCCTGCGCTCCCGACACCGACTGAGCGCCTCGTCGTCGCCGTGTTCCCCCTCGTGCTCGCCTTTGGGACCCTGTTCTCGGTGCTCTCCCCCGAGACCCGCTCCGCGCACTACGATGCCGTCGCGCAGGCGCACTCGCAGGACCCCTCGGCGGCGCCGAGCTACTTTGCCCGCAAGTCCAACCTCTTCAACGTCGTGTTTGTCAAGCGCGGCTGGGGATGGACCACGTTCGCCTTCTACTTCTTCCTGCTGACGCACCCGAGCGGCGGCGCGGCCGGGCTGGACATGACGCCCCGACGACTGAGGGCGGTGCTGCGCTGGGCCGCCGTCACGGCGTGGTGGTTCCTCGTCACGCAGTGGTGCTTTGGTCCGCCCGTCATCGACCGCAGCTTCCTGTGGACGGGCGGGAAGTGCGACGCGGCCGAGCAGGGCGTCGCGCAGGGCAGCGCTGATGTCCGCGAGGCCCTGACCGCCGCGGCGTGCAAGGCCGCCGGTGGGAAGTGGAACGGCGGCCACGACATCTCGGGCCACGTGTTCCTGCTGGTCCTGGGGACGTGTTTCCTCTCACAGGAGATTGGGTGGTCTGTCGGCAGATGGAGCAGCAGGGCGGCCGAGGAGCGGTGCGTCGTGTTGCGTGACGGGGCGGTCAAGGGCGCCGGCGTCGAGGCGGACACGGCCGCCGGGTGCGGGGAGGGAGGCTACTCGCTTGGGATCGGGACGAGGACGGCGCTCGGCGTCGCGGGCTTGAACTTGTGGATGCTGCTGATGACGGCAATCTACTTCCACACGTGGTTTGAAAAGGTGCGTCGATGGATGGGAAAGCCTCGCCCGACCGAGTTGGTGGGGGAGAGCTGGCGCTGACTGGTAGTAGCTCACCGGACTACTGACGGCTCTTGCTGGCGTGTATCTCGTGTACGTTGTTCCTCGGTTCGTGCCGGCCGTGAGGTCCGTCGTTGGACTGCCTGGGGTATGAGCCGTCGTGAGTCGTGGCTCATGAGGAGATGGACGGGCTGGCTGCCCAGGCTCGCCCCGTGGAGGAGGAGGAGAAGGAGAGGTCCGAATCAAGACGCATTTGTTTGGGCCGAGTTGGCCAAGGAGCATGCACGAGTCCCGGGGTCTGCCGACCAGGACCGAGTACGTAGACAGAACAGCACTATTGTAAAAAGCAGCATACAGTCAAGTCAAACCTCGCGGGCAGACCCGTGTGCCGACGCAGACCGAGACCGAGACACGGTGGGTTCCCGAGCTCCCGAGATCCCGAGCTCCGCGTCGCCGCGCAAACACCACGTGCGCCCCACCCACGACAGCAGAACAACCGCAGAAGTCCAGACGTCGTTGCTTCATCCATCCCCCTCATTTCCACCCGTCTCGAGCAACAATGGCCCGCGCGCTCGGCGTGCCGTCCAACCTCGCCTCACTAGTCAAGACGACGTTTGAAAGGGCCCTCTCGGCAGGAGACGTGCATTGGTTCCCGAGCAAGGTCGCCATCGTGACCGTCAACTCGGCCCCCGTGAGTCGCCGCCCCGTCCTCGCTCAAATGCAAACAGCTCGCGCTGACCGACACACCAACGACCCCAGTTCCAACTCCGCTTCTCGCCAGCACTGGCCAGCAAGCCCCAACCTGCACCTGCACCGCAAGACGCCCCGTCCTCCCCGTCATCGTCAGCGTCAACGCCCCGGAACCCGCCGGACCCGTTTGCCAACCCCCCGCCGGCCCTGTACATTGCAGACGTCGGCCCGCGGCACTACTTGGTGCTGAACAAGTTCGCCGTCGTGCCAGAGCACTTCATCCTGGCGACCAAGGAGTTCCAGCCGCAGTCGGAGCTGCTGGAGGCAGCCGACCTGGAAGCCACGCTGGCCTGCGTCGAGGCCTTCGGCACGACGACACACGAGCCCGGCCGGGAAGAGGACGAGGACGAGGACGGCCTGTTCGCCTTCTTCAACAGCGGCGAGCACTCGGGCGCGAGCCAGCCGCACCGCCACATCCAGCTGCTCCCCACGGCCAGGATGCGCGACGGGCTGCCGGCGCCGTCGGCGTCGTCGTGGGCCGTGCTAGCCGACGGCGAGCACCTCGGCCGGATGCCGTTTGCGGCGTTCTGGGCCCCCGTGACGCCGGGCATGTCGGGTGCCGACCTCCACGGCGCCTACCTGCGTCTGCACCGCCAGGCCTGCGAGGCCGTGGGCGCGGCTGCGGCGGCCGCGGCGCCCCCCTCGCGGATAAGCTACAACATGGCCATGACGGCCGCGTGGCTCGCGGTGCGCCAGGACCCGCGCTGTCTTGAGGACGCGCTGCGGGCGGTTGGCGTCCCGCTGGACGGGGACCCGAGTCGTCGTGCGGGTGTGGACGGCTACGCAGGCTGCCTTGCGGCCCGGGGCTGACATTGCGTGCGAATTCTCGGCGGCACAGGCGTGTACAGACAGACAGGCAGGGGCGGGTATGTAGGTATGTATTCTTGGTGAGGGGTGGCGAAGCAAAGCAGAGCAGAGCAGAGCAAAGCAAAGCAAAGCAAGGCATCCTCGTGTAGCTCATTAGAGGAAATACATGGTTCCTTTCCATGCCCCCCGCCTCGGTGCCGACGTCTCCCGCCGCGCCCTAGTGGTCCCTTCCTGTCTGCTCCCGATACTTCTTATGACAAGTCAACCCGGAAAACTTGTGGGAGCCGCCGTGCTCGACAATGTACCTCGCCACGTGGTCCCAGAGCACCTTTTTGGGCCTCCTGAACCGCGGGACGGCCTCGACCAGGAGGGCGATCTGGGCGCCAAGCACGTCAGCGGCAAGCGATGGGATGGAAAGAAAGGGGGGGAAAGGGGGGGAAAGGGGGGACATACATCCTTCTCGGACCACGAGGGCTTCCTCTCGCGGTCCCTCGGGTGCAAGGTCAGCTGTCTGTGCCTGCCGCGCAGCGTGGACTCGGCCTTGTCCGACTTGAGCACCCTCTTGATGTCGGCGTAGCTGACGCCCTTGGCTCGGAGGGCGACGAGCTGGCGGTCCTCTGCGGCTCGCTGGGCCGCGGTAGGGGCCGCGAGGTTGGCGGCGGCGCCTCCTGGGCCCCGGCGGGGGGATCTGCCCGGGATCCCTGCGGGCTGGGCGGCCGGAGACGACGCGCTGCCCGTCCGGCACGGCTGCCCTGCTAGATTGGCGGGCAGGGGGGGCGTGATGACGGCGCCGGACGGAGACGGCGCGCCCGACACGGGCGACAGGGGCGTCTCTGCGGAGAAGGCTGGGCCGACGGTCACGAGGGGATGGAACGGGTGCGGATGGAGGGCCGTGTCGTGCAATGCGTCGGCGCAGGGCTGGAAGGGGAACGGCACGCTCTGCGGCGGCAGCAGGCCCCAGGCCCCCCCGTCTGCGAAGCTGGCCGCCGCGGCGGGAGGCCAAAGGGGGTTCTGGTGCGGGTGATAGATGGCGCCGTGAACGAGAGAAAGGCTTGCGCGGTCGAGTGGAAGGAGGCCGGGAGCTTCTAGCATGCCGCACGCCTGGCTGAAGGAGCTGAATACTGCAGGCCCGAGAAGAGTTTGCCCGCACAGGCTCTGGCTGTACGTTGTCGGGACTGGGCTCGACTGGAATCTGCGCGTGTCTGTCGTGTCTATCCCGACCTCGTTTTGCAACGTGTCCGTGTAATGGACCTCGCCCTGGGTCGTCGAGTACACCTCGCCTTCGAAAATCTTGGGCCCTGTTAGCGCCCCGAGGGAGACCGGAAGACGGCCACACGTACTTGGTTCGGGGTGAACTGGGAGAAGTCCATCCTCGTGTTCCGCAGCCAAGTAGGAGGCTTACCGCGCGCCCAATGCAACCGTCTGAAGCTCGACACGATGCGGGAATGCGCTAGACACCGCGAGGAGATGGTGATTCGAGCTACCACAGGAAAGGTCGGCAAATGTCAGCACAGCTAAAATTGTACGGGGAGGGAAGCTGCCGTGCAGGCGGAGAGGGCGAGGAAAAGCACCGCTCGCAATGTGCAGATGGTTGGTCGCCTGCAGTCAATATCAAGATGAGAGCCAACAGATGAGCAAACTGTTCGGGAAAGAAGCCAGCTGAAGAAGAACTTGACGTGGATGGCGGAGCTGGCACGCAAGGTTTATACAAGAGCAGAGTTGGAAACCAGAGTGAGCGGAAAGTCAGAGCAACATGAACTCGTCGACTTCTGCACTGCCAGCCGCCAGCGGCAGGGGGCTGCTCGTCTGAGAATGCCCATCCATCTTCACATCCTACGAAGCGGAAGCGGAAGCGGGAGCGGAAGCGGGAGCGCCTGTATTGTCGCCGCCTCCCACGCTCGAGACCTTTTGTCTCGTCGTGGTTATTGTCTATGCGGCGGTTCAACGACGCGGCCTCTTGTTTCCCGTCTCCCGCCCTCCCCAGCCCGCCTCTTCTCTCGTCGACCCGCCGAAGAGTCGAACCTGGTGGAAATAGCATCTCTCTGCTTCTCCAGCCGAGACCTCTGGCCTCTTTTGGCTCAGACGTTCACAGAGCCCCAGAAGCTTGGACGGCGTGCCGGGGACTCAGACTCCAGGACGCGGCAGAGGGGGCGAGTTGTGCAACGTATCGACTGCCGACTTCGTTGCTGGAACTCATCAGGGCCCGGGACCCTTGTCGACTCGCGGCGTCTACCTGTTCACAGTTCCGTTTTGGTGTGAACTGCATGCCATCCCTGCGGCGCCACTCCTATTGTCCTCGTTCTGTTCCTTTTTTCTTCTCACGGCCAGCATGCCCGGCTTTTACCGGTCCAGGCCTGTCTGCCTGCCTGCCTCCCTCGTACCGCAAAGCTTTTCTGTGAATTGCCGTCGTGTTCACTGGCCCGACTGGGAACTCTGCATGTCTGGCGCGGCCCCGCGATCCCCTGATCCCGCGGCATCATGCTCGATGCCCGCGATTGCCGATACAGCTCGAGTCGGCGAGCGTGCCTGGGCAGAGAGGGCGCCTCCGTCTGCATCTGGACATGTCGAGGCCCACCTGACAAGCTCGTTGGAAACCTCGCGTCTATATCTGGACATGTCAAGTCCCCCCC